>NC_058513.1:18797195-19106640 GCF_020382885.2 Scatophagus argus | reverse complement strand
ACGATCAGAATGCGAACAGGACAGAAGGAATCCCTGACAGGCCAACATGTTGACCATGAGCTGATCCTCTCCATATCTCAGTCAGTGTCAAAATATCACCAACAGTCAATATGATCTCCTTCAGTTATGACGACTGTCTTTTCTTGAAGTTAAGCCCTCTGTAGTCCCATTTAATGCCGTTGTTGTGGAGATCTAAAGGTTCTTGGGACACATTTTTAAATATGTTTTGAAAAATGATGTGGTCAGTCACTGTTCAAAGCTGAGCAGGTTCAAACCTGTTTGCTGATATTTGACTGTCCTGTGGGCTAAGTATATATATATATATATATATATTTATATATACTTAGCTACTAAGTATATATAAAGTAGTGGGGCAGAAACAGAACTTCACCATATGAATATAAGAGGGACGGGTTTTGCAAAAGCCGCCATCTGAGCCGACTTGTCCTGAGCAGAGCTGACTGGGAGCATCATCTCTATTCTGTGGATGTGCCACTGAAGCAGACAGCATCCATCCATGTGAGAGCATCATTTAGACTGCTCGCAGTCTTCCCCAAACTGCCAGAGAAGTTTCTCTCTCTGACATCCAGACAAGGCAGCTGTGTTGCGTTATGCTCCGTTATGGCTGGTGACAGGTTGTTTGGCCTGAACATCTCTTCCCTTTTCCTGCTCTCCTGCGCCCTCCCTCCATCCTTCTCTGTCTATTAGCACTGACAGCTGGCTTGTACCGAGTCCTGACTGCCACTCTCTATACTCTTACACTCCTTTTTTATTCAAGTTGTTTCATCTCACCATCCCCATCTTTCTCTTTTCACTCTGACTTTCTCCCACCATCACTGTTACTGTTCCCCGTTACATTTTCTGACTATCTGTCACTCGTCTCCAGTGAATTCGAGGAGAAACAACAGTCACTGACTGTGGGGGAACAACTGGGTAACTGGGTGCTGAAATGTACAGGGTTCCTACCGATTTCAAAGGCGCCATCTGAGGCTGAGCTCTGCGGGAGGCATTATGTTATCCATCTTTAATTACCACATCTGTCCATCAACTCATCCAAACAGCAGCCTGGATGACAGAGAAGCCCCAACTGATTTTTTTCAAAATCTGTAACTCTTCGCTAACCTTGGATACGACTTGGCGGCAGGAGAAATTTCCACTCTCAGCTCGGACTCAGCAGTGAGCCACAAAGCTAATGTTATGCTAACAAAATTCAGAGCTGCCAGCAAACAATAAATGCAATCTGACAGGATGTTAAACAGCAAAATATCAGCCAACCAGCTGTGCTACTGTCCCCAGATCGGCCTGAACATTTTCACCAGCAGATGATCGTCCACGTGTGCCGTCGGCTCAGCCTCACGCACAGAGCTGAACAGTGAATGTGACGTGAGATGATCTCTGACCGCCCACAGAGGAAGTTCAGAGAGGCCATGTAGGCTGCTGCAGCTCGCATTACAGTCGCCACCCTGTGGTGAGGATGAGGCACTGCAAGACTTCGCACAGTGCTGACTTTCAGATTGTTTTTCAACTCATTTATTTCCAATGTCGAGGAGGCTGCAGCCAACGTGGCCATTTAACAGTTTGACTGCAGCTACTGAACGTGTGTCCATGATCAGACGTCGATGGTCACCCTGCAGCCAATCACCCAGACCATGCTGTAATACATTATATATGATTTATGTTGACTTACACAGCCTTAATGTGTGCTTATCCTATGGCTCTGCGTCTAATCTGCACCCTGCATATCTAATCTCATATCCTGTTCAACATCCACATTACACATTAACCTACGTCACAGTATGATTATGTGCAGCAGTTGTATTCAGTTATGCATCCCTGCACCACCACTGACTCCAATCACATGACCAAACTGTATCTACAATCTACCACTATCTGCTGCTGTCTTTGTACCTCCATCCATCCTGCTCTCGGCGTCTGTCATCACTCCCCTAAAGAAATCTGCTGGAAAAAAATAATCCCTCCTTTTCTCAAGCTCAAGCGCTGGAACAACACAAGTGGAAGGACTTGAAAGCAATTTGCTGAGCTCCTCGTCAGCCACAGTTTCTCATCAATATTTCCAGAGCCACTTTGAGCAAGGCACTGTGGGGGACATACTCCTGTCTCAGCAGAAAAGCCAGCCCTTATCTCTGTCCATCAGAGCCATACCAATCTCTGCTCTGCAGTCGGGTGGAATTGGCAGGCGGACTGCTGGTCACAGGAAAGATCTCAGATTTAATTTAGATTCATGGAAATGTATGATGTTTCTCAGGCAAATATTCGGAGGCCAGTTGGCTTGTGGTTTCTGACATTTGCACTGTGTAGCTGTGCCGCAAACAAGTCTGGTGTCTGCCAGTATTCCAACGTTTTTATCAGTTAGCAGCAGTATTCCTCCAGCTGAGCCTGACAAACTTGTGTCGTGTAGAAACACTACGGGCAAAACTTTGGTTTGGTTTTGTCCGTAGTGTTTTAACCCGTTCACAACAAATAATGTGCCAAACTGCACAACATAATGCACGCCAAAGCATTTCGTTCTTTGTTTCACTCACCTCTAGGCAGCAACTGGTTTCCGTTTATTTCATTATGCTGTTAAACTCAACCTGCCTGCTTTCATTACTTTTGTGCATTGACTCAGTTGTAAATACAAGGTGTATCAGCACAGAAATGATGTTCATCGTGATGGATTATCTATTCACAGACATCGGCTCAAACTGACGCCTTCCTTGAAGGCAAGCATGAAAGAGGTATGAGAAACTAATATAAAAAATAAAGGCAGAAAGACTGCATTATTGTTTGGGTAGCAGCCAGTGGTGTAAACCATCCAGGAGGATGTGCCTGAATTTTTCACCTAAATCACAAACCTTCTGTTTTTTCATTCACTCCAATTTTTTGATCCAAAGACAAAACTCTGACAAACTTAGCTGTGCAGCTCGTTGAAAATCTTAACTGGATGAGAGTCAGGTGTGGTGATCGCTCACTACATCCAGCGTCACCAGGGATGTCTCAGAAAGACGACTTCTGCAACTCGTTTGGTGACGCTGGCTGGCTGAGGGCAGGAAAAAGAGGAATATCAGAAGTTTAATTTGACCCAATCACCCACACTGGGACTGGGAAGAGAAGACGCAGCCCACCTTCACCACCCCGGGTTCATGACACACGGCGACCGCCTCAACACATCTAAACACGCTGTGGTTTGAGTCAAAGTCATTCAGCACAGATCAAAGGTCAACACACACCGTGACCTGGATGTCAGATAACACACACACTTCTGAACTCTTCAGCCCCTCCTGTTAGTCACTCTGCTCCGTGAGAGCTCGTCGATGTTGTGCTCCTGTTTCCTGTTTCCTTTTCTGATCTTGAGTGTGACTTTCCTTTATGATTTGATGTAATGGAAACAAAACAAAACAAAACAAAACAAAAAAACCCTTGAAAACAACCTCGGCTGGGAACACTAAATTACAGCAGTGCTTGAGGGGCAGATAGGAGTCCAGAGAAGATTAGTTTGTTTTGATGGAAAAATTTAAAAATGTTCTCGTTTTCTAACGGTTGAGCTTGTGGCGGAGTTTTAAAAACTGCACAGCAGGGCAGATGAGAAAGTAAAACTCAGAAAACTTCAAACAAATATCAGGTATCAGGTGTTTTTGTAATTGGTGGCTCAGTCCAAACTCGACCTCCATCCTTTTACGTACATGTTCACTTCAACAGCAGCATGGCACCGACGCGGTGTTACAAACTGTTTTAAAGGAGGTCTTGAATGGGAAGGTCAATTTCAGGGATTACCAACAGTTTATTCTGACTAAGCTGCTTCAGGACATCACCTGAGCCACACCTGGACACTTTCTACAGGTGTGACATTCTTCAGCAGAGACAGCTGTGCTTTGTCATCTTTTTTTGGCTGAACTTCCCCGCACAGTGCGTCTCAAAATGGCCGCCCTTGTAAATATTGATTAGTGGCACCCAACAGCAACTGGCTGCCTTTTCCACCAGGGTGGGTTAATCAGAGGAGGAAGCCTACAGGCTCTGGTTGTAATTGTCCTAATTAAGACACAGACATGATAAAACACTTTGTCTACAAGGTGGGATCAAGTGTCTCTCTTTTCTTCTGTCCTTCGTGAGTGAGAGAACAACACAGTTTGGCTCATCGTAATGCGAATATTTTAAAGTTGTTTTTGTTGACCGTGTTTGCCGTCAAAAAAAAATCACTTTCCATCCTTGTTGACTTGTGACTTGCGACAGTGACAGTGCTGAAAGTCATCTTTTCACAGTCGTCTGATATTCCACTGGAAAAACATTGTGTTTCCACTTGTTTCTCATGCAATTTACTGAAGTTTGAACGTTCTCGTCCCCACGGAGAAAACAGTGGACATGAGGAAATCCCTCCTAATTTAAGGAGGAAATCCGACTGCAGTTTAATTGAAAGCAGTTCGTCTGACTCGTTTGCTCGGGCTCCAGCTTCTTTCTGCTGTCCTCTGGAGGGAGGAAAAGCCTTGATGTGTGTGTTCTGTGCGCTCGCATTCGCTCTTACGCATCCGCTTGAACATATTGAGCAAGCGTGAACGCTAATGAAGCAGATTCTCTGAACCGTGACGCCGAAATCAAATGCAAAAGAAACGAGAGGGAGAGAAAGATGTGTGATGCAGTGGGAGGCGTTTCCCTGACAGCTCAGTTCATTTATCATCACACTGCTGGAAAGGACATTTTAATTACCTGCACACAACCTGAGGAGAGCGAGAAGAAGAGAAGGAAGAACGGAAGAGGAGGAAAGAGAGTGAGAGGGTGAAAAACACAGAAGGTAAAAGAAGGAGAGGAGGGATGCCGGTGTGTGTTTGTGACGACGGATAATTGAGCCTTTTTATCCACATTGCTGATGACAGGTGTGACATTTAGCTTTGGAACACACACTTCCTGCTGTGTGTGTGTGTGGCTTTTCTCCCTATTGAATATCCATAAAACACACACCTGCTCTGCCCTTTTACAGCCTGGTAACTAATGGGCAGGAAACACACACGCACACACACACTTGACCTGAAAAGTGAGTGAGGACTTATGGCCGACCTGGAGAAAGTTCGAGCCTCAGCTCCATGACACGCAGAGGCTGTTAATTTCGGCATTTCATATTATTTGACTTGTGGGTAATTAGGCCCTTCAAAGCTTCACATATTCCATTAACTCGCTCTTGTTCTCAGCAGTGTGAGGCCGGCTCACCTTGAGACGTCATCCATGGCAGCTTTCAGCCCACGTACGAGCCCAAAATAGACCTGTGAGATTTGTGTCGGTCAGGATCCGAGACTCAGTGCCTGTTAGAACTGATTTAAATTCACGTCAGATTTTTAAAACACACTCTTTCAGTGGAACGAAGCAGCAACATAAGGCAGAGCAGGTCCTCACGACCCCGCCCGAGGCACAACCAGAGGACCGACACGGCAACAAATTATTTTCTCATATAATGTCACAATAACAGCAAAGAGTTGGCACGGCGAAGTCTTCACTCTGCTCAGACTGATATCAGTCTCTGTGCGTCTCCTTTGAATGCTTAACTGAATATCAGAATTGCTGGCAGTTATTAGCAGAACTGATTGTGTTGGCGCTACAATCCTTCGACCTGCTCACTCCTTTTGATTTCAGCTCTTTTCTTTCGTGGTTCTCATCGACCGCCTCCGTCTCACGTCATGAAGAAGATGTGACACTGATGCAAACACTCGGTGCTTCAGGAGCACAATAACACAGTCAGTCTGGAGACAATGCAGTGTTTTCTTCATGGACGTGCAAAAGAGAACAACAGAGAACGTGATGGTGTGCTGAATGATTTATTCTCCTCAGCCCTACGTGACTTTCCATAACTGGAACATATGCAGCCTCTGCCCCGTGTGTTATCCTCCGCCTCTCAGCATCCGAGCGGCACATCAACAGGTCTGGTGCTAACAAGGCCGATGTATAATTTAGCTGTCGGGGTTCTCCTCGTGATCAGAATGTGATGGTGATGCACAGGGCGTATGAAGTGCCATCGTGAACGTCCCTCACTGCTCTGCTCCCACACCCCTGCAGGCCTGCCAAGGCTCCATGTAAATGAAGCTAATCAAAGGCCCGCGAGTGGCTTTACAGCTGCCATCACAGACCTATCAAACCTCATCTGAGGCACACGGGAAGAGCAGGAATAAAACTCGACCATTAGGCTTCCATCATTCTTTAACGTTCCATATATTAATGTTTAGGAGCTTCTGTTTGCTACCGACTTGGGTGGGGCTTCATCATTATGTGTGCTGGTAGCAGCTCAGCTGTGTCTCAGATGGATTCCTCACTGTGACCACAGGCAGGCGCAAAACACGACCATCAAAATCTACTCACTGCAGTTCAACACGTCTTCAGGCTGACATTAAAATCATCCTGACATGCATGCAATGCATACGCCGAGTTAAATATGAAGTCTTCAAACTGATACTACAGCAGCAGTGTGCTACAGCAAATCACATCCCAGCTCGTCACATACCGCTAATGAGCACCTGACTGAGCTGAACCACTAAACAAAGTGGACATGATGGCGGTGAGTCAGACAAGAACTTCACTTCCTCCCACTTGGGGCAGTCGTGGATCAGCGGTTAGGGTGTCGGACCCGTAACCGGTGGATCGCTGGTTCGATTCCCCGTCCCGGTGTCCATGGCTGAGGTACCCTTGAGCAAGGTACCTAACCCCCACTGCTCCCCGGGCGCTGCACGCGGTCGCCCACTGCCCCGGGTTTGCTGTGTGTGTGTGCACGTCACTTGGGTGGGTTAAATGCAGAGCACGAATTTCGTTGGAGTGAGTTCCCTCCAATGACAAAATATGTCACTTTCACTTTCACTTTACAAAAGCGGAGCCAAATTATTTACACTTCAGCTTCATGCAAAAAACTTTAAGTCATTCCGAAGAAAATGTTACTGCATGAAACTCGTACAAGTTCCAGTCTGTCTCTTGGCCTCGTGGATTCATTTGTGTACAAGTTCAGGTGTGTCCTGCAAGTTACAATCTTATCTTATCACGGTGATCACAGCCTGCTGAGTCTGTCGGCCTCCAGACGTCATAATTTATTTGCAGTTCTTACAAAAAACCCCAAAAGAGATAACAGCAACAATAATAATGATGATGCTATCCTGAGACGGAAACTCACCTGCACACACTGGCTGCAGTCTTTTCTGAGCACACATGAATGCACAGCTACAACACGCAGGGCTGGCAACAGCAGAAAAGTTTCTGACCTTTCACCCTAATTACACATCAACCAGGCAAATGTGTCAGCGCTGATGAGCCTAATTTCAAAGTTCAAGATTCAATACTGAATAATTCAGCACAGGACTTTAATTCACCATGTTTGAGATAATGAAAGAATCGTTTCCTTTAATCTCATCTGCACAAATTAGTCCTTTGAATCTCATTTTGGATTTTTATCATCTTCTTTCATCTCCTTCCTTCTGTGTCTTATCACTGTGGAAACAAACTGCAGGCTTGTAACAGCTGATAATGAGCTATAATACCCAACAGATAATAATACAGTTGGACAAAATGTGAGAATTGTGCATCTGAATCTGGAACAAAACACGTTACAGTAAAGGAAGAATGTGGCACCTGAGAACAAATCTGTGGACCCCGTAGAGAGAGAGAGAGTGTGAGTGTGTGTGTGTGTGTGTGTGCGTGTGTGTGTGTGTGTGCGTGTGTGTGTGTGTGTGTGTGCGCGCGTGCGTGAGTGAGTGAGTGTGTGGGAGGTGTGGTTCACAGTAATGATGACTGTTCATGACATTTTGAATTTAAGCCTCCAGTTAGCGGAGGATGCTCATGTTCTTTGGATGCAACGTTTTCACAAAGTTCTGAAAATGTTTTTGGTATATTATTCAGAGATGAAATTGATTTGATTGAACCTGAAATAGGACTTTTACTGGCCACGGCATCATGTGGAGTTTGTAAACCGCCCTGAATCATGAACTCCAGATGAAGCTTATTGTCCTCTCTGTGACCCTGTAGCTATGTGAAGCCGAGCGCTTTGTGTGCCTCAGTGAGACTCTCATATCAGCCTCAATGCGACGGATCGGCGGAGTATGTGGAGGATGAGAGGGATCTGGCAACTTGCACTGCATGGACACGCCTCTGCAGGAACCCAGAGGGGACAGAAAGCTCTTTATGGACCACATGGATTTGATCTTTGAATGTCAAGCACAAGCTGCTGGCGACCCTGACTTTTTCCCACACATTTTAATGTCCAAGTAGGGAATGTCTCACTGTATGCATGTGAACCTTTTACGGTAAATAAGGACTTCAGAAGGACACAACAGCATTTAGAGAAACCAGTGACAGAATGCAAGCAGGATTTGAAACTAACACCCACTAAGAGTTAAATGAGGGTGGATTTTCCATCTGCTGAAAATAAAACTCAGCTCAGATGAGCGACTAAAGTTTGTCTGCTGACTGTCTTCAAAATAAAGCAATAAGTCAAACAGCTGAGCCTTTCCTTTAGAGGAAACATGCAGCCGTGACTGAATGACTTTCCTCCACCATGACTGCCAGAATCCTGGGTTTAGGCAGGTTCAGTATCATCAGAACTGAGTTCACTCACATCAGGACACTTCAAGCTGCCAAAAATCCACTCACGGAGGTCCTAATCTGCTGTGACTTGGCTGTACTGAACAAAAACCTGCCACACGGAGATTCAACCATCAGAGTCAACGTTTATGAAGACATCTGTGCACATCCTGCTGGACTGATGCAGGCCGTCACACCTGCCAGCAGGAAGTGGAGACACCAAACAGACACCAAAACCAACGTCACCGGTTGAAGTTACACACGGAGCTTTTCTTCTGAGCGTGCGAGTCAGGGATGCTTAATGAAGGCTGAGGCAGCCGCAATAAAAGTGTTTTAAATATTAAAGCTCTGCCGATTGTTCTGTAAGAGAGGCTGATTATTCTTCTGTGTTCACTGTGGCTTGTTCTGCTGTAATACCAACACAGCCAGCTTCAGAGTCCGGGAACTGGAAGCTCCGTGTCCAGCCGTGGCCACAGGGGGAGGGCGATGATTTCCCCGACTGAAGAAGCTGCTGCTTGTTTGTCGTTCTGATTTATCCACAGCTGACGTGAACAGGAGGTAAAATTAAATTATAACTTTGTTGTATTCAGCGTTGATGCTACACATTTAGATGTACAAAAAAAGGTGGGGCTTCAAAACACCTAATAACAACTTTCTCCATTTCAGACATTTTTTCCTTGTCAAATTGAAATGCTCACACAAAGACAGTTCACGATGGGGAATTGAATCGTCATGACGATTCAAGAGGACTGAAAGAATCAGCTCTGGATTGATGAAAAGACAAAACCACATCCAGGCGCTTCTTCGTGTACGCAGGCCTGAGAGGGTTGAGATGAAGCAGGAGTTCCTTTCGTCTGTTGTCTTAAGACGGAATAATGAGCCCGCCGTCAGATCCACTGTGCAAGACACACTGTGTGCAGAGCGAAGTAGCCAACACAAAGGCTACAAAGGCAGCGAGTCCACAAAACGAGGCAACATAACGAGCTAACGCCATCAGTCCACAAAGTTCTGTTTACACTCTCAGTGCAGGAGAATCAAACTGGAAGTTATGGACGTGTCAACGTTGACCCCTCTGCCCCAAAACAAGCTCTCCTTCCTTTGACACAACAACGGAAACATAAGCAGGAAGCTACAAAGTGGGACAAAAAACTAATCAAGAGAGACAAGACAGATAAAATCAACAGTCGACTCAAGAGTCACCACAGTCAGATATTTGGTTTCTCCTAAGTGATCCCCTACTGCCTGTTTCCACTTTATCTGAGGATTTTCCATGTTTTAGCATCCACAGCGGAACCTTTAAATGGGCCAAGTCATCCAAAGTAATGATCAAACTTGGAATAATTTACTGTGATCATGTTCCCATCACAGCCACATAAACTGGAAGCATAAATGTTCCCTACACATCAAGATTTGTACATTTTCTGGGCATAAAGTCTCATCGAGTCTCCTGGGACTTCATCGTGCCCAGAGAATAAAGTGACACGCGGTCACGTGACCTGACGTAGCTCTTCCTGCTGGACGCTCTGAACCCGAGTACCTGAGTATCACACAGAAAGCGCCGTCACCGATGGTCGATAAGGAAAGAAACACTGGGGTGGCTGCTCCCACACACACACACACTCACACACATAATCACACACAAACACACACAGAAAAGAGACAGAAAGACATGGTGGATGTCAGAGAGGCAGAAATAGAAACTAAAGAAAGAGAGGAGACCAGACTGAAGGAGAAGACAAAGTGGTTTGAGAACAGTTACTTTCTCCACAGTCTTAAATCGCTGGCCTGGAAGACGCGAACATTCAAATTCAGCACTCAATGCAAATGCAAGTCATTTATGCAGCGAGGCAGGACTGGAGGTCAGGGTGGTGGGTGGACCCGTCAAATAATGTCTGGCCTTCGTCCAGGAGGCAGGAAATTGTGTCCTATCACATTTCCAGTTGTCTTTAATAAGAGTGACCCTGATCCTTCCCAAACCTGAGAAAAGATCAAAGTTTGGCATTTCGACTTCACAGCTTACCGAAAAAACTTGAACTAAATACGTATGTAAGACTAAAACCATTTTAATCCCTCATTTCTGTCACTAACAGCACAACAGCAGGTGTTAAACCCCATGGGGTTCAAGAGGGACGAGTGTTTTTTGGGACGTTGTGTGGACAGACCTTCGAAGGCCTCCGTGCATTCACAGTGTTCCTCCTCCACGACTCGGCTCTCTTTATTAATCTGCATAGCAGCCTATTAGTCGGAGCTCTGAAACAGCCAGGATGAACACTCACTGTGATTCTAAGGCCCTTGGGTGAAGAGGAGCTGCAGTAATGAAGATGATGATGGACTGGTAATATCTAATTTCACTCGCTGCCTGCGTTTCTCCCCACAGTGACCAGCTGCATCCATAATTGGCTGCTGGGCGTGTGTTTAAAAAGAGGATCAATAAAAACAAAGCAAGAAGGCCGCCTTCTAAAATCTCCGAGCCATTTTCAGTTGACTTCAAAACATTCTTATCTTTTAAAGGCAAACCTGAGGCTTTTTATTGATCTGTTTGTTTCCTGGCAAACGAAGAGACCCAAATGAGATGGGAAGAGAATTAAAAAGGGACCAAGAAAAAGACGAAGAGGCCAGACTCCCGATGCCAACAACGATGGCCTTCTCTTTGGAGCCATGGATCCTTTTGTTCTGTGCCTTAATATCACAGGGAATGTGATGGCTGAACTGCTGAGGCCCGAGCACAGACACAGAAAGACATGATTAAACAACAACAGAGCCCTCGTCATGTCCCAGCAGCACACAGATGTGCACTCGGACGTCTCCTGTGTTGAGCACATGTTCTCAGCAGCAGCAGAGTAGTCCATGCTCTGCGCCACAGCTGCTGAAAACACTGACCGATTACGTTTTAATCCTGTATGACTTATTGATCCCTTTGTTTAAGGCATACATTTCTGTCTATGTGTTGCTTGTAAGGCACGTTGGTTTTTCTATACAGACAGACTTTGTTTTCAATGTTCTTCTTTCTATCAGAGGTGTTGAAAAGGCAGACTGCAGGGAGGCAGGTGCTGTGGACAGATTCAGGTGGTGGAAAAACAAACCAAACAGCCTTGAAAATCGCTGCTGCAGAGCTCAGCTCAGCCTGGATGGCAAACTCTCGTCTATAAAAATTCACTCCCATGTCTGCTGCAACTGCTGAGACGGGAAAGAGGAAGACGAAAATAAACAGAAGAAGGAAACTGGACTTTTTTGTTTATATCAGAGCTTTTATGCATTGATTTCATTTGGACTAAATGTCCAGTGATTTTCCATATCATACCTCAGTCTCCTATATTTCTCTCCTCCGTTCCCCTCCTGTTCCTTCCTCATCTCCCTGCCTGTTATTGCTCCTCTTTCCTCCAGTCTGAGGTTTATGTGCCATGCAGGCGGGCAGGCTGTTCTCTAACCAGGTCAGAATAGCATGGATAGACTGGCAGGCTGCTGTGTCCATAGACAGCCCATTACACCCATCAATCAGCCGGCGTGCTAAGGCATTCACCCAGGACGGGACAGGAGGCCGAGGAGAGAGGAGGAGGAGGAGGAGGAAGATTTAAGAGGCCAGGAGATTCATCGCTCCTGGCTGAGTCCAGACACAGAAAAATAAATTTTCTCCGATCAGTCTGACTGCTGATGCTTCATTTCTCTGTAGGGGAATGTGAGGTCTCTGTATGATCATCGGCTCTGGTTAAGTTTAGGAAAATATCAATAACTAGTGGCAAATAATTAATGAAATGTGACTTAACTGTTGAGGCTGTTTAGACTGCGTGGCTCCAACATAGCGGCTCCCAGATTAAACATGATGAGATATGTCATGAACATGAGTGAGTGAGATGTCTTTGTTGTGACCGCTTGACATTAACATTAAGACAACACAAGCTGTCATAAACAGTGTGCACGGTGACTCATCTTTAAGCACATACTGTATGTGTGACATAAACATGAACTATCCAGTTCACATATTTGGTCATATTTCAGATTTATGTATGGGATTTTTCACTTTCCCAGCTCACCTGTCATCCAGATGCACAAAGTGTTCTGTAATGTCTGGAGCCGATGCACAAAGCCGTCGAACACGCTTAACATGAAACATCATTTTGGGTAAGTGAAGGTGAGACGGTAAAAAAATGGTATAGCTTACTTCAGCAGTGAGTAAAACTTATTAAAATCACCTCGGCTTACTCTCTGTCATCAAACTAGCCTTGTAAGGTGTGATGACATCTTAGTGACCAGACCGAATTGCAGCATCGAGGTCGAGGTCGAGAACCGCCAATACATGACAGTTTGATGTGACGTTAACACACAGTCCTGCTACGACATGCTTGTGACAGGTTATGATGTGGTCAAGTTGTCATAACATGGACACCTCAAACAATGTCAATGTGCGCTCAGAATAAAGTTGCGTAAATAAAAGACTTTGGAGTTTCTGCCGGTCCTCAAATGTGTTTTTTTCAAAACAGTGACACAAAACGGACAGGTGCCCTTACAGGTAATTATTTTTTTATACTCCATCACAGTATGCCTTGACATTCCTTCAACACTTCCATAGCAGAAATGCTGTGATGGAGACGTGCTGGGCTTAAAATAAAACATTTCAGGCTGATTTCTCGACAGGTGACGAGTGAAAGCAGGAACTCTGTTAAACACAGCCGGCAGCGCTGTGACAAAAAAGAAGAAAAAATTAAGAAATTTCCTGTGACAGACCAACATTATGAAGTCCTTTAGGAAATTCAGCCAGTTTAAAACAGAAGGTCAAAACAGTGCAGCGGGTTCAGACTAGCTGACGCTGTTCAGGGCTGACGTGTTTCAAATAAGAGCGTCGAAGTTGACTTCATGAATAAAATTAGAAAGTCGTGAATGCACAAAGAACACGTCGACCGAATAAAGGCTTCCTTCATTTATTCATGGGAGGTGGTGGAGATCAAGTCGCTGCCGTGTCTGCAGACACCCCACTTTTGTTCTATGTCGGTTTGAGTACTTCATCAGCTAATAAACTTAATGAGCGGCTAATTAATGACCAGCACGGACAGCTGAATCACTAACTAACCAACAACACTGAAAACAAGGTGACTCAGGAGCCAATCAAAGATTAATCAACCAGCCTGCATGACAATTAACTTCTCAACCAACCACTTCCTGATCATACGACAAAAGCATCAGTGTGAATGAATGGAGACCTCTCATCTCGATCACATCAGATCCGTCTGAACTCGTGTATGTTACTCATATACACTACTTACTGAAGGAAAGTATTTCTACATGTCGGCACCGCTGCCACTAACACTGAGCCCACGCGTGAACGCCAACAACATTTTTGTGTATGTACCAAAGCAGAAGGGTTAATTTGAGTGTTGCCATGTTTTCCAGCCAGCTCGTCACACACCATCCACCCCTCTTTGTAATCTACGTGGTGCGATGCAGTCGCTCTGATTGTCTGACACAGATGTGCTGGGCATATTAAAGCCTGTGAAGGCACAATGTGTTTGCGTCCCATGTGAAAGGACGCACGCCTCTCCTTAACCACGGAGCTGTAGTGCCTACACTTCACACGTGTAGCACGTGCTAAGCTGTTGCATGTTTGGACGGGATTCAGGAAAACGTGACAAAGCGTCGGTGGCGAGCTGAGGCGAGCGTCGCGGTGAACGCGTTGGCCTGTGTTTTGTCTTTGTAAAGGCAACGTTTCCATGTCAGTGAATAAACCTGCTGCCAGTGACCAAACAGCTCATTAACCAAATCACTGACCAACAAAGCAACAGACCATCTGTTCAGCTGACAAAGTGTCTCTGCTGTTTCAGAAAGGGATCTCGTGTTTGTTGGATCCATTTATTTACTGCTGGTGTTCGCAGAGTGTCTGTTTCTAGTAGCTTCACATGACACTGTATAAATCTGCTCTAAATGCAGCAGAGATGACTCATCGTGTGTGTGTGTGTGTGCACGCACTGCTGCAGCCTTATAACTGAGGTACATAACTTCTGTGTGTGTGTGTGTGTGTGTGTGTGTGTGTGTGCCTGGCAGGTGGAGGCAAAGGGAGATGAATTGCGCTCGGCACCACAGAGAATTGTTTAATAAACATTTTTATTAGCTCCTTTCACACAGCCTGTGTGAGCGAGCTGGGCGCCACGCGACATCAGCAGCAGCAAATCCCATCAGGCCCTGCAGCCAGGATGTCACCAAGCAACGCTGGCCGCTCCTCAACCCGACTGAAGGCGCAGGAACTCAGAGGCTTCACTTCAAAGCCCAAATAATGTGTGGGACTTCACGAAAGCCAGACGCAGTACGACGAGAAAACAAACTGTCCAAACTGAACACCACGTGGCTCTCACATCAAATGCAGAGATCTTCTTTGTCAGCATAACGAAATGCACAGTTTTTAAAAATGCTGTTGATGAACACTGCTGTCCCACAATGCAATGCGCAGCTGAGAGGAAGTGAAAACCCTATCAGGCAGCAGCAGTAAAAGGACGAATCCGTCTACTACAAAGTCACGATTCCCCCTTCCCGTGTGGCTGCGGGAGAGTTTCAGGCGTCCAGCCAGTCCACCACTTAGCGCCTGAGTCTGTTGGACAACAACATGACAAACATCCACCTCCTCCTCCTCCTCATCTCTTCTGGCCTGTGGAAGACAAAGCTTTTCCCAAACTGACTCCTGAGCAGCTGACTTCAACTTCAACTCGCTCCATTTTCGTCTGAACAACCTTCACATCTGCAAAAAACAAAATTGTTTAAATATTACATTCGGTAGGCTTTGGGAGATGTGGTGCAGATAGCTTTCACTGCATTTCTTTGATACTGAAGAAAATCTACACCCAGTCAAGTTCTGGAGAGGAGGAGGAGGAGGAGGACATCTTTCTTTCTTCTGTGATTTCAAAGTAAGTTTCTTCCTAACACTGGAGATAATGATATCCTCTGAAAGTGCAAGTCAGACTGAAGCTAATAATGTAGGCATCACATCTGCATGTTCAGATTTGACTGAATTATGATATGATGTGATTTTTGATGTAAATTGTCAGGGTTATGGGTGGTTATCTCATCTTGGAAAATTCCCCACATTTGGATGGATTTAATGAGGATATATTAACTCATAGGAAACTATAAGCAGTAAAGGTTTTAAAGCTTTCCGGTGTCGCACACGTTGTCTTGTTTTCAAAGAAATCTTCTTAAGGTCTTAAAGTTTCATGGTCTTAAAGAAGTGTCTGGACACTAAGACCAAAATAACTGAGGTTCTGCAAAGGTCAGTTGGCGAGTTAGTAGTTAAAGGGTCACATTTAGACAAACGAGGCTACTTTTAAAAGTTATCAGAGTTGACTTGCATTAACCTAAAGGCTTCCAACACAGTTCAAACACAGAGAAATCTGTCACTTCAGAGTCAGAGAGTGAGGAAGGAAGTCGGCAAACTGAGCTGCGTCCTCACCAGGAAGAACCTGCAACTTGCCGTATCGCCTGCTGTTCAAAGGAAGTGGGATGGACTCGTTTCCCACAGCAGACGGGAAACAGAGTGAACAAACCAGGACTCGTGTTTGAATCTGTTAAGTAGACGCAGTGCAAACGGGCTTAAAAAGTGATTTGTGTAAAGCAACTGGAGGATGAGGAGAAAACACTAGAGGACGGTTTCTCATCAGTGACAAAATGAAAGAAAAGCTGAGCGTGCAGGTGTAGACGAAGGCTTCAGGTTTCATCACTCGTGAGGTGAGAAAAACTGCCGAGTCATCATAACTATATCAACAGTGACTGCTGTGAATATAAAAAAATGAATACATCCAGGAGTTTGAAGTGACTGCAGATGGTTTTAATTCCTTCGTATTCCTGATTCCTGTCAGCTGAAGACAGAAAGCAAATCATACACTTGTTCCACGTTTGGCGTGTGGCGTCTGAGCGTCAGCATTCGCCGTCCAATGAGCCTGTAAGCTCGCAGTGTCTGAAGGTCCCAGAGAACATTAAAAATGACAAGGAGGACAGTTTTATCAGGAACAAAATGACTTATTAAATGTAATGGTTGATGAAACAGTTCTGAAAATATTTTACAGCGCTGACCTTTAATTGAAGGTTGTGGTTTATGGACCATCTGTTATCAGTTAGAAAACAAGCATGCTGCTAAAGTTCACACAGTTAATTAATCGTTATTTGTGTTTCTTGAGAGGAGAGTGATTGGCTCGGGCAGGACTTTGACAGCAATGAAGGCAACCGGCAGAAGTGATGCTTTGTATGTCAATATGGCTGCCATGTGATAAAGTGATAAAGTGAGAAACCAGCGGCTGGCCATGAGGCGTTTGAGTGCAGACAGTAAATCTGTCAACCGCATAAACAAGCAGGGTGTTTCAGGATGTTTTCGCTGCCTGCTTCTGCTGAATTTCTTTACTGAACACTGATGTCCAGGATCTCCTTCAGTGGCTATGGAGGACATGTCAGTGTGTCCTCAGGGTTAACAGGACAACTGGACATGCAACATGCAACCTGGTGGAACGTTGCAGCACGGGCCACGAAAAAGCCATTAAATTTTGGAGAAGAATCCAATCGCGAGGCAGATACGAGAATTGGGACGTGCCAAGAAGTGCCATAAATCTTACAACCCAGCAAATGGTGACACAACAGCAGGCTGTCGGAACACCACACCCCACGTTCCCGGCTTCCAGGCGTCCTCAGGGCTCGCAGACACATGTTGTTGCTCCGTCAGGGACAGCAGTCGTTCTGAATAAGACACACCAAGTGACTGAAGACAAGAAGAGGAAGTCTTCAGTCGAACACACTTTCTCATTTCGCTGGGCGTAGTACAAAGAGTGAGAAAGTCCGCCTGTGGAGGAGGAGGAGTGTGGGGTGATGGATGTGTCAAGCAAACAAATTATGGTGAAAAATCGTTTCAAGGCAACATATTTAATGTTTGTCTGAAGACTTTTCCTATGAACCGTTTCCATCATTTATGCAGCTTATGAAGATGTTCCCGATCAGCACAGACGGTTTATCTAAACTAATCATGATCAATGTATCTGGCCTTAGTATGCAGATGACAAACTGCGGGGAGGGTCTAACCATGTTAAATTGAAGCAATTTCATTCTAATGTGGTCTCCAGATATCTGCTGAATACATTTATTAAATGATATTAAGACGTATTACCTCGACAGGGCGGCGGAGGCAGTCATACATATGAACTGATGGTAATCACGCTCTGTGCTCAGGAGAGTTACTTTACGATACTTTATTTACACAAACGATGAAGAATTGCGGTCATAAATTCAAATGACAGAAGACGCCAAAGAAACCCGAGAAGCTTTGAGGAACATCTCATCGTCACCTTTTAATTCGTGTCTGTTATCTGAACGGTTACTTCGAACAGAACACACTGAAAAAGTTTCTTCTCTGGTGGATTACAGAGGTGTCATCTGTGTCTAATCCATCACTCAGTCAGATGAAACAAAGAAAACACGCCTGTTTTCAGCACTGCTGCCAAACCGACCAGCATTCCTGTCGTTTGACTCGCCAGGGGCCACACATGACACCGAACGTACACGAGATAACAATAACAACAGCACGATAACACTTTAGTATAGGAGCACAAATCACACTTCATTCTCAGTAACTTCATACATTAATTCATGAGCCACCAAATTAACAGGATGGGGAGACACTTGAGCGTTTTCACCACCACAACCCATCAGATATTAATCAGTAGGTTTATAACCCTGGCGTCTGAGTCGTGGAGTAACCGCACTGAATAACTGATGGATGTCCGTGTGTGTGTGTGTGTGTGTGTGCATGGTGACATCATTCAGTCCTCACACACACTGTCTGCTAAGGCGATCTCGCAGAACCACATTCATTTTTAAATCCAGTTTTTAAATTTTTGCTTTGCACAACGCTGCAAGTAGGATACAGTTAAAGGGACAGTTCACCCTCTTATTGAGATTGTTTAGCCTGCTTCTGTGTTTTGGATGAACACTGAAAAGCTTCACTTACATAAATGTGGAAAAATGCTGCTTCCACTTGATCCTAATTCATCAGCTGAGATTTCTGAGATCTGAGGGTGTCGGCAGCTTTTCAGTTGGAGTTCGTGTGACTTTTATACATTCAGAGATTTATTGAACAGCTGTGACGTTGTGCACTGACCAGAACGAAGCCATGCTTTCACAGCATACTTGGAGTGCTGGCAGGCTTCACCCGGAGCCTCTCAGAGGGAAAGATTGGATTGTGTGAACATGTGTCAGCTTCACTTCTATCTGTTTCTTTATCTGACTGTGTTTTCTGAGCTGAAAACATAAGCTGGGTAATGCTGCGTAAGCTCTGAATAACTCCCCTCCTATACTCCCTAATTCCCTGCTTGCTCAGTATGATACAACAACAATCTCCTGAAAGCAGGCTGCAGAAAGCTCACTCAAGATTATCTGGAATCTGCCTGGGAAGTTCGTTTACCTCTGTCCTGCTTTTATGGATGCTGCATGTTTCCATCCTTAGTTTTTTGTTGTTTTTCAGATTGAAACTTTACAGAAACCAACCAGGAGTTCCACACATAAAGTTTTCTGAGGGAATCCAGACTGCAGGAAAGCAGCAGCAGAGCTAAAGCTGAGCTCGGCGTGTGGCGGCGGGTTACCTCGTCTCTCTCCTCCTCTTCTACCTCTGCAGATGCTTTACTTCGCTCCACTTCGATGTCAAATGAAGAAGGAAAAGAAACCCTGAAGTTGTCTGAGAAAATGCAAAGCACGAAACAAAACCTGAACTTGTGCTTCTACAACAAGACACAAAGACAACAAAACCACTGGACTCCTTTTCTTACAGCTTCATCTCCAGTGTAGAGAACAACCAACTTTTTCCTCAGGGACATTTGTGGTGTTGCACTCAGCTGTAGCCTCTAAGATGGCATATTAGGGCCAGGTTTAAAAAACAAACAGAATCTATGAGGACAAACCACCAAATCATCGGCACAGAAGGACGAAGAGAAAGCAGCAGCTTCCTCTTGTGTTTGGCCTGCCGCCAGTTTCCAGCCATGGCAGAGAAGATAAAACTAATCTCACAGCTACAAATCCAGAGCATTCTATTAAATATGCACTGATATTTGTAGTATTTCGAATCTCAGCACAGCCTCTAAAATGTCCCCAAAGCTCAGATCAGGAGAGAGAGATCAGTTGATGCTTCAGCCTCCAGCAGCTCTGACATGCTCTTCAGCCTCCTCTTCGCACACGCTCAGTCTTAATCTCACTCTGCACGTCGCTCTGCTGAACATAAACTCAAAGCAGGACGGCGGATCTAAAACTGGAGCTCAAAGAGAGTTTCTGTAAAGCCTCGTGGCCTGACCTGACATCAGGGCTCGGCGGCTGACTCATCCCAATCCCTCACAACTTATGATTAGGCGACCAAAGAGCATTACTGATGGCTTGTGCCTGCACGTGTGTGTATTCAAAGAAAGCACGCTGTCTGACTGTTGAGGGCTTAACTTGGGCTGAGAGTGCTGAGAAATGCAGATTGGTGGGTGAAGTGACTCTTTGGGTTTATCCCAGCCTTTCAGACTGCTGATCTCATCGCTGCCTCACACCCGCCGGTGTCCATTGTTGAGCCGCAAAACTGTAACGGAACGATAGCTTTCAATGCCGACGGACATAAAAGGGTCGGGGTGCTTTTCTCACCCACCAGCAGCAGTTATAATCCCCACCTCCTCTGCGCTGCAGGTGTACTCAGTCCAGGAGTGACAGAGGGCTCTCATTCATACCAGTTAAAAAGAAATGTGACTGCGGGAACAAAAGAAAACACATTACAGCTGCCTGAGTCATGTTTGCTTTGAGAAAAGGCCCGTTTGTAACTCACGTGGTGTTCACATGTGCTGTGTGTGAGCCATCAGACCCACCTGTCCGCAGGTGAAGCTCATGGCTCTGGGTGGCCAACACACTTTTAACATTGGGGTGTGAGGATGTCCAACAGGAAATCTAACAAACTCTTCAGTCAAACTTCAAATACAACAAATACATGCGTGTTTGATATGAACGGTGAATAGCAGCAGCTGGAAGCTCCGTGTTTCTGTGCAGCACAGTTATTACTGCACAGAGTGGAGGGAAGGCTCACAGAAGGTCTATAATGAAGGATTGTGGGGCCTTTCCAGCAGCAGCAGTGAGGCCTCCTGAGAGATGCCAAAGCGGCCTGTTAGACAACGATTTCTGCTGTAGGATTAATGGACAGTAGCCAGAGTGGTTTGTCTTCCATTGATTGGTTATTCTGTATTCTGTTCAGCTTTTAACTTTATGTTCCTTCCACTTCACAGAAGTAAACTGGAGTGAAAGCCTCCACCGGCTCTCCTCTGTGATGGAAGATTCTGCTGCTGTAATGCAACCACAACAACAAGCCCAACGCAGCACCTTAATGTGGAGGACTGGTGAAACCTAAACCAGTTCAGACTGTGCTCCCTTGGAAAGATCAGGACAAGTTCAGGACGTTGATCATGATTAGTTTAGATAAACTGTCTGTGCTGATTGGGAACATCTTCATAAAAGAAGACAAACTCCTGTTCTGATGAAGTTTTGCTTCTGGTTTAGTGTGCTGAGATGTAAACGGTTATTTATCTATTTTGTAGGACAAACTACGTTAACCACGTTCTGACTGCACAAACTTCGCAGAGGCTGAAAAGACGAGCACAGAGAGATCCCAGCGTGTGTGCAGGTAGGACAGAAGGTGAAACACTGCAGCTCCCAGGGCCCATTCGACATTTACATGCATGCATGCAAATTTATGTAAAGACAGACAGATTGCGCTTAATGAAGACAAATGTTGAAACATTTGTCACATCTTTTTTAACCTCATTTTTGTGCAGCCAAAAATGGCAAACCTGACAAAACACACACAAGCACACTGAAGTGTCTCAGCCCCAACATACATATTTAAAAGCCGACCCACTGACAGAGTGTGCGCGTCATCCTGCTTCACGAGGCTTTCCCCTCGCATCACGTCACATTACAGCGCCACAGCAGCCAATCACAGGGAGAGTTCCTCGTCACAGTTTAACATCTCTTTTTAGAAAACCCCAAAAGGGAGAAGAAGTAAGAGGAGAGAGTGAGACGTACAGACAGAAAATGGACAAATGTAAGGCAGCAAGGAAGAGAGATGGTGACGGAGAGACAAAGAGTTCGACAGAGAAAGAGAGAGAGCTGCAGAGTGACGTCAGAGGAAAAAGGGAAGGAAAAGAAGAAGGGGAGGTGAGGCAGAGGAGGACAGAAAAGGGAGGAATGATCTCTGCTCCCAATAATATTTCAGCTTTGTCATTCAGCTGTGGTAAAATATTTTCTCAGTGTGAAGTGAAGAGCAAACTCTGTGAATCCAATCGTTTCAGAGAGCAGTTACTGATACCCAAACAGGTGGGGAAGTGCTGGTGCCTGCCTCGACGTCGCTTAAAATTCTGCAGCAAATCACTTTCGCCAGCCGAGTGTTTGTTCTAGCTGAAAGATTTCAATACTTTGGGCCAAAAATCCTTCAGTTGGCCGAAAAGTTCAAAAGCTTTTATTTTGGTGGCCTGTCATAGGAGGTCAAAGACAGCAAACAGCCACAGTTAACATTCACCAGTCTGTCTGAAAACAAGAGCACTTTGGACTTTGTGCTTTTGTTGTCCTTCCTCACAGCTCTCAGTGAAGCTCAGGAAATGTTTGCCCTTTGAGGCAGATAGCCAGCCGTCATTTTGAGGCCTGAATATTTTTGGATAATTCAGGTGAACGGGACAAGTCAAAGTGTTGCTGCTTCAGTATAAAGGACCTCTGATTTCCTCATATTAACATCAAAGCGGCTGCAACAATACGGTGCAGCCATTTTAAAATGACCCCGTATCCTAGTGGAGTCCTTTGAGGTGGTTTCCTGTCGGTCTGTAGCTTACTACCACTGTCACTGAATAAATAAGAGAGAGAGAGAGAGAAATCAAGCATGAAAGCTCTCTTGCCATCTCTCTGCACTTCCTCGTTCTATTCCTGCTCGCTTCCATCATCTTGTCCCTCTGAATCTTCATCACGCCGTCTGGAGGGGGATGCTGCGTCCGCTCACGCAGAAGAGGATTTGTGGCGCTTCTCTGCAGTTTGGGTGCCTCGATTACCTTGAAATTCCTACTGACGATACTTCACTGAAGTCTGCAAAGAGATAACATACAGCATCCGTTCCAGCCTGAGCTCATCTATGGCATCCATGGAGCTCAGCAGCTGGCAATGATTAATGACAAATGTCGAAAAACGAAAAGGAAGCGGCCGAAAATACCAGTAAAAAGTTCTTCCTGTAAAATCAGCTTCCACTCATATCACACAGTCTTCCTTAATGAACAGACGTGCGATCTCAATTAAAACATCTGTCAAACTGCACGCGTCTGTGATGATTATCTGTGCCCGTGTAACTGCTGAAAAAGCTCTTTATATTTAGGTTTTAAAGCTGTCAGATTCCTTTATTTCAACGAAATGGTTTGGTTAACAATTCAAAGTCCTTAAAGTAAAACAGCAAACACCAACAATCATCTGCAACCGTACATGACGATCATGCAAGCTGACCAAAGGCTCCAGAAAGGCTAACGAATGGACCCTGCAGTCCGACAGCTGGTGGGAGTCCGTTTGTGTCAAAGTTCAGCCGTGACCTTGGAAATGATTTAACTCAAGGTCCACTTACACTCTTCTTCCAGAACTTTGTCTCTAACTTTCTCTAACTCAGCAGACTGTGGGGTTGAAAGCCCTGAAAAAGGATATCATTAGGTGGACTCTGAGTTAGGTTTGAGTTTTTTGTCAATTATTTTCAGATACTGTGTTTGATAACTGAATAAAATGTTGCTTATCCAACATCCAACTTATCAAATCAACTCATTACGTCAACACTGTTTCAACACAATACTCGAGGGAACGTCAGCAATCAGCAACAAATTCAGCTCAAGGATGCCTTCACTGTCTTCGCTTTTCATGCCTTCACAGAATGTGATCCTAACCTTTATATTCAAGTCTAAAAATCAAGGTGGAGTGAGTGGAAAAACAGCTGCTGCACCAATCAAAATATTCATCCTGCTTTTTTTCTCGAAGTTGTGAAGTGAACCTCAGGCAGAGATACTTTTGATCAAACTATGTGTCATGTTTGAATAAAACAAAACCACTTTTGAAACCACCAAACCTCTCAAGGTCCAGCTTTTGTTTTCCTGGTGCCACATTTAATAAGCCCTGAAACTCGTCAGTATCTGCTGATGAACCTCAACATCTCTGGCATCCTGAATCCTGAATCCCGGAACCTGATCCTGTAGCTGTACCTTTTCTTCCTGTCGCTTCTGGTTGGACTTCTACCCCTGCCAACATGCAGCCGCCATACTGTTTCCTGTATTGTGAACACTGTACTGAGAAAACTCAGATCAAATGTGAAGCCTGGTCGTTCTGATCAAACATGAATACACTGGCTTTCTACCTGTTGAGCAAAAGGAGCAACCACAGCCATTTTCTTTGTTTCCTCTGGTCACATAACACCAGTTAAAATAAAATCATTAACGTCTTTCTACAGCATCCACAGTTTTATGAAAAGACCATCTTTCCAGCGGTGAAATACTCAATTTTGCAGAGCAGCTAATGAATTGTTGAATAATGTTTTCTTTTCATCTCTCACCTCTGAAAACGAAGCAATTCTATCAGTATGTGATAATTATTTCCATTCGCCAGCATTACACTGACACAGTAATTCAGACTGCAAACACTTTGGAGGAGAGTCAGTGATTTTCTGTTCTACCAAAAGATTTTCAGATGGTAAAACTGCATGAAATCGCTGGAGGATGTTTGATTAATGAAGAAAAGAAAGCAAAAGTGTGTGAGATTTGATTCAGACGAGTCTACATGCAGAGCTACATGTATGAAGTCTCCAGCAGAGATATCAGCCGGCCTCGTGTTGTCACGGAGGAACAAACCCTGTGGCATCGCCTCTCACCTCTGTGCTGCTGCCGTCAACAGCCGGTAAGAAAACATCTTACCAGAGACATCAAAACCAGAGAGACAGGGAGCTGGACTTCATATGGAGACAACAGGTGTCCACACAATATGTCTCCATTAAACACAGGCTGCTGATTGCCTTATTAATGACTATATAGACAGCATGACGTCAAACACTTTCACTCACTCGCATTAGAGGAAAAGAGACGACAGCTCAGTGTTTCGGTTTTAATGTGGCTTTCAAACCAAGACATCAAAACCAGGATCGATGCTTCAACCTGATTTCTTCTCTGTTCATCGAGACCAATGGGGTCAGATAATTTGGTTTACATTTTACGTCACTCAGTTTGGGTTTGGAGCGGTCTGGTGAATATGGAGCCCAGTGGACATCTGATTTCAATATATGCTTTGAGTCACTTCTGAAACCATCAGCCAGATGGGGGACGTCATGCTGTACCAGGTGATGTATCAGATCAACAAGATCTCAAAACGTCCTTTGGGTTTGTGCTCATGCTAGAACACCACTTTAAACACAAACTCACATCACACAAGCCTAAACCAGTAGCGCTGTTTAAAAAAAACTTTCCGAAAGTATGAAAATTAATAAATAACAACAAACCTTCCTCTACTTTCTGACCATTTTTTTCTACAAAAGTTCTTTAAAAGTTTGTGCCAGAAGAACAAACAGAGGAATCCTCGTGTTTTCACTACTTCCTGTGGAGAAACAACAAACTTGAGAGCTCCTGAGCTGAGAGCCAATGAGCCGGTGTCTGACAACGTTTTGTCTTGCCTTGTGCAACCTTAAATATGTATGAAGTTGTCTAAGTGGCTTTCAGACCAGTTTAATCCTCTTGGAGAGTTTAGCTCATTGGGGGGTGAACGGGGGGCCGCCAGTTCAGCTGAAGGAGACGCATCCATTCATGTCCTTTGTAATTAAAAGCAAATTACGGAAGCCAGGAGAAGAAGTACCAAGCAGAAGAGGTGGCTTCAAGACAGTCCAAGGAAATTAAACAGGGGATCGCTTACTGAACTTATTTTAAACCTGTCAAAGACACGTTTACATCTGTTCTGTTCAGTTCCCCTTGCGCCACAACACACTTCTTCTTTGCAGGTCGGAGGATTAGCAGGAGAAAATGTACATGCTGCTCCTGACACGGGCCACTTGGCGTTGAGTTAAAGAGGGAGCAGAGGACGAGGCTGGACTGGAACATGTTTCTCTATGAGTATTAGCTAGTTTATACTTTCAGCAATTAATAAGGTAGCAGACTCATCGTAGCTGAAGTGCGAGAAACGACAGCAACCTAAAAGATATCCGGTTGCCTTCACGTCTAGCACATCGTCAACTACGACCCGGATGACTGAGAACCTACACTAACACTCTGCTGCTGCTTTACTTCCGTCGCTTCTTACGTGCTTTACCGGGTCTGCAAGGCTACAGCTTTCACAAGCTGAGCAGGACTCTCCATTACAGGTGAAAAGTCTCTTAACATGTGAAACTGACGGAGCATGAAGGTGCCTCTCTGGTTGTCAATAGGACGAAGGTGCGTAGAACAAGTCACACACATGTTTACACACTCGAAGAAGAAGGAGGAGGAGCTCGACACAGAGGTGGAGACGAGCCTCAGGCAGAGCTTTCCTTCTTGTCGTCTCAAGCTAATCTTCCCCTTTTCTCCTCGTCTGCTCTTCTCACCTCTCCCCAGTGCTCTCCTCTTCCTCTCTCCCCTCCTCTCAGCAACTTCACATTTAATATTTTACACTTTAATCAGTTTAATTTTAATCTCATGTTTTCAGGCAGTTTTGCTTCGATAGAGATCTCCCCACTCCTGAGAGCTCTGATTCATCTGATCGGTCCTGTCATCAACGAAACATTTATAAAATGTCAACAGAAGTGTGTACTGTGGTTCAGTGCGGCGGCAGAATGGAAGCACAAGATATCACTGCTTTGAAATTGCTGAAGGGAAGAGACACTGACCGTTCAAGTTCACTTCTCTGTTCTGCTTCTGATCGGCAGAGCAGCGGAAACACCGATACCCTTTAAAGGACGAGGCTCTTACTTTATCTTGGGATTTTTTATCAACAACACCCACAAAGAGAGCAGAGCCAATAATGAATATATCTCATCAAAACACGTTCTCTTTGTCAGTGCAGCCACTCAGCTATTAGGTTTACAGACTTCAGTATCACAAAGGGGAGGCACTAAATAAAAGACAATTTGAAGGATAATTCTGGCACAAATAGCATGAAAAACCCAAAACCAGCAAGGTGCTGGTCTGTCTCTCAGTCCTCTCCCGAGACTTCGGGACACTTCCCAGCCACCACCGTGGCGCTAAAAACAACATTTTAAGCCGAAACATGATCTCATCCTAACCCTAAAGTGTTTCTTCTGCCAACTGGGTTGTGTGCAGGACATTACGTTCTACCTTTTATTATTTTATTTTTTACTAACCTCTCATGCAATGAAATATTTGATGTTATAAAACTGATTGAGCTCCACTGCAACTATTGAGGTACCTCCACTAAAGGCAGCAGCGATACACCTTCCAATCACTGAGGAGCAGTGAGACATGATGAAGGTGAAAGACAGAAACATAAAAGTGTCAGAGAGAAAGAAGCAGCTGAGGGGCAGTGCATTGTCCTCCTCTCTCAGTGCATCCTCGGTTTCAGGCTGGACAAACAGGTCTGTGACCAGCAGGAACGTGGCATACACGTGACAAGGTCCGGTTCCTGCAGGATGTTCCTGGTCTCATAGAATCCAAAGAGAGGGCTGCAGTTGTTGATGTGGATGCAGCATTAATTACAGAGATGACTGATATGGAAATGAGCTCAAGTTCTTTTTTCCTTGCTCTCTGTTCGACAAGGTCAGGTTAGGACAACTGCCTGTGTGTGTGTGTGTGTGTGTGTGTGTGTTACAGAGAGAATGGCAGAGGAAGGAGGGAGAAAGAAGTGTATGTTTACCCACCACACACACACAAACACACACTACAGTCTCCCTGTCAATGTCTTTATCAGCGTTTCTCCCCTGGACGGCCCTCTGTTCCGCCTGACAGCTGCCTCTGATTGGGTGTTGATGAAAAACACCGTTTCCCAGAGCGCACTGCAGCCCGCCTGTCCACCCGTGAGCTCGGCCGGCTGGTGTGCGACCAGCGTGAGATTTAGAGTCTGCAGCTTTGACGCGGCCGAGTTGCTGCGTCACGCTCAGTGGAGCCGCACACCACAGCGGCCATATTGATACCCGAGCACAGTGGCAGAAATCAATCCTGCTTCTGCTCTGAGTGTGAGAGAGTGTGTGTGTGTGTGTGTGCGAGTGTGTGTGTGTGCGCGGCTGATCATCGTTCTTCTTCTCTCTCTTTCTCCTGAAAGCGGCCACGCTTAATAAAAATGACGCGGTGGTCAGTTATTCAGTACGTCTGTCAAACAGTTAATAAACAACAAGGTGCTTCCCCAGTGAAGTAAAGGATCAGTACAGCCAAACACTTCCCTCACTGAGCCCCAGTGTGCCCCTCCTCAGCCCTCCTCTCCAGCTGTGAGGGATGATACCTGTCAATACACTGTAATAAAGTCAAGTTGACAATGTTTAATAAGCGTTCAGTAAGCCAAAATGCTACGCTAACATATCGACTGCTGATCATATTTCCATGAAATCTGCTGAGGATGATTGTTTTGATCACCCTCAGGCCTGACTGGCACACAAAACTCCTGATCTGAAAGGCAGATTGCTTTGAAATTTGATCAGTTTTACTGACTGTCCAGAGGGAATAAACCCGTTAATTTTAATGAGGTGAGGCATGACTTCATTTTCACTGTTCCTGCCAACAGTGTTGTACTGTGGAGTGTAGTGAGCACTTCAGCCACTAGAGGAGCTTTCTGTTTGTTAACACTGAGATACCAAAAAGCAGAATATGCCGTGCTGTTATTACCTGTCTGTTCCTGGGGGATTATAAAGTGCACTCAGTCACCAGTTAATTAGGTCCATCGAGCTCAAACTAAAGGAACTGCATTCAGAATGTGAAACTTCCAGAAAAGTAATTAAATTTGCACATGAGCTAATAAGCGCAATGAAACCCAACAATGTAATAAAACATCCTGTCTGATTCTCTAATAACATTTCAGTTTTTTTCCAATTAAATAACAATTATGTAAAGCATGCTGATTTCTCTAAAGCCTGAACGCAGGAGAAGACGGCTAACGTTACACAAGCGAGCGATGAAGGCGAAACAGTCAATGTTCCTGATGATGTAATCAGGTATGATTCATCACACAGAGAGGTGCGTCAGGTGTGCAGCCGTCCTTCACTGATGTAAATGGAGGAGAAGAATAATAGAAACACTAAATCAGTTGTACCAAAAACCCATTTTGCTATAGGAAAGTAAAAGAAAACTGTTTTTCAGGTGCTATTTTGTAGTTAAAATGACTCAGCAAAAATAAACTAACATCGGATCGGAGAGGTCGTCTTGCAGCTACGTCAACTTAAATTGGTCACATGATAAGGACGCGCCGGCATGTCCGTCGACTCCAGAGGGTTTAATCAATCTGCTGATGAACATGTCATATTGTTGACAGCTCCAGAGAAACGACACTCTGTGGACCTTGAGGTGAGACTGTCTTCTCAGCTACTGTCTTCACTGGTTTCGCTGCCCCACTGAAATGCCAAACGGTCACCATGACGTTCTCCCAACATGGCAACCAACTGGGGAGTTTCGATGGCTCCTGTGAAGCCTCAGCAGTCGCTGCAGTATCCACCGTTCTGACACTTCTGGAGGACTTTGTCAGCTGTGAATTCATTTGGCGCCTGACATCACGAAGACAGACAGACAGAATTTCCTTGAGGAAGTTGATGGGGAGAAAGTGTGTGCAGGGAGGGGAACTCTGAACACAAGGCATTTTGCATATTTGCATTATAGGAATGAGAGGAATTATCTCACCATTCCGGTGTTTCACTTGTTTTAAGAGTTTACAACAGATTTGATGGCTTACGAAGATGAAGGCAGATAAAAGGCCGTGTCCACCACTTTGTGTTCCCTCAAGAACTTCAGACCCACCGTCTCCCCCTGTGGTGTCGCACTCAGCAAGGTCAAAACACACTTTGTCTCGTCTGCAGGGTTCAGCAGATAAAACTGAGGGAATGAAAATCCGGCAAGAAGTAGCAGTAGAAAATGTTTGATGAGGGACAGATGAAGGAAGACAGGGAGAGGCAGGAGAGGCAGCAGGAAAATGGGAGACAGTGGACATGAACACACAGCTGGAGGAGCATGGAACAGACCAGAAAATAGAAAGACTGGGAAGTTATTAAAAGGCCACAAAGGAAGCCTTTTTCAGACCTTTATTAACCTTTACACAGCTCCGTCGCCCTTTAGAAGCCATAGCACCCTCCCACCCTCACCCCAAAGCGAACATCTGCTAATGATGACACATAAAAATACATAACCCTGTTCTGCTCCTCACATGTCCTAAAACCACTGTAGGTTTTTATTTGTGTGTTGAACAACATCCTCCCACAGACATATCATGGTCATTTTGTGCTATGAAGCAGCAAACATCTTACTTATTGCTCTTTTTTAAAAAATAAAAAATGGAGCTGGGGAAGGTCATGAGGAGGGAGGTTTTTGGAAGGATGAAGGGAGGAAGGCAATCCAAGGAGCTCCTTTAATCATCATCACAGCCGGCTGACAGTCCCGGTCGGTCCGCCCAGACTCGGCCAGACAGCCAAACCAAAAAGCCCATCTGCTTCTCGTATCCCTCAACAATGAGCCGGTAATCTGAATAAATGGGCCCCCCGCTCAGCTCACACTTATAATGGCTTCGCTCATCACACGGGAGGGGGAGGGAAGAGAGGGGGAAATGGGGACGCGAGGAGTTAGAAGAGTTGGCCCAACTTTAATGTCTTTGTGGTTTGTTTAGTTGACTTTCTTATATCTACCTCCTTTATTTCTCCAATCACAGTGTGCTATTTGGTGGTTATTAAAGGTGTCTGTTGGACTGTTCAATGGGTTTAATGCATAATTTGTACATGAAGAATAAACTGATAAAGAACGAATGGATGAGAGGATGCCAGAATCAGAGAGGATTAGTGTCAGAGTAAAAATAAAAGGTACTGGATCGATAATGTTAAGCCCAAAGAAGAGGTTTGTCTTTTGTTATGTGCTGTTAAACAAACCAAATCTGCCCACTGGGACAATTAAATTTGAATGGAAAACCGATAGAAGCCAGATGGTGATGGAAAGTCTGGTGCAGTCACGATGCTGTAATAATAAAAACATGTCCTATAGCCAACACAAAAACTGTAGCCTGGCAAAACTCAATGGGCATTCATGTTGAACAAGTGTCACTTCAAGTTACTTTTGAGGCGTCTGCAGCAAAAACATCCATTTCTTCCTAAACTATCAGAGAAAAACCATTTGGAGGGGAATGTACACAGAGAAGCAGTCGGTGAATCATTATACATCACCTTGTTGAAACAGTTCACAGATTTTACGGGATTTTGAAAGCTGCCGAGTCAAAAAAAGATCCCCCACAAGCTGACTGATTTGGCAGCAACACTTCTGCAATATGTGCAGTCATATTATGTTCACATTACACATATGACCTGACGTCCTGGAGGGCGGTGATGGTGTGACGCCAACACATCAACCCAGACACCAAGACGACTGTTCAAAAGCACTTCACTCAACAAGTCGGCTCATTTCAGCTTTCAGCTTTTTACATTTTGTGGCCTTCTGTGAGGTGGCTACGACACATCAGGAGGGAATTCGTGCGACTGGGTTGGAGTTGTCCGTTCACAGCTGACATTCGTGAGTGGCCTCTGCTGCCTTTACTTCCCTGCTGCTTCCAGGTGAGGAGCATTAGACCTTTTCATATGATTTCATCTCAAACAAGATTCACAAACTCAGCCAGTTAACTGGCTCAGTCTGTGTGGTGAGAAACACACAATTCCCTTGCTGTAAAGACGACGGACGTGCAGAGAATGGAAGCCCGCTTCAGGGAAAGCATGCGGAGTCCAAATGCATTCAGCTCGACTCCACACGGACCCTGACGCTGCTTCCACTAATTGATGAGTGGTGCTGTGGGATCACGCAGCACAGCGTGTTTCTGCCACACCAGACAGCCAGAGCATTCGTTCTTTTCCACTTAAAAAAACAACCCTCCACAGACTATTCCCAATTACCTCTGAAGTGAGCACTTCAGCTTCATCTACAATTAAATAAAAACAAAAACAGGCCCATTAAAAAGTCACTAGCTGCAGTTAATATAAAGGACATAAGTGAAGCGTTTTGATATTGTTGGAAAACCTCACTCATTAGATCTTTGGCTCCATAATTATAAAGCTTCCTAGTTGCTAAGAGTTTTGCCCAGCGGTGAAATTCAAAGTCTTAATCTGGTAGTGTTTTCTAAAAATTGCCCCTGAAAGTACTGGTAAAGGTTAAAATGTCATTTACAAAGCTTCTTAGCCCTTAAGAGAACTCTGAAAATGAAAAACTCTCTTAACAAGAGCTTCTAATGAAGAGAAGAAAATGGCAGAAAGTCAAAGAGGAGGAGAAATCTTCTCCAGACCAGACTGTACAAACACAACGTTTGTAGTTGTACTCACACCTCCCTCCACACAATAACTCTTTAACACCAGAAATGAAAGTGACCACAACACTAAAGGCATTTGGCAGCCAATCACAGCATTTACAAGAATACATCATATCTCGCAACGAGGCCAACCACCCCTCCTCACTAACATAAAATCACTTTCTTGCTCAGAGTTGCTCTGATTATAAAACTTTCACAGCATGTTAAACAAATAGCGAGTCAATACTTTGAACAGAAGCCAACAAGTAGAATCGTAAAAGCTCATTTCAGCTGTGGTGGGTTTAGTTGGCAGTGAAAATGAAGTTCAGTGTGCGTTTAATGAGAAAGACCATCTTTATACTCGTTCACGAGTCTCACTCTCTGCTTCTTCTTAATCAGCTGACCACCACGATTTCAATCAGCCAACAAGGTTGTTGCTGTCACATTTAAAAACTGAGATCCCCTCTGCTTCTTTCAGCTGTCATTTCAGATTAAAGTTCCTAAAAGCTCCACCCTGTTCAGCTCCAGTCCATCATATCCAGTGTCATCCCATCCTCATCACCACCACCAGTGTCTGAGCTCCATCCGGGGTTTCACAGCTTCTCCCCCCCTCTGTATGATGATGTCACAATGTAGAGATTTTTTTTGACTTACTTCAGGTCTGAACTGCCTGTACCACACGGTGGGGGTTTCTGTTGGGGTTTCCTGCTAGTCTGAGTCTGATCAGAGGTTCACCCAGCCCTCGTCACTTCAGCCTGACCTGTTCACATGAGAGCTGGAGGGCAGCTTGACATCGGACCACAGCATCTGTTCGATCTGTCCAAAGACAGGCTCATCTGCAGGCTCTTTTAAACCGCTGTTTTGTTTTATATTCTCTGTCTAGTCATTTATGCTTGTGCAGACAACAATGGAAGCAAGCACCTCGACAACTTGTCCATCTCTTTTAGTCTGATAGAAGAAAAGCTTTCACTTTTATTCTCCTTCTTAAACCTTATTGTGTACCTGCAACAATCAGTCGTCTGCAGCAATAAGTGGACAGAAAGCAGCAACAACGACCGAGGCACCCCAACATTACAAAGGGAGCAAACAAATAACGCAGAACACTACACGCCATAATGAAAACATCAAGGGTGCAACATCTTCAAACAGAGGTGCAGGCATAATGCTTGTTTAATAGTGCGGTGCTCTGCTGTTATATGAAAGCTATAAAAGTGAGGCGGCAGCTCACAGACCGAAGAGATGACTGTTACATCACTAATAGCTGTGCTCATCACACAGCAACCTCACTGCACACAGTAACTATGTTATGCAAAGAGAGCAGAGAGGAAGACAAAGAAAGCAACACGAGACAAATATGACCGTTACCTTCACTAAGGACTGATCTGCAGAGCCAGGCTGCTAAATTCACCCACATGACCTGATCACAGGTAAACATGTGCTGGAGTTTATGTCTGCTGGTGGTAACAAGACTGTGAGCACCTGCCACGTGGTAGTTACAACATCAGAGTCACATCATAAAACAATTTTTATTTTAATCTGAGTTTTTAAGTCCTGTGCCCCTCAGTCAGCCTGCGCCCACCACTGAATCTGTGTCTTTAAAAGATCATTTAAATTCTAAAATAACGAAGCTGCCATCTGTCTGGTTTGTTAATTATTATTATTATTTTTTTTTAAATCACATTTCAAAGTGAGAAAGCTAAGGTTCACTTCTTGAAATTTGCAGCCCAAAACCCAAATTCAGTGGTAAACCAGGCATTTCTGCTGGATAATAACTTTATAATAATAACTAAACTACCAAGCAAGAAAGAAATGTTTCCAGTCAGGACGTAAAGGTGGCAAAAACAAAGGCAATGCCACGTTAGCTGCACAGATACATTTACAGTGTGTATGGACATCTTCACAACCTGAGGATGTAATGCAGGAACAGAAAAGTTCTCCTCTGCAACCTCACTGTTGTCCTTGGGCCTTAATGTTCACTGAGCCACTAGTTTGTTATTAAAGGATTCAGATCCTGGCTCGCAGCTACTGATGCACTTACTCTAAATCACTCTGGATAAGAGTGTCTGAGAGGCTAAATGCCTGCATCTGTCTATATCCTTATATTGTAATTGCCACCATCCTGTATTGATTAGCTCAAAAGTCCATTGAGCCTAATGTGATTTCATTAAGATACAGTCCAAGTAAGCTGTTCCAAACAAACACACAAGACAGGAGAGTCGATCTCTGAAGTTTGGCTTCAACATTTGGTAACCGAAAGCTTGTAAAGCCAGAAAACACTGAAATCATTTACGCAGCCTGTAGCCATTCCTAATGTGTTTTCAATTATTTGTCTACATGTACTCCATGTGCATTTACAACATCAGCTAAATGTTAAAGAGAGCTGAAATTTAATGAAAAAGCATTTCTAACAGTAACACGAGGAGTGTTGCAGGCACATTAATGGTTAAGGCTGGACAGATGGGAGCTCTTAAAATTAACATAAACTCTTATCTTTGATGTATTACATCAAAGACATGATTCTGTAGTAAATGAAAAGGTGAAATAAATACTAAATATAAACATCAACATAATAATAAATATCAATAAAACAGCAGGTTAGCATTAAGCATCCGAAGCACATAAATAACTGCTGGCTGACAGTGAAACTGTACTAAAAATACTAACATCAATGAGCAGCAACAAGCCAGTTTAGGTTCCCTTCAACATCCGTTTCATTCTTTACAGAAAATATAAGTTTTCACAGTGGTTTTATGGTCATCAACAAAAGCCACACTCACGGCACATCAGAACGAGTGATTGGCAGCATATGAAGAACAGAAGGCCATGGGTTTGTGTCAACATATAGTATATGTCAAAAAAGCTTAGTTAAAAATTGCAACTTTTAAAAGGGCATTTGGCATCCAAGACTGCTCGAGCTTCTCAGCCATACACGAAAAGCAACATTTCAGACGCATCTTTGCCCTCCACAACAAACAGCCAGCCGAATTTCCATCGGCTTTACCTCCTCCGAAATCTCCACAACTTTTAATCAGTTTCCTCAGCAGATGTGTTGCTCACTTACCGTACTCGATGTCATAGAACACGATGAACTTCTGCCAGCGCAGCTCCTCCACCAGAGTCAGCATGACGTCGTTGAGGCGGACGGGCGGTCGCGCGGCCAGCGTGTAGCGCTGACCGCCGGGGCTCGGGTTGAACTGGCAGGCAGTCCTTGGCGACCCCTCACTGTTCCTCTGGATGTACAGGTGGGGGATGTGCATGGCGTCCGTCAGAGACTGCAGCGCGCTGGCTGAAGCGCAGCCCGTCGAGGTAACCAACGCCAATATGCCCTGATTCATGAGCTCGCAGGCTGGAGGGTCGAGCAACATGGTGGAGAAAGAAGAAGAAAAGAGAGAAAAGAAGTATTAAATGTGGACAAAATGACACAAACAGCAATGAAGTCAACAAAGACGAAACTACTGTTTGAAGAACTGGAGCAAAAATATAACAGCAGCACAGTTTCACACAACGATGTGACAGATGCAGACATGCAGAGCCTGCTGATGAGTGCCAAAGGCTGCAGAGAGGAGCCCAGTCTCAACGTTCATATCTCGACCTCTCATCGCAGTCGATACCAGGCTTCCCTGTCATAAATCTTCTGAACAGTCTGACCTGTAAAACCATTGTTTATCCCTGATAAACAATGGCCGACTTCTGAACTGAACTTGCACTCTGAATCCACAGCAGAGCAGATGCTGAGCAGAGCAGTGGCCACATGTCCACTCTGTTAAGGCAAAGCAAAAGCTTAGAATTAGCCTGATCTGAACAGTTTGACTGACAGATTCATCTGAATCCCACCAGCTATCATCACTGAATGGAACAACTACAAACTAGAGCAAACCCTCTGGAATCAGACGCTTCCACACATGCACAGATTGGACACGCTGAGCAGAGTCACGTCCCTGTATTTGATCAGTTTTAATAAGATCTGTAATCTCACTGCAGAGAGGTGACTTCCTCCAAAGTAAAAGCTACGTTTGCTTTGCAAACTACTTCCTTGAACTTTGCTACTAACTCAGGAGATCTAAGATTATTCCTCTCTTCCCTATCTTCCCTACCATCCTCCCATGACACAGTAAGCGTCACAGAGTAAACATACTGCTAAGTTCCTGAACACAGCACAAGATCTATCCTCAGATACCATGGCTCCTGAGAAATTACAGGTACAGTCAAATGGTCAAAAAATGAATAACCATTAATAACCACATCCTTGATAGAAAACACCATGAGGCACATATGCTCTCTTCACTTATCCACTCACCAAGACTTCAGATCACAGGCTGCAGCTAACGCACCTTGCCCCAATGCCCTGTCCTTCACTGCAGTTACCCAGTGATGCTGCCACTGCTCCTCAAGCTGCTGCTTCTTAGCCCTGAATCTCCTTTGTGACCACTTTTTTGTGTCTTCCCACTGATCTTGACCGCGCCATGCCCAGTCGGACTCCACAGTATCTCTGTAAAACGGGTTCATCTGAGTTCCAGTTCCTGCTAACACACTAACATCGTCAGACAGCATCAGCGTCATCTCCAGCTTCGCCTTTGCACATTTAAACTGCCTTTTCTGCACACACTGCTGAGGCAGCTCCCAGCTAATCATCTCTCTCGGCTCCCCTCCTTTGAAGCAGGTACATCAGACTCTGTTAGGGGCCACCAAAGTCAGAGCAGGAGGCCAAACTGCAGACGCCACAGTTTGAGTTTCTCTAGAAGCCCTGACGTCTCTGTGCTTCTAATACACAAAGCAAAATTTTGAATGTTTGTTTGAAGACTTCCCTTGAGAAGGAAGATTTTGTTTTCAAAAGGGTGAGGACAAAATAATACTCTCCTGGGTTGTCTTCATCTGAAGAGCGTTCAAGCACTTAAAATGACCTGCACTTTTGTTTTCAAAGCAAGCAACATTTCAGTCTGACGATGTCAGACGTGGACATTCACAACCATCGTATTTGCATCTAGCATAAATCAACCATTACTGCCTTCTCTTAACCCTGTCATCAAGGTATATGATAATTTCTGTGGGAAGGTAAGTAATGTGAGACTCTCACTGGCAGTGTTTGTTTCCCCTCCGTAACGGCTTTTGGACTCGATGCTGAGTGCACGAAGCACAGCTGATACCTTCCACATCCTGTGTGAGATTAGGTTTAGGCCGCAAAAGCAATTTGGTTTAAAGGCTGTTTGTTTCCACAAAGGTGTGCAGACTTATACAATGGATAATGAGTTTGTGTAATGAACCATTTTTTGGCAAACGTATTGAAAATAAGTAGCACTATCTTTTATCATTGTTTTCAATAGGCCATAATCTTACCTCAACCTTGAAGAAGTGTTTTCTATACAGAACCATAAAAGCATCCTTCATACAACAAGTGAATATTCCAGAAAAACAAACATGAAGTCCTTTATCAGACAAGATTGACTTATTTCAACCAATTGATTTGGAAAACAAAACACCCTTTGGGACATTCAGGTTTGATTGCTTTACGCTTCGTGTATTCCCTCCTATAGATACTGGAAAGTAAGCGGGCAAGCTACATCATCCATTACTGTCCTTTTAAATGTTACAGTGAAAGTTTCCCTTTGAGAACCTGTCGTCTACTTTCAAACCTAACATTTGCAAAGCCACATGAGGATCCTTTCCGCCTCCGATGTTCACCCCCACCAGGCAGACAGCCACAGCTTAAGCCTCTCAGCAGCCTTTCGTCTCTGGTTAGAGCCCGACTTTCTCTGCAGGAGAAGATCTGTCCAAACTAAAAGGTCAAGAGATGCTCCAAAGGGCAGCAGGCATGTTATGACTGAGCTCACACCAGGGGAAATGTAGAAAGAGAAAAACACATTTATGCAGAGGCAGAGGAGCATGAAGCATGGCCAGGTAGCCTTCCAAGGAAAAGCTAGAAAAAAGAGAAGGAAAGGAAGAAGATGTGGTGGTAGAACAGCTGGCTGGTCGCAGGGACCCTGCAGCTTAATGTTTGATGAGTCAAACTTGGCTGAACTCGAGCTGAATCTCTCCAAGCTGGAAACAAATGAAGGACAGAGCTTTGGAGGAGATCATCAACATTTAGCTGCTTTCTAAGTGTACAAAATTTGTCTTTATTAAGGAAACGGCACTCGGTTTGCCTCGTCAGCATCTGGTAGTTTCAGGAAGTGAAGACGAGGCAATAATTCCACCCACAAAATTTAAATTGTCTGAAAGATAATGAGACAAATGTGGCTTCTGTTAAAGTGGAGCTAATGAACTCGCACTGAAGCATTTAGAGTGTAATCTTGTATTAAATTAGTAAATGTTTTTGCTAAAAGCCCACCAGAAAAGATTGGAATCAGACTCACTGGGAGAATGTAATAAAAATCCACCGGCGTGTCAGTGACTGAACCCACACGTGATGGAGGTCGAGGTGCAGGAGGACTCTTAAAAATCAGCCCGAAGGAGCTGCTAGTCCACCTGCAGAAAGTTTATTATTTCGGCTTTCTGGGGTCTCAGCATCACTTCTGGGCTGGTTGCCAGGGAAACAATGTATTTCAGGTGAAAATCACTTAAAGGGACAATTGAGAGCAAAATGAAAGCTACACAAGCCTCCTCTCCACCCACATTGTTTTTGTGTGGGCTGCAGAGCTCAGGAGATATCCAGCAATGTCTCCAGAAATCCTGACCTGGTTACTCAAGTTAATCCACTATTTTCTTTCTGTGTCACTGCGCAGAAGGAGACGTGGCCCACTTAGTCACTGAGTTCACATTATTGATGATTACTGATCAAAAATCTCACTGTTAACATTTTGTGAAAGCACCAGTAGTTATCCCCACAATACTGTTGTACTATCAAAGTATTTGGTCAAAAACATTGCATGATTTGATTCTGTCCATCTCGTCTAGTCCTACCATGATACATCCAATTCAGATTCAAAACGGCAGGCATGATGCAGACACACACAGTTCAGTTTTACTACTCAGTTTAGTGTTTGTTATTTGTCACATTGTGTTTATTGTTACGTAAGTTTTTTATTTGCTTGTTTGTTTGCTTTTAGAGCTGGGCCTTAAAAGAGAACACCTGACCTCAATGGATAAACAGCACTGCAGGTAAGAGGAAAAATACGCATTTTTCATTTTGGGGTGAACTGTCCCTTTAAGGCCAGTAGCTGAAGACAAAGCTAACTTTGTCACTTCTTTTCATGTTTCTTTTCAGATTTGACTCACTGTCAATATAAAAGGTTCCGAGCAGCTCTGAGGGTAAGAAAAAACAATTTCCCAGTTTGCTTTCCGCAGTAAAGTGCAGTAAATCTCTGGGTCTGATCTTTAATTAAACAAAGATCCACAACAGGTCACGTTGCCTTGTTGATGTCTCTCCACATGACAGGAACAATCACATGTTTAATGAGCCTCGGAGCATCGGAGACTCAAACTCACAGTCGGTCCGGCACTCAAATCACCGAGGACCAATTAGCATAATATACTAGAATGGGACTAATAGGTTTGGAGGGTTCAGAGACACAACGCCGGTAGCTGTTGGGATAACTCACTCAGCAGCCACCTAAAATGATTTGGGTTGCAATGTGACTCACTCGCTCTATGAGTCCACGGTGAGTCATAGTTTCATCTGTGCTAAATGAAGCCTGCGCAATATTTAGCCGAAGCGACTCCCTGTGCATCCTAATGACACTCACAGAGTGACTCCTACCAGACGGCGGGAGGCAGAAACCATTAGAGTCAGGACAAGACAAAGATCGCCGTCCCCCGCCTGCCCCCCTCCTTATCTGTGCGAGCTTTATCAATATCTTGGCTCAGAAACAAACTCATCCGAGAGCAGGGGGTGATGGATTTAAACAGCATCTCTCTGCGTGTTTTCAAGGCCTCTCAGAGGCCAACTGAGCGCATTACAGAAGTGCTCTGAAATGATCTCTAAATATCATATTCGGGAATACTCAATCTGTGCTTGGAGAATGATTTGTCAAAACATCTTTACAGCTGCGTAAAGCTTCTGTGGGTAAATGGATGGTTTCTGAAGGTAAAAAAATATCCGTCTGTGTGTAGCACAGTGACAGAAGCTTCACATCATACAAAACACCACATGAAAAATAATCAGATTGTAGAAAGCCGCTGCGGTTTGTCGTGATCCCACCTCGTGCAGCTCACCCAGATACAAAGCAAATGCCACTTGGCTCGTTATTTTTCTGAGGAAACTACAATCTCAGGATTTTATTTTTTGTATGAATATAAAATATTTGTATAAAACCAAAGGAAAATCAGTCAGTTTCACAGAATCCATTTGGCAAAATGCAGAAGTTCAGCTTCTCTTCCACTGAGACTCACATTCCAGCCTGTGAGCTGCTCCACTGGTCCAGTTGGGGTTACGGGTGCTAATTATGGAAATGCTACCCTCCACTTTCTTTCTCCACCCAGTTTCAACCTGGCGGTCTGAACCAATGACCTTCCTGTTACGACGTTGTTTCTCTAAGCTTAAGGGCACCACCGTCATAATAAGGTTTCCCATCAGACTGCACTGGTTTTCTGGATGAATGAAACGTCTTGTCAAAGTCTTTCGTGTTGTGGCTCACTTGCTGATGTGGGAGACACAGACTGTGTGACAAATAGTGACCAAAGCCACTAGCGTGTGGACTACCGCTTGGATGCCAGGAGCGACCATATATGCACCAGAGGGTTGAGAAGGATATCTTGATTTGTCCGAGAACCTGAGGACAGGGTCTTGTCAATCTCAAGATAGCCCCGCCCTAAAGCATCCGTTGGCTTATCTACTTCTAAATGTTTCCATAATTACAAGCAACTGAGACCATAAACTCATCAGGAAATGGTTCACTGAGGTCACACACAATCAGACTTATGGTTGAAACCAGTGGAGGTGCCCCCTGCTGGCCACAGTGAAGATAACACGGCTTCAGACAGTCAGAAGACAACAGTCAAAGTTGTCCAACAGCTCGCATTTATCAGGGCCTCCAGCTGCTTTTTCTGTGGTCGGATTTGGTCAGTTGTCGTGGATACTTGCAGCTGAAAATATTTCCAAGGTCAAGAATGAACTTGAGGCACTTTAATGTATAGGCCTAAGAATAAAATATTCATACGTGTTTCTCTTTCATGTTTCCAGGTTAGTGCAAAGTCAAACGATGACTGGAGTCCAAAAAGAATAAGATCCACATCACATCTAAAATTCTTATTTTTGACTTTGGCTTTAGTGAAGCCTCAGTCTGCAGCTCTGCTAGTTCAGCTGGTGTTGTTCTCATTTCCATCTGAGTCTGCAGTTACATGTGACTACATTACAAAATAAGAAATCTCCCACTGAACACTGTTTTAGTTTTAGGTTTAGCCTTTATAGTCAATAAAAGATCAAAGTAGTATAATTAAAAATTACAATCAGTCCAAAAGGGTCAGTCCTGTGTCTCTCCATGACATCAGTTTGAAAACTACTGCCACACCTGTGAGCAGTCAACTACCTGACGGCAAGTGATGATGTCACTGGAAAAAAAGGCCTAACTCAACACATTCCCATTTGAAATCAGAAAAGGGCTTGGAAAAGTGTAGGAATTGTTTACCACTTTTCAAAAACAAACAAAAAAACATGTGGAAGCATCCACAGGTAAGTTCGAGTGAGAAACGCAGTGCGACAGGTGAGTGGCAGCCACAGCTTGACGTTTGTCTGACAGGTTATCATTCAGTGTGACTCGTGGTTTTAATGTGGTGTGAGCTCGGCTCTGATCCCCCTGAACATCACGCCTCCTCCTTCCCACAGCCTCTGGCTCTGGGAATTAAGACGGGGGCTGGGTTGTTTTTGGAGTTACTACAACACAATAAGAGGGGAAATGAGATTCAGTCATGTGTCGCGCAGAGGCCAGGGAAGCACAGATAATCGATAGGCGGTGGAAATAGATAGCCAGACTGGCATAACAAAACAAAAGGATTAGAGCTACTAGACAAGGCCTTATTGAACCGATCGCTGGCACGAGACAAAGCAGGAAGACGAGGGGATTCTCGGCTCGCTCTTTGTCCTCATCTATAAATCCCTCACTTATACAAACACATGATTTATTTTCTTAAAGTATTAATCCACATTATTTCCATGGTAATTAGGATTTATTTTGCTGCTGCTGATCAGTCAAGAGATACAGCCGAGGAGATGCAGACAGCCGTCTGAGTCACTACACTTTAACCCCTTTAAACAGCACTGAAACTCATTTTTCAACTCGCTCAGCTCTGCTAACTAAAACAAAAACGTGTGGTTTTCACCAGCCAAAGTTCACGTATTTTGATGTGCTAATGCACACCATGTGCCAAGTACAGCGTGGGGGACTTAGTGACCTCTAGTGGTGAGGTTGTAGAGTGCAACCAACCGAACACCTGACGTCTCTTCCTCCCCCACAGTGGCTGCTCGTCTTCCGCTCTCCATCCTACTTTGCTTCCTACGGGCTTTCTGCCTTGTTTCCTACTGTATTTCTTTTCATCCTTGCACTTTTCTTTCTTCCTCTGAAGTTAATCTCTCCATCAGCGCTGGCCCTCCTTCTTCCTCTAAACTTCATGTCTCTCATCAACCATCTTTCCCTCCCCCTCCTCTTTCCATTCCTCTTCTGAACTTGATGTCTCTCTTAGATGCTGTTGCCTTCCTTTCATCTGTATACTTTCAGTTTTAACTGACTTCAGGAGCATATGTGCATTAGATTTTAGCCCCAGTGGCACCAAGGGGAATTAAAGCCCTGCTCAGCAGCATCGATGCCTTGCTCTGCCGACTGAGCGAAGGAAATGAGCTGATATTAAAGCAGAATTTAAGAAAAAAATCAAACCCTCAAACATTCAGCAGTAAAGCACTTTCACAGCCCCACCCCTCCCTTTGTGTTCAACATGGCTCCCTCCAACTTGGGAGCTCATTTTTCACCTTGAGCCGATGGGGTCTTAAATTCTCTCATGCTTAATTAAACTATCTATCTCCATGGATCTGTAGCCCCATTACCCATAACACCCTACACCACCACAACACCATCACCCCCCCTCCCACTGCCTCCACCCCCCTCACTGTTCTCGGAGCTGAGCTGCTGCTCTACAATGTCTCTGCTAATAAGGGGAAGAAACGAATGACCTGTAAGGCTAATAATGCCTCTCACCCAGGCTTTATTATGGCCGACAACCCCCAGGTGGAACTGTGTGTGTGTGTGTGTGTGTGTGTGTGTGTCCATGTATCCTCAACGATTATCCTACATCCTCACCCGATCCTTCAGGTATGATGAGTTAAAAAAAAAAAAAAGATGTATGAGCCCCCTGGCAGCACCTTCTCCTAAACGTCACGTTTGACTAACGTTTGTTGAGGGAACATTAAGGCCCGCGGATTATTTTCACTGGAAACACTTTTCTGGTCCAGTGTAGCACCATGTCCATGTCACAGGAAGGAGCTCAGCTGGTCCAGGCACGCCTCCACTGGCTCACTCAGCTCCTCAGCTCCTTTCCTCGCCTTCTTTCCTCATGTCTCGCTCCCATCTGAGATGCAAACTGAGGAGGCGAGGGAAGGAGGGAAGGAATGGAGGAGTCGAGGCAACAGGAAACCCAATGAGACGTCACCTCAGAGCTGTGTCATCTGTCACAACCACATCTATGATGTGCTACACATTTATTTACAAATTAATGTGTCAATCTATACTTAAGCAAACTAAATTATAAGTAATTCATTATATGATATTTTAATGGCTAACAAAAAGAGGAATTAAAAAAAAAAAAGAAAAAAGAAAACAAATGACACATTAAATACTAATCCATGAACAAATTAAAGAGGGATTTACAAAACAGTCAATGAGGACATCAATGAAGAAAACATTAATGAACTCATAAATAAATCTGAGCATATATTTGAAAATACATTCTAACCACGAGATTCACAAATTGAATTTAGAATCCAGATTTTAATCAGGCATTTCAAAGGATGATTTCCTTTCTCATTTGCATTTCCATTTTCTTTTCGATTAGCGATTCAGTTTTCATTTAGCTTTCCCACTTTGTGCAGCATCAGTAACACGAGGCAGAATGATGCAAATGGGCCACAGGATCTCAGGAAAAGACAGCTCAGGTGTGAGCCTCTAACCAATCAGAGAGCTTGTGTATTTATCATTTCTGAGACACTTTTGGTCCTCCATATAGTTTGAAAAGTGCTGCATAGAGACAGTATGGATGGAGGCGTAGTAATACATGATCACAAATCCTCCAGCAGCTCATCAGAGGCTGAGCTTCTTCCCAGTCCAGTGATGCTCTTATAGATTATTTTAATGTGTATCAGTAGTCCTGACTGTTGATGAAACGAGCCGCGTTGCTGTTCCACAAAGATCGGCTCTGAATAATCCATTTAATTGAACCCATAGTTTCAAAAAACTAAATGAAAAGTGGCACAGCACATCAGCTCGCTGTGTAGCGGTCCAAGCCTCAGCAGACACAGAAACAACAGGATGAATCGGAGAAGTTGTAATCAGTAATGACGCTCAGGCCTGCACGGCGCTAATGTGCTGCAGACAAAACAGAAGCATTAGATGTAATGAAGCTCCATCTCGTCTCTGTATGTCTTCTTGATCACACAGACTCGGCCTCGGGATGCTTCTATTGAACGTGTTCCCTCTGCAGCGCACAGAGTCTGGCTAAGCTCCGCCTCCGCCACCTCTGCAGGTAAGACGACCTGATCTGCCATCTGCAGCTGAGGCTCTGCTCTGCGTTCATTCATTCACCTCACATCTGACTGCTACTTCTTCATCACTTTATTATGTAAAGATTCAGAAACCATTAAAATGCTTTAATTATTTTATGCTTGCCTTAATCCAATACGTGTGTGTGTGTGTGTATTCAAGCCTGAATCTGTGTGCAGTCTTCAGTCATGCTGGGTGTGTGTGTTCAGCTGTTCAGTCGGATGAGAAACCATTTGTTAGTTTTTAGTTTATCTGCTTGTTATCGAGTTGTGATGTAACAAGAGCCCAGAAGTGCTTGCATTTCTCTGCAGTCTGGACACAGGGACAAGAAGGTCAAAGTACTTAGTGATACACAAAGTACACAGTACTCTGACTGCGTCTGTCTGTTAATATTGTGTTTCGGGGGGTGTTATGTGCTGGATTGTTTCTTGGCTGGGACAAATGGCTTCCTGGAGTCTCCGGCGGTTGCTTAGCAACTGCTCAGAGGCAAGAAACAGTCCAGCAGGTATCGCTTTTACACTTTTGGAACGAACTAAACCAAAATCACAACAACGTGTTAATTGGTGTGCCATTGGGCTGATATGTTTTCCTTAGAGCAGAGCCACACTTGCAGTTTCCAATCTTTGTGCTCTTCATAGCAGCATTTTCCAAAATTAGAAGACATTCTTTTAAAGGATCAACTTTAAAAATATGGCCACAATTCAAATTTAGCTCTAAAAATACACACAGCAGCCTATCACCAGGGGACCCACTGAAAACAGACACCGGGGCTCCTGCTGACTCACTGCCTCGTCGCTGTACGTCTCACCAGTCAGCTCTCAGTTTCCATCCCTGTCTGTCCACACTCATATAACACATCTAATGACTGACAGAGAGCTTCGTCACACGGCGCTACAACAAGCACATGAAGCTCAGGATCATCAAACCAGTGAGCTTGTGGTGGACTGCAAAGCTTCAGGTTTGGACGTTGCTGCAGAGAAGCTACAGACTTTAAGGAGGAGGCTTCACACACACGTTTAACCTGGCAGCACAGATCAATACAATCAGCACAGCTTCAGGATCAGAGCCACCAGTTCAGTATGTGAGCACATGTGAAATCTGGTCACAATCTGCACTTCTGGTCCTGAGTTCTTATGTTATGTATGTAATAATGAACAGAAAACAACGTGTTTTCTGAGGTGAAGTTGAACTTTGACCTTCTGGATGAAGAATTTCCCTGAACATATGCATTAAGGTTTGCACACCTGCTCACGCTGTACATTAAGGGTTGACGCAGTCTATCACCTGAAGCACCTGACGGTCTCACAGGTGAGGCGACTCTAAACACAGGTGCTGGGCGGAGCAGTAAATGTGCAGGCGTGTGTGCCTTTATGAGAGGGTGTGTGTAACAGACGGTAGAAGGGAGAGCGTTAAGGCGAGGGGTAGTGATGTATGAGCGAGAACAGCATCGTCTCTGTGGGTAATTCATCACAGCGAGACAGCTGAGGGAAAGAGCCATCACTCAGCCTCTGCTGCAACACAATACAGGCAGACAGACAGGCAGACAGACAGGTGAAGACCAGAGGGAAATCTGGAGATCTGGAGACTGGCAGGGAGAAAGACAATTTGGTGCCAAGATGGCACAATAAACAACTCATCCTGATCAGAGGGGAAAGTGACAGATGGGCAGACAGACAGGCAGGCAGACAGGTAGGAAGACAGAAAGATGACAGATGTGTCGTCTCCTGGGCCAGTGGATACTGTGACTGTCGCTTTCTCAAGGGAACCCACTGTATTTCAATCTCTGACCTGATACAAAAAAAAATCCCTACATTTCCCAGGATGCCTTTCCACAAGCTAAGGACTGACTAGTTTGATTGCCAAATGACATATATGATGATCATATTTCGCCACGTGCAACAATCCCTCGAGCATTTTCTAAAACCAAACTGGAGCGCAAACCGGCAAACGTGACGAGCTGCAAATCGGCCTCTCCGGTTGCCACACCCAAACCTCCCTGTGTCAGTCTTGTTCCTGTTTGAGTTCTCTGCTGTTAATCCTCCCCTGCTGAAAGGAAGCACATTCCTCTCACTTTTTCTCCAAGGAGCTCAGTATTTGCATTTCAAGACATGACATTCTCATATCATGTCATGAAATTTCATGAGGCCAGGCTGGCGGCTCTGCCAGTTAGAGCAAACAGCATATGGATCAGGTATGTTCCCTAAGCGCACAGGATTAAACCTCGCAGCCAGAGAAAGCCCTCCCTTTCCATAACACCAGCCTGCTCCCTGCTGCTGAAAGCCTTCTAACATAAAGGTCAGTCGATCAGGTGTCCCATCCCACGCACAGGATTTCTGTAATGGCTGCAGAGGAATTTTACCTGAGTCATTTATGTCTGCAAAACCCAAACACATGGCCTCAATGTGCAGTGAAGTGCAGCCCGTTAACATTTACTAGGCAGCCGTGGCCTAGAGGTTGGAGAAGTGGCTTGTGATCGGAGGGTCACCGGTTCGATTCCCCCACCGGACGGGCAAGAAAAATTTGGGTGTGGTGGAGCGATTAATGCGCTAAAATGCCCCCCCCCCCTTCATTAGCCGACTGAGAGGCCCTTGAGCAAGGCACTTAACCCCCCCAATATGCTCCCCGGATGCTTGATGCTGCCCACTGCTCCTGTGTGTGTTTCACTGTGTGTAATTTGCTGGGTGTTGCATGTGTGTGTTCAACTAAGGATGGGTCAAATGCAGTAGTCAAATTCAGTATGTGTGTATGCAAAAATATATATATACTGCCAATAAAAGTTGATTCTTCTAAATTCTATCTGCATAGGTTTCTTAAAAACAAAGTTGATGGCAGACAACTGACACAACGAGTTGCACTGAATTTCAACTCTTGACTTGTTTAACCCCCAAAGTGAGAGAAGATTCCTCAAACAAGCAGTTTACACAGCGAGCAAAGTTTAAAATATTCAACAGACACTGAATGTGTTAAACAAGCAGCGGCTGCTTATCGCTTGTGTCTACACAGCAAAATGAAACGAGTGCGACTGTAATTGAGGATCCTTGGTTTTGTTTGGCCACAGCTCTCGCAGCCCGTCTGTTTGGTGGATTACGGTCGTGCGGTGCCAACAAACAGCAGCCTCTTCACAATCATCCGTCTCACTTGAGCCTGAGGTTGTTTCTGTGTGCTGTGCGGACGCTGGGGTCTGAAGGAAAGCTAAGGGACACTCGACTGGCCCAGCGGGAGTCTGGAGAGTGGAAGTTTCTCTGTGAACATGCTGGCTCTTGTTGTATTTCTCAGGCCTGAAGTCGCCTCCTCCCTCAGGACACGAGTGGTGTAATACAACGTGAAGCGGCGCAGTCATGGGCTTTGACCGAGCACGTCCAAAACAACTTGTGCTAAAGCTTGTCTCAGTGCACGTTCTGTGTTTCCATGGCGAACAGGAACACAACAACTTTAGGACTGACAGAGGACAGGGAGGTTGAATGGACAGAAACCAAAGATCAGATTGTAGACTGATTCCACCTCACAAACCAACCAACCAAAGCAGAATTCTCATAAAGTACTTAGTTTGACATGAAGTCTCACCTCATGACTGAACAGCTCGCTCAGGATCTGATATTTCTGTTAAAATGAAGAGAAATCCATTTGGCTGGTTGGAGCTGCTTTTGGCAGGTGCATCACTTTGTTAAGGAGCTCTTGGCAGGTGAGCTAAGAAACTAATTTTGGACCCATCAGTGTCCTTTTTAACCTGCATCTATCAGCTAATTATGTTGAATGGCCACCTAATCAGCTCATCCCTCACATCATCAACAACAACAGCAACAACAGCAGCAGCGACAAGAAGCTCGGCTGGAGTCCAGAAAGGCAGAGCTGACCAGACAGACCCAAACTTCAAACCGAACCGCCTGCTCAGCCCCGAGGGGAAGCGCTTCAACACAAGTGTGAAATATCTCTGCCTGTCCTCCTCCTCCTCCTCCTCCCTCTTCTCTCTGAACTCCCCCAGGAGCAGAGCAGCCCGGTGGTTCCTGTCAGCCTTCAGAAGCAGCCGAGAGGAGGGTCAGAGGTCAGAGCCTCATCCCAGAAACAGAGCACCGTCTGGGGGATAGCAGGGCCTGGCAAAGAGCCTGCAGATCAAGGACGCACTCAGTGTACCCATGACAGAAGAGAGAGGGAGCAGTAAAGGAAGGGGAGGGGAGGAACGAAGCGAGGGGAGAGCTGGATAAAAGAGGATGAGAAGACACAAGAAAAAAGAAGGAAAAGATGAGACCGAGGGACAACGAGAAAGAGACAAAATGAGGAAGGTAACGATAGAGAAAACAAGAAGAGAAACGGGTTACAACAGAAGAATGAAAAGAAAGAACTGAAAATAAGGGCAAGGGTAAAACTAGGAAAGGAGAGGAGCAGTAGGAAAGAAGGAGGAGAGGAAAAGAAGGAGGTTATGCTGGAAGAAAATTATGATGGGGTGAGAGAAACAGAGGACATTAGAAGAAGGAGGATGCAGATGAGAAAGAAAGTGTAGGAGAGGAAGAATAAAGAAAAGGAAGAAAAAAGGTGGAGAAAGAGAGAAAACAAGGAGAAGAAGGAGACGAAAAGACAGAAGTGAGAAGACTGAGAAGGGAGAGAGGACAGAAGAGAAAACAAAAATGAAGGAGAGAAGATGAAGAGAAGGAAGGAGGACAAAGGCAGTGAAGAAGACAAGAGGAAGAGAGAGGAAAAGAGGAAAGAGAAGACAGGAGGCGAAGTCAAGCATCTGTGAACATCTCGGTGGACTTCAGCCTTTGAAAGGAGGAGCAGCTCTTTTACCATGCAGAGAGGAGGGATGGAGCTCTCCATGCATTATTGATAGGAGGCGCATGAGCACCAAAGAGCCGAGCATCAAACGATGTTTGAGCAGCAGATCCTCCAGAGTGTGGGAGCCCTCGCAGCTCCCTCGGGGTCGGCTCCGAGAGCAGCACGTTACTCCACCTGTGACGCAACCGTCCCTTCACTCCAACCAACAGCATGAGACGATCGGGCTGCGTTAGGCTCGAGATCAGCAGAGGGAACGATCAAAGCTCGCCAGTGGACACGTGGAGCTCACGGGGTGGCCAACAACACGGGAGCTGCACATGCCACATTTCTGCATGCTGTAAAGATAAAACTGTTGCACAGTCAGACTGGCTGAAAATCAAATATCAAAAAGACGCATTGCTGCTGTGTAGTTAGCATTAAAATGGACTTCAGCCCCTCCTCTGGTTTCCAACAAACTGACAATCAAGAGCAGTCAGCACACCGAAGGACGAGGCGGTTCAACACGGACGTGAAAAACATTTCAACAGACGAAACCCAAGTGACACTGAAACTGAACATAAGGTCAAATCTGAGTATTAACAGATCTATGTGTTTAACGCGCTAAAGCCAAGGTCAGCGGCGTATAAACCGTGCTGTAAAAGGCAGCAGAGCTCAAGGACTAAACATGAAGTAATCACATGAAGCAATAATGTCGGACCAAAGATGGACTACAATGACAGAGTCTACTGGAAGAAATCAGGGCCAAAACACCAGACAGCAGTGGATCAGAGCAGGGCAGCAGTCGAGCTGAGACGCCAGTGAATACTGGCCAAACCAGGATGTGTGGCTGACATGTGATCTATAACATATCAAAGCTCACTGCTGTGCCTGCTTTTAGTGTTAATTTAGAGGGCAAACAATTGAAGCCTGCTAAGGTACAACATGCTGGAGTGTTTCTGTGGGAATTAGTGCCCGCCCAGAGCTTTATAAACCTCAGTTATGGCAGCATCCTCATGAAAAGTATTTCTTTCAGTACTCACTGGTCCTTGGAAATTCAGAAACGGTTAGCAGCAGAGTTTCCTCATGGAGAAAGGTGAGATGAGATGGAGAAACCGGTCCTGAAACCTGGCCCACGTGCAGCAGCGGCAGCAGCAGCTTTCCTGACAACAGCGTGGACTCCCGAGCGCCCTCTACAGGAGCAGCAGCAGGATGCGCACGGCACACTACACAGAATATCACAACACTGATAAACTTACTACTCGTTCCCAATACATTGTTCATATTGGCACCTGTTCAAAGTATCCATACTCACTCGGAAACCTGGCGCAAAATATCCTCCCACACGCAGGCTCCTTCTTCTCCGAGCTAGCAGGGGCGAGGCTAACTAGCACTGATGCCACCAGAAACTGCCGACGTTCTGTATAATTTCCGGCCGAAGCTGCTCCAAACACGCTCACTCTTACGTTTGTAGCCGCTAACACACAGATAAAACCCCCTGATTCAGTTTCGGTAACAACAGTAAGTTATTTTAGACCCCCCGACCCCCTCCGGTAGGTAGCCGACGTTCATCTCTTACCGACACTAATTGGCTAATAAAAGATTGGCACCTCGTCACCGAAATAAACACAGGAGCGACATGAGACGTTTAAAGACCACTAAGAACGTGGGACATTTTAGCGCCTTCCCAAATAAAATAACAAAACATAATTTTATCCATATTAATGCATTAATGCACATTTTTTTCCAAAAATATACTGCCTACTTTTAACTAAACACCTGTTTAAAGAAACAACATACTTCCAGCAGGGCACTACACTTGCTTTGAGCTAAACACTAAAGTCAAGAGAATTTGAAGAGAAATTTTGAAATGCCTCACATAAACAAAGGAAAAACAGATCGAGCTTTTCAGCAACCATAATGTGCTGTGGTGACATGAGGTCATGGAAATCGGATTACAGATGATGAACAAGGGATCAGTAAAGTTATCACAACTCATCCTGCCAGGGTCAGAGCTTTCTGAATCTAATAGCTTTTGAGACTCTGTAGGCAAAATACTGGCCCACTAAATATAGACATGAAGAGGAAAAATCTAAGCTGTGTGTGTGTGTGTGTGTGTGTGTGTGTGTGTGCATATGATGCTCTCACATGATTGTGTCGATTATCTTCACTCGCAGATGTCTGCACTCGGATCTCCTTCATGGAAGACTTGTCACAGGGAGACTATTGTGCCAGCGGTGATTTAAAAACACAACCTATCAACCTATCAGCCTATCAGTCTGTCTCCATACAATCAGCACACACACACACACACAGTTTGAAGTGCTGGTCATCTAAATCAAAGGCACAAACAGCCGCGGTCACCGCAGGAAGGAGACAGGAAACGACGTGAAGGACGAGCAGACTCTGGCAGCTGTAATAAATCCTCTCACAGCCATTTCTTTTTTTCCCTCTCTTGTTTTTGTGTCTGCGGGACTCATCAGGTCAAATCGATCCCTCGGTCCCACCAACTTTCATTTAATCTTACATTGGGATTAATGGCAGTTTGGGGGAAACTTTGCCTCCAGTTTTTTGGCTTTTTGGCTTCCCCAGAGCTGAAGACTTTTGAAGAAAAGGGTTCATCATTTGTCTGCAGCCCCAAAAATCACCCCCGAGCACTGCAGGGGCCTGAATTCACAGTCATTTTATGTTTCACAAGACAGTGGGGTCTATGGTCAACGCAAAAATGTGTCAAAAATAAACTTTTATTTAACATTTATTTGTGCAATCTCTGCTTCAAAAGGCAGATCAGTTGGATCACCAATTAAAATAAAAAAAGAAATTCCCAAATTAGACTTCTCTCATCAGCACCTTTCATCATCCAAAGAAAATATTAATTAACTCCAAACCTGGCAGCACAGCGGCAGTAGTCATAAACTTGAGAGCAGCTTAGTGCTGACAGCAGTGAGTGACAGTCAGCCCACACTCCCGAACTGCTTTATTGCTGTCAGCAGACATGGATCACTAAAACTGAAAACGAGGAGGTCTGGACGCCATCCGGTTTGGTGTCTAGTTAGTAAAACATCAATTAGAATCTATAGAGGCAGAGTTTGGTGTGGAGGAGGGTGGCTGTCTACCTGCTAATGCAACAAAAACTGCTGGTGATTTGACAGAGATGAAGACACTACAGATGTTGTGATGCCACGTGGACGCGACAGACCGCGAGCCATGATTGGTCGAGGTTCAGCACGTCGTCCCAAGGGTCTGTCGGTAGGACCGTCTTGACATGCGTAAATATTGTGCCATCTGATCTCGACAAATACAAAGACACAAAAACAGGTGAGAAATGTTCAGGATATCAGTAAAACAGCTCAAACTGTGAGGGAGACGTCTGCATCATTCACGGAAACGGAAAAGGAGTGGGACCTCTTTACACTCAAGGATCTTTGTTTCAGTGATGAGGCCAAAACACAGGGACAAAAAATGTTGTCAAATATAAATACACACAAGTGTGGACACCGTTTGAGTGTGTGTGTGTGTGAGAAAGAGAGAGCTGATCAAAGTGTATCTGCATATTTGGCTGTTTAAGCTTTTCAGCTGCACTAAACACACACATACACGCACGCATGCACACGCGCACACACACACACACACACACACACACACACACACACACACAGCCATTAGCCGAGTGCTCGGCGCTGGCTGAGGTGTCAGACGACCAGATGAGGTCTGAGCTGCTCTCGTGGCTTCCCGCCTCATTTCCATCCATTACTGAGGGCTGAGGCTCAGAAAGCTCATTTGGCTCCATTAGAGGCCTGAGCGCTCCGTCCAATCACAGCAGCAAAATCAATCCACACTTCAGCGTCACTCGGGACGGGATGAACGGGTGAAGGTCACGCCACATTCAAATGAAGACGGGCAAACAGAACCAGCAGACTTCATGTTGCACGTTGTTGACGACAGTTTGCTGAGAGATGCTGGGAATGAACACATGAAGTGATGAGCGAGTTAGTGAGTAAGGAACACGTTACTCAATGAATTAATAACGACTGAATGATTGTGGGAGTGAATAAAAATGAGGGCACGAGTTAATTATTGAGCGAGGCGCTGAATACATGAATAAAACCGTGAATAAATGAGTGAATCAGTGAACGAGTGACAGAGCATGTCCATGAATTAATCAATTAATCAACTAATAAATAAGCCAAACATGGACGCGGAGTGCGGAAAAGTCTGCGAGCCGAGCACATCATCCAAAGCCGTGACGTAGAGAGGATGACTCAGTGCAGCGATGAGCGTCTGAATGGAAAGACAGCCTGTCTGAATGGGTGGAGTGTTGCTCTCCACATGTTTGTCTGCACTGTGTGAATAAAACAAGGGCCTGCAGTGAATTCAACGGAGGTGAGCCACTCCGCACCAACGCCGAAAGCTCTCGTCTTATCGGAAGCCAGAAACTTGTGCAAAAAGATCCAAACGCTCTGCCAGGGCTGGAACGCAACTGGCTGTGTTTTAAATATTCCATTACGGGAGCCATTAGGATAATTACAATAGAGCCTCTTTAACTGATCTGACTGCAAATCCTTCTTTCTGTCCTGTTTTATTCAGCCTCCTCTGGCCCAGTTTGGCTCTCCTGACACAGCGTGGAGAAATGCTAACAGGGAGAAATAAATTCAGTGGGAGTATATTTTACAAAAGAGAGCAGGCGGCGGGGTGGAACTGGTTCAGCCGAGGTCTGGGAGTCAATTCAGCCTCTATCTGCGTGCTGTTCTGTTTTGTTTTGTGTTGTTTTGGGGTGATGAAGAGGACCAGAGCGAGGCCACATTGGAGATGTTTATCACATCTGATCTCGGCAGCCGAGAGGGGAAAATGAAAAAGGGATATTTGTGTTTGCTCGCTTGGAAACAGCGAGCTGTCCTATTAATACACACACACACACACACACACACACCCCTGTTCCTGTATGAGCTGCAAAGCACAATTTGAAAAGGTGGCAGCTAATAAATATCAGATGTGTGGGGAAAAAGATGAATTGTAGCTCCAGCGTAAGCAGCAACAGGAGGGAAAATGTGCGAGGAAAATGTTGCCTCATATTTTTGACCAAATAGCCTTTGTGCTGCAGTCAGCAGCCTTGTTTTTCACCACATGACACGTGAGCTGCAGAAAATGCTGTTCTGATGGAGCAAATATTTACGTGCCTCAACCAACAGAAAATAAGACCAAAAGAGCTCCAACATGGCCGACAGGGGAACACATCTGACCAGCGGCGACTGCTGAGGAGGGAAATGTTGTGTTTTATCTGTCATACATCATACGTCCAAGAGGGCGCTTATGTGGAACACGGTGGCACTGAAAGCAGTTTTGAGTTTATTTTTCTCGATCACATCCTCCCTTCACTTAAAATGAAAATCTCAATGTATATTATATGGACAAAAAGTATTGAGCCAACAGGGACTTTAATGACGTCTCATTGTAAACACACAGACAGCTTTGCAGCTCTAACAGCTTCCACTCTTCTGTGAAGGCTTTCCACAACATGTTGGAGTGTTTCTGTGGGAATTTGTGCCCATTCATGCAGTAGAGCATTTGTGAGGTCACACACTGATGTTGGACCAAAAGGCCTGGCTCACAATCTCCGTTCCAGTTCATCCCAAAGGTGTTGGATGGGGTTGAGGTCAGGGCTCTGTGTGGGCCAGTCAAGTTCTTCCACACCAAACTCATCCAACCATGTCTTTATGGAGCTTTGCTTTGTGCACTGGGGCACAGTCATGCTGGAATAGAAAAGGGCCTTCAACAAACTGTTGCCACAAAGTTGGAAGCATAGCATTGTCCAAAATGTCTTGGTGTGCTGAAGCTTTAAGATTTCCCTTCACTGGAAGTCAGGGGCTGAGCCCAAACCCTGAGAAACGACCCCACAGAGAGGGATGTCTGGATACTTTTGTCTATGTAGTCTATATTATTGAAAGACACAGCCCTCAGCAGTGCTAGACGAAACCTCCTGGGGTCTCTGAAACTGTTCTGAATCATCATCTAAGGGCCATGAATATCCACTGAGAAGAAAACTCAGTTAAAAATGTGACATCATACAAAACAAAGACGTCAAAAAATCTTTTAAAATCCAAAAAGCACAAGCAAACACATACGTCCGTCAGAACGTTTCCTGGTCCAGACGAAGGCAGTTTTTGGCAGCTGCCTGCGAACTGGCCGACAGTGAAAACACAAAGTTTAATTTCCTGCTCTGACACTGATGAATAATTTGTTAATTCAAATGCTCATGAAACCATCAGGACTGTTGTTGAACCTTGCAATAAAAGCCCCGAGGAGCCTCTCTCACTTCCTGTCGGCCTCAGGCTCTCACCCCTCGCTGGTATTGATTAGAGGCTGACCTTTGAGTTTAATCTGCAGCTTCAGTTGACCTGCTAAGACAATCTGCTTTTCCTCCTTTAATTTCCTTCTCTGTCTCTCTCCTCTGTCCACTCACTCTTCTTTCTTTATAACTATGCTCTTCCTACTTTTTTAGTTTTCCTACTTCGATTTAGCTTTTTCTGAAATGCTTTTCCTTGCAGATTATGCTCTGATACCTCCATATATTTAACCTAAAGACATGGACACTTTCTGTCCTCGACAGCCGTTGACTTCAGCTGTGTTGACCTCGTCTATATCGTCCCCATTTCGGAGGCCAGTTTTCTGTCTCACGTTGTCTCGTTAGGAAGAAGACGTCCCGGTTTAATCCTACCTCGAATGTTCTCACCGGCTGATTATTTTTCCAACCAGAGGAAACAGCTGTCAATCAGCAGAACACCAGACAAACCAGAGATGTGAAGGCTGATTCAAAGGTCTGGAACACGACAGAAAAACCAACCAGAAGGTGGCTAAAAATAATCTAAACTGAAATTGAAGCAATTCTGTTAGAGTGAAAGACAAACCAAAGCTATAAGAAATGAGATTAACACCCATTTGAAACCAGGCACCGTGAAGTGTGCATCTTCTTTCCATCCTTCTTGTCCCACATTCTGTCTTCTTCTTCTTCCTCCTCCTCCGGCAGCATTTTCTCCTCATTACTTCCTCCCTCTCTGCTCCTCTTCTTCATTTCACCTCTCCTCTGACACACTCACACTCACGCTCTCTTCTTCTTTCTCCTCCTCTCCTGTTCTGTATCTACCTCACTCACCCACTCCTCACCCTCGTCTCCCCCCCGTCGCTGTTTTTAATGAGCTCTCTCGTCTCTCCCTCTGTCTGTAAATGAACAGCCACCCTGCTGAATTGCAAGCAGAGACGAAAACTTAAATAAGCTATCATTGCAGATAAACTCATTTCCAACCCAACACACACACACACAGAAAAATGCATCTGAAAGTAAGTGTTAATAAAACTGAGTTTTCCCGCTCAGTTTGGGTGGAGATGCTGAATCACGCACACACAGCGTCAGGTACACACAGGAAGTCCATCGTTGGAGGGTTTTAATTAGAGCGTAAAAGAGCTTTGTTCAGCTTTGTGTGTATGGTGAGTAACATAGTGTTACACCTCACACGTGTGTACCAAAGTACACAAAGAAAACACACACACCTGTAGGGAGCTCATCCCCTTATGTCTGTCCGTCAGTCCTCCTCAGCCTGTCGGGCTCAGAAAATCGCCTGTGTGCGTCAGTTGTCGGCAGAGAGTTTAGTATGAGCCATATTTACGTCTGTTGCTCGGCAGAGACCTCTAGTGGCTGGGGCAATTATAACAGGAGGAACATTTACATATCCTGCATATTTATTTAAACTTCAGCCACAATCTTTTCGTGAACCTAATGAGGTAGCTGTGTTTCCTAACCGCTAACCAAACAGCTTTAACCACATGATGATCGCGGATAGCCTTCACATGGAGTCACTGGAAATCAGCCTTTTTTGGTTATTGAGGTATGGCGGACGGTTGACCATCCAGTCCTCCAGTTGGCTCCAGCGTCTGTGTGATCGCCACAGTCCTGGACCTTTCTGCCACTTATTTTATGTCTCCTCAATCCTTTGCACTCCTCTAACAGCCCTGTTAGGCTTCTGCATCCCATTTGCCCTCCTGTTGACTCCTTCATCATCTCCGCTGACTCCTCACGTTGCCTCCCTGGTCCGTCTGACTCACTCTTATTCCTGTTCACCTCTTGGTCCTGCTCAGCTCTGCACCTGAATTTTCCAGCACTTTCCCCCTCTATCATTCATTTATACCCTTTCCACTTGCTATTCATCCCTCTTCTGCCCTTTAACCCCCCCCGACTCACCTGTACGCAGCTTATACCCTCACATATCCTCTGACCGTTCTTTCATCCCTTTATTCTTTTAACAACCATTTAAAACCTTTAGCCACCAGACGACAATTTCTGTCATCTTTTATACCCTGCTATCATCCCTTTGACCCTCACGTCTTCTCTTCACAACCTTCTATCATCCTTTATAAGCTTCCGTAATCCTTTTATACCCTTCCATACCCTTCCATACCCCTGCATCTTCTCTCTATACCCCTTCTGTCATCTTTTTGCATCATTCCTTCGCTTTCTAACCTTCTCCCATCCCCCTCTCAGCCTGCACACCCCTGAAGTATCCTTCATACCTTTAATCATTCCTTTAAACCCCAAAGTCATCACACCATCATTTCATTACCCCTCTATATCTGTGTGACCCATTAAAGGCCCTCTTTACCCCCCTGTTTCAGTCCTTTTCAAGCTCTGGTCATCCCTTTAATGATTCTATCATCTTTGTACCCTTCTATCAATCTATTTATATCCCTCTATCATCCCTATCACCCCACAGTAAGTCCCTCTTACCCCTCAGTCATCTACTTTATCCTGCTATCAGTCTTTTTCTATCCTCAGCCCCTCATTTATGATCCCTTTATATTGCGTTATGAACCCTTTGACCTCTCCATCATCTTTCTGACCTCTCAGTAAGTGATCTTCACCCCTCGGTCTTTCTCTCTGCCTCTCCATCAGTCGTTCTCACTCATCCAGCCACCGTCTGAACCCTGTTTCATCCCTCTTTCCGGGGTTCAGGATTCCAGCCATCCAGTGGAGAAAGTGTTTGCTTTCGGATTTGACATCTGCTCAGGTGAGGAGATGAAATAAAGGGAACAAGTCGTACTCTTCTGTTCTTTTGCAGATTGTGCGAACACAAAAGGAAAAGTTCACCGTGTGCAGTGCTGTAATGAGCTGCTGACAACAGGGCCGCCAAAACTCTTTATGTAACTAAATCAAACGAGGCGACCGTGTGAGGATTAAAAATAACAGCAGAGCTGAACCCAAAGCCCAGAGGAGAGAGCTGTGGATCCCTCTGAAACTGCACATGAAAGACGAGACGTGTGATTTTAACATGTCATCCCTCTGGCGTCTTTACGTGATTACAGTAAATCTGATGTAAAATAACCTCTTTGTGCAGCTCCGTCTCCGGTTATTTTCTTTACATTTCTTTATTGTCTTACTTCCTGTTTTGCAGTTTGTTGTTTTCTGTCTCTTCTCTTTTCCTTTTCTCTTCTGAGTCAGGATTCTGTCTGTGTCCTCCTGTGTTTCGCATCTACTTCCTTCCTGGAGAAACACATAAGCTAAAACGGAAAAGGTTTGCTGTTCACGAGGAGGCAGTTATTATTACAGTTATTAAAAGTTAGCAAGACAGAACACATGATTCCTGTGTGTGTGTGTGTGTGTGTGTGTGTGTGCAGCACAGGGTTCATCTGCAGCCCATCAGGACAGCAGCAGGGTACTGGGAGCTCTGGTGTATTTCCATTACTTCTGAACACCGAACGGCGGGTGAACACGTTGGATGGAACATAAAGCATCCGAGTGCACAATCTGATCACCTGACACACTCACTTGTTCACAGACATGAAACTGTGTTATCATATCAGTGCACACACGCAGCCATATCGTTCACTGCTGATAAGGAGTCATTTTCAAGGTGAATATTAAAGATTAATATCATGAGTGGATGTACACATCAGAGAAAACAGCCTTCCTTGTCAGCACCTGGAATCTGAATCAGTTCACACGAAACCTGTGGATAATTTTCATACGTTTAGACCCCCCTCCACCTGCAGTCCCTCTACAGCCCGCCACCGGTCACTAACAGGTGGAGTGCAGTCCGGGTTCAGACCAAGACGCTGTCCTATTGTCACCTGGATTGAGAATTATTACAGGTTCCATTTTAATCAGCATTTTGAGCCTTTAGAAGACTAGTAACCCGTGAAATCCACAGACAAACACAAGCGCATGTGTTGTGCATCAGCTCAGTCAATCAAATCTGAGCATCCAGATAAGACCTGCAGCTCGAGTCAGCGAGTGATGGATGTCACGTGGGGGAACAGGAAACAGTCAGAGAAATATGTGAGTCTGAGAACATCCATTTCAGCGTGACTTACAACAAACCTGCAAGCTGGCATCATTTGTTAAAACAAACCAACGTGAGATACGAGATGCAAAGTTGTCAAAGTCAGTCCAGCCAACCATCCGCGGCGACCCCTGTGGCACTGCGACGCCGCACAGTTCAGCAGAGTGAAGGTGATGACAGACTCCTCCTCCTAAACAGTTTTTCCTCTCGTCCTCCTCCTGCTGCTCATCAGGTGATAACTTTATCTTCCCAGCAACAACACGTTTTCTCCAAAAAATGCTTGAATCAGGTAAAATTAGTCATGAAATAACATTTAACATAAATAATTGATGATATTAACATTACTATTCAATTCTCATATAATGTTAATGTCATCCACCTTTATTTGTCCTTCTCAGGCTCTTAAACGTTTGCTCCTTCACTTCCTGCCATCGCAGTTAATGGACGTTTTTCCATTTTGCCTTTAAGGCCTGTTGGAAGCAGATGAGTTTTTCTGAGATATGGTCCTAAAGCGTCTCCCGGATGGGATTAGTTCTTCTAGGCAGAGGAAAAGAAGTGTAATTATCACTGATCTGTTTGTTAATTTTAATGATATTCCTAATATCCCTCCATTTGACCAAAGTATGAATTTCAGCTCCTGGTGGTCGTTTGCTAATGTAAATGTGGCTGATGTACTATTTCACCATCAATAAAACATCTGCACATTAACTCTGAGACATTAGTATTATTACTGTGAAATAACAAGACCATCGCTGGGCCTTCAGAAGCCTCTGAATTTTACATGGTGCTCATCTGGGGCACATTTAGAGAGAAACCTGCAGGGCTTCCATCTCAGAAGTCAGGAAGGCGACACCATTTGTCCTGAACTCAGAGCAAAGACTTCAAGTTTCTAGTTCATCTGGTGGATGAACCAACGACAAGGACCAGAAGCCGAGGAGATCGTGAAGTTTTGCAGGTTCTTGTATCAAAACAGAAACATTAATTCTCATCAACAAGTTTCCCCTCATTAGACTACACAGGATTCAGAGGTGGGATGGACAGAGGAGGACAACGAGGACTAAAAGCACAAACTGAGGAGAGGTCAACTTGTCTCCAAACAAAGTGGATTTAAAATAAAAACCATCTCATTAACACCAGTTTGCCTGTCATTTTAATTATTTCTACACTCTTTACTCTCATCCCTGAACACAGAATGTCAGTAGTTGACCTCCACTTCAACAAATGTTCTCAGCCATCAGTGAGCATGTTGATGCAAAACAACATGTTTTTAAATTGTTGATTCTTTCGCAAAAGTTTTTTAGTTGACGATACACAACTTTTTGTCTGAAGTACGCTGAAGCCTGCAGTGAACGGCTCCACTTCCTTTGCTTCCAGCCGTGTTTTCTCACCCGTCTTTTACTTCTGCAGAAAGCTAATATTCCAGCTGTTGCTCAGCACCCAGACGCTGCTGGAAAGATGCTGTTAATATCTGATTTTGTGATGCCTCTACACTGTTTGTGTAGCACATTCACATCAACACAAATAAAACATTTAAAAGGAGTCACGAGTCTTCTTCCTCTCAAAGTACGCATCATTTTCTTCATTCCTCCTCATTTCTCTTCCAGCTCTTTTTGCCTTTTTTTCAGCTATTTTCCTCCACATTTCCCATCCGGCGTCTCGTTCCGTCTCGATTCATTCAGTCTGACCTTGAAATGAATCGTAAAGCTCCTCAGATAAACAAGAGTACGGCGATGGGAAATGGAATTGAAATGTTATGGAGTCAGACTGAGAGGCGAGAGGAAGAAAGTCGGCAGGGAAAGGAGAGTAGAAGAAGAAACAAGGAGGATGGGGAAGAGACAGGAGGAATGGAAGAGAAGAAGTAAGAAGAAAAAGACGAGAGGGAAAGAGGAGACACATGAAGAAAATACACAGGAAGAGATCGCACAAAAGCAAAGCACAAAATGTAAAGTCCAGGAGGAGGACGAGGACAAGGAAGGGAAACAATAAGGCCACGATCAGCTCCGGGGGCCTCGCTGCAGCCAAACAGGAAGCAGTCGTGCAGCAAAAACACACGTTAAGGTCAGCCAACAGAAGTAAAATTAATCAAGAAAACATCATCATCTTGTGTTTCAATATTTAATCAAGCCAATGGGACTTTCCTAGCCTTTTCCATGACAAGCCATCACTACCTGGGCTGCCTCATGAAGAGCAGACATCCGGCTTTTGATGGCGGAGGAGCAGAGAAACGGTTCAAACAGCCTCCATCTCCTCACCTCGACTCCTCCAGACAACTTTCTGTTTGCAGAGCAGAGCGGCGAGGGAGGAGGAAACTGGTCACCAATAACAACACAGCAACAGAAAAATGTTCTGCTGGTGATTTCTGTTTCAGAATAATGAGCTGCCGTCTGTGGTCACCGTGTGTTGTTCAGGTCAAACACAGCTTTTCTGCAAACCTCGCTTCCCACCTTTCACAAAGCCCTCCGTCGGCCTCGCCACACTGCCGCTCTGATGCTGTGACACTAATCATATGTGTGAAAACGCTTCGGATGGTGCCGGCTGCCTCAATAGATGAAGAAAACAGCATGATGGAGGAGGAGGAGGTGAAACTTTCACACCTGGTGGCTAATAGGAGATGTTGTCTGCAGGAAACCATCAAAACTGTGTTTGTTGTCTGAGGCAGATTTTGAGACGAATATTTTGCAGGTCTCCTCTTGGGAGCAGATTTCTGGAATCTCGAGGGAATTTGCTGGAAGGTTCTGAGGACGTGGACGGTCAGAGAGGTTCACAGATCACAGATCCTCCATTCATCCATTCATCCAACACGGTGGAAGACAATGACCGCCTCAGTGCGCCTCCATCTTAACTGCAATGGTTGCCAGTGATGAACAGCTTGACAACAGGGTCAGTCTTGTTACTGACTGACTAATCAGCTCCTTGCAGTACTAACTGGTGCTAACACGCTCACAGACCTGATCTGCAGATCTGCACCCATCGGTGGTTTAATGAAGACACGGAACAGAAACAGATGACTCAAACATCAGAACTCAGATCAAGATCACAGTTAGACCAATACAGACCACACTGCTGCAGGTGGATGCACGCCATCAGGGCGTGTGGTGTTCACATGCTCTCACACACTTTGTGATGCAGAGAGAAGAAGAGCTCGTCGCTGAGCAGGAAAACGTTTTATTACAGCTTTGGTGTTATTTACCCTGAAGCCCAAAGGCCTTTTCATGTGGCTTCTACTGATGCCAGCACATTTCTCCGTCTGAACGTTTGTTTGGCTTGTAGTGGTTTTGTTTGAGGAAAAAAAGAACATTAAAATTTTGTAGGAAATCTCCATTTCGACAAGGAAAGGCAGCATTTCTACACAGCCACTGTTTCAGTACTACAGTCTTCACTCACATTGTATCACAATTAAAAATAATTTCTCAGACTTCCTGTCCAACTCAAAAACTTTAACAGGTCCATTTGTTGGACCCTTCAGCCCTGCAAAGTGAACACTGAGACGAGTATTTTGGTGGTGAGACCAATTAGCAGTTTCTTTGTGATTTCTGGCCAAGACAACAGGCTGTTCAGCCAATCACAATCCACTAAGGCACCAAAACCACACGCAGCTCCACAAAAACATGTAGGCACAAGGCAGAAAGCAACACTTTGCCTTGTGGATGTAAAACATTTACAAAGTATTGTCATTATGTTCACACCAAAGAGAGTTGACTGCAGAAGTCCGATCACAGATAATTAGTTTTGTTTTTGTGCAGAGAATATTTCTGCAAAAGTTGGTGTTACCTGCGGCAAATGGTGGACGGCCCTTCAGGAAAGGAACACAGCTTTGATTTCAAGCACTCTTTCATTATTATTTTATTTTATTTTTTGCCTGAAGCGACACTTTTAAAGTACCTGGCCCTCCTGATCAAAAGCTTCACATCCAGTTTGATGCAACTTGAAGTGTGTTCAGCAGCGTCGGGGTGAGAACGAGTACATTTCAACAATACACAAAGACATGAGCTAGAAACGTCAAGCAAAGCCCTGCTTTTAACTCATCTGACAAGCAAACTGCAAATAAAGACAGAAACAGCGCAGGAGGATTTATTTTGGGACTTATGGGTCAAGTGAAGCACAGGCTTCTATCCGTGAACCTGCAGCTCAGGAAGTCAGGACTGAAAGATAACAACAAGCCACAGCGTTGCCAAAATTCTTTCACTGATCCACAGTTGATCTGAACATTTGAGTATGTGCAGCAGACATGAATCTGAATCCAAGGCTGCCATCCCTGCACTGAGGATTAATCCTGAATGCTTTTTCAGGGTTTGAGGTTTGCATGGTTCCAGCACACTTTAAGCATCTTAGAGAGGACTGTCCTTCCCGGGCCAAGACTAAACCCCTTTCACACTGGTCTGATGAAGGTCATGACAATCATTCATCAGTCTCAAAAAATTATTATCATGTTACAGCAGACGTACTTCTTAACCTTAACTTTTCAGTTGCCAAGAGGCATCGAAGTCGCCCCTCCAGCACTGAAGTCTGAGCTCCGTGTGATAAATCCAACCATCTGTTCTTCACACGGCAGAACGAATTACCTCTCAAACCAGGAAGCTTCCAGATCATCGCGCTGAACGTCTGACCTGACAAATCCACTAGAACACAACTGATAATGATGGTGACCGGTGTGTTTCATGTCTGTGGTACTTCAGGCAGGGATTTCATGTGTCTGCTGGATGCAGTCTTGGAGAAGCTGCTCGACACACTGATGAATTGTAGACCTTCGTGGCATCACAGGAGATCTCTGATGTGTGTGTTCTGTTTGGATATCGGAGGAATTAAGTGGTCTGACCTCCGCTTGTATTACTGAAAATATATTTCGTGTACATGTTTTTCGCCTACCACAGTCAGAAGTGAGCAGTGGCTCTGAGTTAAAAATACCCTTGAGAGTTTCTACAAAGCCTGTAAAAAATAAAAACTGAGACTCTGCAAACCTCGGTAATTAAAGTAACCTTTACTGCGTTTCAGCCTGTTCACCTGTCAAACGTATAAATTACCCTTCTTAAACAACAAACTATTGCTCCCACACAGCCAGCAGGACCCCACAGAAAAGCTGCAGCAACGAAAATATGACAGACAGTAAAACCTGCTGACAGAAGTCACGTCTGCAACTTTCAGGCTCTCTGTGAACTTCTGAACTTTATTTAAACTTCAGCTTTCTGGGAGGCCCAGCAACCCTTTTAACAACTCTGTATTACATGTGGACTTTTAAACAAACTGGAATAAGGAACCTAAATGCAGATTTTAAGTGGGCGCCTAAAGGCAACACTGACTTATCGGGTCATAAGCTCACTCAGATGGGACCACAGAGACATTGCAGCGACTGGACTCTGGAAAACCTGCTGACGACACCCATCCAAAGAGATTTCTGAGGTGAGGATGCAGCTTTGTCCAATCTGCTCTGAGAACTGTGGAAGCAGGATGATCAACAAGCTCCAACATGTCATCCCACAACTCATTTTCAGGAGTCAAACTAAATGTTGAGGTCAGGATAAAACAAAAAAATACGTCAGCAAGTAAGATTGTTGGGCCATTTGGAGCTGAATGCTCTCCAAAAAACATTCCTACAAAACATCTCTCTTCTCGTATTCCTCTGTTGTGTAACACTTTTGTGCCATTTTTCCGCTCAGTTGACAGCAAACTCTTCTTACTTCTTGCAGGAGTTCTGAATCCCAAATGAACCTCATCTGACCTCAAAACCAGCTTAGATGTGCTCGGCTTCCCTCACTGCGCCCCTTCAGGAGCCAGGAGGAGGGCCCGGGTTTTCCTGGGGAGGCTGTCCCTGTTAGGTGACAGACAGCCAGAGAGTCTCCGGATGAATTGCTTCTACTTTGTTCATGTGTACCAGATAACTTGGGTTTCCCCTTTTCTTAATTTCGTCCATCGCTTCTCTTCATCTCTTCCACTTTCTCTGTCTCTCTGTGTCTATTTGAGTCTCACCCTTCTGCACTGGTCCTGACTCAGCAGCGTTTCTCAGACTAATAACAGAACCGGCCAATCAAATTAATCAGTGGTGGCCCTGCAGCGCTCACACAGGATTATATCTGGGTGCTCAGACGGCTGAGGAGGCAAACCCAGACATTAAACACCTTTAGGCGACTGAAATGAGCGAGACTACACCACACATTTCCCTTTGAAGCACCACAATTCTCAAACCAGGGAAAGCGTAGCCCTCTGACATTTTAAAGCACAAAATGTTTGACAGATCTAAAATATCAACAGCAGATATCAGGCTTTGTGCTAAATTCAGTAAACAATCATTTTCTCTTTCACGATGTTGCAAATTAGAGGATTTCTACTCCACTTAAGCTTTGCAGTTTCTTTTAAAATCTACCAAAACTTGCCAGAGCACCGTCAAACGTATTTTGTTTTTATTTAATAAATGAAACAGTGCGACACTCTGACCACACCCACTTCCTTACAAGAACTCACATCTAGACAGCATAATGTTTTCTGTTAACATAAGAGTGTCTGAGGTGATGATGTGTTACGTGAGCAGTGGTGTCATATGCTGGGAACCCAAAGACAAACACCCACTGGTGTTTTCTCCAGTCTCACTTACTCCAGCCATGCATTAACCCCACCTCCACAAGCACACCTTCCTCTGCACCAAGACACTTGGACTCGTACGACCGCGTGATCGTCTTCCAGGATCAACAAGAGAGGCTTGGTGGTCACCGTGCACCATTAGGCATCAACCAGGTTTAAGGTCTAATGTAGCTGGATGAAAAAATCTTGAATAAAGTTGTTTGGCAGTTGTGAAGTTGCATTTGGAAACTGATTGAGAAACTCTGGTGTTAAAGAGTAAAACCAGAGACAGTTTGCCCTCTGCTTTCATATCAGATAACAAGGTACTCATTTAATTGTGCAGAAGGTTTCCTTTGTTGTATTTATTTCTTTGACTTGACTCCAGCTGTTCATCCGCTAAGTCTTCCATTCGCGTCTCTGTAAGTGAATCACTTCAACTTATCAACCTCCGATCATCACTAAGACAATAAAATGCTTTACTTTTCCATTTTTACATCAGAGCTCGTTTCCCCTCGAGGTCTGGGCTGTTGAAAGAAGTCAGATCTATCAGCTAAGATCTCACATCGATCACAGTATCCAACCAGCTGACGTAAGTCTTGGTAACAACTCATATTGTGTAACACCCCCCTGAGCGAGCCAGAGTTTGATTAGAACAGAAGGGAGCTCTTTGAAATTTACCTGCAATGTAAAACCGTGAAGCAAGAGGAGCTGCAGGTGCATTTTATCGCAGTTTATTCCCTTTTTGTATATGAACATTTTGCTGATCTTTTGGATAGTTGAACCACACTCTTGGTTATTGGATTGACTCTGTGGCAGATAAATCATGTGTTTTCTGTCAGGTGCTACGACATTAGCTGCTGTTTCTCTCACTTGTCTCTGGGCTTTTGTGTGCAAAGATCCACGTATTTCATAACACGTATGTACCGGCAATTCAAACGTCCTCCCATTCAAGCACTGAAATGCTCCAGCCTACTTTGAAACTCTATGGCTCTCCACACAGTGTGACTCCACAAGAAGTTCTTGCTGTGTGCTAAAGCAAACAGCAGAGTGGGTGTTGAGCTCTACAGTATTGGTATAATGTACTGATGATGAACAGCGTGGATGGTGTTGGAGTAGTTTTAAAGATTTAGGCCCGTTAGTCGCTCTCCACAGAGCTTCCTGACCCTTTCACAAAACCCAGTCTCCCACGCCTTTCCCCGTCTGTATTATCCTGGACAAACCAGACTGTGGCTCCCATCCAGTGACATCCAGATGAGTGAAAGCTTGAAGCTGAAGAAAGTTTGCAGACCTCGGGTTTCCACAGCTCTCTCAGATAAAACGGCAGCGCCTGGAGCCCGAGCAGAAGCAGAGTTATAAGGACGGGCGCTGCCAGCCTGCCAGCAATGTGACAATAATATCCCCACTTCACACATTCGTGATGGGTCCACTGATGCACAAATGTGCTGTTACCAGTGTGTGTGTGTGTGTGTGCGTGTGTGTGTGCGTGTGTACAACAACACACAAGCAGCTCCAACCAAAGTACAGACACTCAACCTTGGATATCCTTTCCATCGCTCCACATTAAACCCCTGAAGGATGTAAATGGTGTTTTGTGTGCGTGCGTGAGACAAAGGCTGGCTGTGATGATGTAAGGCCGCGTCCTGCTGTCGGCCCTCCAGGGGACAATGAGGGACAGTCGTTGTTCTTTCACAGCAGGATAACAACATCAGTATCTCAGGATTTTTTTCTGATCCTGTGTTTTTGAGGGGGATAATTGCACAAAGTGTAAAATATCCTCCGTGCGCAAAACTGAATGGTTTTGCTTTGGCAAAGTGATGCTGCCAGAAAACTTAATTTATGCTCATTGCTATGCTGGCAATGTTAGCGAAGTGACTCTGGGCTGAGGTGATCCCCTGACCTTCCATCTAGCGCCACCAACAGGTGAAACAATACAACTGAAGCTAATGGAGCACAAATCAAGCTTGGACAACCTGAGACCTCCCAAAAAGTGAAGCCCAAACATCTGGACGCCCCCTGGTGGCTGATTCATAAATCCCTCCCTCTCCTTGTTAGCAGATGGACCAAACTAAAAACTATAAACGATGTTTTCTGTTATTTTAGGTCGTTGTTATCACGCTGATGTTTGTTCAAGTCATCATTTTTCTGGCCAGTTTGGTTTTAATTGGTTATTTGATGCTATTCAAGGGGCTGAAATAACATGACTGAAATCTGAGCGCTGCTACTGATTGGCTCAGACGGGTGTATGGGTGGGTTCTCAATACCGCAGCTACACCACCTAATAACTACTACACAGACTCTGGTCCAAATGACGTCACCAGAACACGACAGCAGGACTCGAATCTTCTGTACAGCGGGAAGAAGAGGAGCCGCGTCAGCCATCTTGACATACAGTTAACGATCCACGCCGAAACACAAGTGATAGCCACCTCAGCTGAAAATACAAAGATAATGGCAGGACTATCATCAGCTCAAACTGTTCAGAAACACAGCAGCGATGAGCACTTGGCACCAAAGGTGTCACTTAAACTCATCAGAAGGGAATATATTCAGACTCACGACTTTTAAAACTGCCTGTTTCTTCTCCTGAGAGGCACAGCAACCTGAAACTAAACTTATATTTTTCCATTTCAACCATTTAGCTGATGCTCATTTCCAGCGTGACTCGGAACGAGTGAAGTACGCTCCAGTTCCTTGGAGAACATTTCAAGCAGCCACGTTGCCGTGTCCCTGGGACGCTCGTGTAAAGGAAGAGCCGGTGGGAAGAGAAATAAAACATGAGGTATATGAGAGGTCGGGGGAATTTTTAAGTGAGGAGACCAAACTGAAGTGAGGATAGACACAAGGGGGATGTGATCGGTTGGGAGAAGGTGAATTAAGGTACAGTGCTTGTACTTTTTGGAGAGTTTTCAACTACTTGTCTGACTAGACCAGCTTCATCAGGTTTCAGCATCAAACCTCTAAACCTGAATGTGCAGCTAAGTGTCTCCTTTAGATGTTTTACATCAAAACTTCAATTTTGAAAAGTTCCTTAAAGTGGAGAAAAGAGTGATTGAAAATATATTATTCAACCACCTGTGCTGGATTATTAAAGAGAAATTAAATTAAATTCCAGTTTATTACAATTTGGGTGTCATTTAGTTTAGTTTTATCGTTTTTGTCAGTTATGGGAACATTATGGGAACATTGTACTGACCAAGTTAATAACCGAGATCTGAGAAAAAAAGAAATCTTACAGTACAGTCAGAGCAGATTTTGTTTTCCGTTGTGAATTCACACCACCTCCGTCACTTCACACAGCGTTTAACACGAAGCACAAGCCGTCAGATTATCTAAAACCACTTTGTTTGGAGGTTAGACTGAAGTGCCAGCGATGATCCCTCACAGCACAGAACTGCTGAGTGGACTGAGTTTCAGTCAGCGCGGTGGGTCACAGCTAGAGAGGAAGTGGGTCAGTTAAGGATGTAATGTACCTTCTGGGTCATATTTAGGAAAACAGGAGGAAAACAGGACCTCAATCTGTTCATCAGTGTTGTTTTATAATCTGGTTTTCTCAAAATGGAGCTGACAGGCACAAAGTGGAGTCGTACAAGCATCCGGCTTCACCCGATCGCCGCTCTGGGCAGACGGCGTGCGGTCGCGGGCGGAGTGGCCAACTCATCCAAGCATTTTTACCCGACAGCACGCCACGTGACCTTTCTAAAGTCAGTGATGTGCCGCGGCTCAAAAAGGTTGAGAACCACTGGTATAAAGCACGTCTTTCTCAGTCTGTGTTTGATGAAAGAACTTAACATTTGAATCACTAACTACATGAGCACAGAGCAAAGCAAAGAAAGTTATCTACCTTTAAGACTCTTCCAGCAGACAGATAATAACCAACCGCGTTGTCAGTTTGTGGAAACAAAGCAAATAGAGCGGCGAGTCCTGTCGCATCAGCTTAGCGTCACTGCAAAATGTCTCTCTAATGTCTCGTGTGTGTGTGTGTGTGTGTGAGTGTGTGAGTGTGTGAGTGTGTATCGGTGTGTGTCTGGAAGCAGGTGTTCGACTAATGTGATTTTGACAAAGAAAGATAATCATATCAATATGTGCCCCTCCCCTCAGCAGAGAGGATAAGATTACATTTGTGTGAAATTACGCCGCCTCCTAATTGTGTCAATGGATGATATTTGTCTTTGTGGAGTTAATGGGTTTTGGTTTTCCAATTAGAGGCTGTTAATAAAACTCCACGGCTGAGCGGGGTGGCGTTCGAGAGGCACGATGTGTCCGAGAACCTCAGCTGTAAACCTGTTTCTTTACATCTTTTTCCTTAGGTAAGAGACCAAGGCATAAGCAGGATAACGAGGTGTCCATAATCAGGAATTAACGGATTCTGTGCAAGGACGAGTTGCAACAAAAGGAAAACGGTTGGGGGAAAGAAAAATAATGCAGACAGGAAGCGAGAGGAGCAGAGAGGAAAAGGGCACAGAAAGTGAAGAAGAAAAAGGATGGGAGTGATAAGGAAGGAAGCAGCGGAGAGGCCATGGCAGGAGATGAAAGGAGAGGAAATTAGAGTAAGAGGAAAGTGTTCAGGATCGTGGGTATTTCTGTCTTTTTACATTATCTTTAAACCTCCCTCCACATCACACACACTCTGCAGCACACACTCCTAACTACCCACGTTTCTCTTTCTTGTGTTCACCACCTTAATCTTGGTTTTTGGCGGAGGCCGCTGCTCGCCATTTCCATAATTCCTGCGATAGTGCAGAGGAGGAGGAATCGCGCATTCGAAAGAGGGGAGAAGGTAATCTGGAAAGCGAGCGACTGCTCATCTGTCAAGATTACAGCAAAAGAAATCCTGTGAAATTCTTTTTTTATCTCTCACAGCGAAGGCAGACCTCCACCTTCTGCCGTGTAATTGGTAAAATAAGAGCACTGGGTTTCAAAGGATGTGCTGCTGGTGTGTAAATCAGTCCTCCTGAGGGGTCACATGACCCGGACTCGAGTCCATCTTTGATTGATGCTGTGAGAGAGACATTTTGACTGGATCCTGCAAGACATCTGCTAGTCCAGTAGTTCAAACTGGGGACCACCAGGGATCCTGGTGTGGGTTCTGGCCGTTTTGGTTGATTGCAACTTACACTGATCCCAGTTTGGCGGTTTATCGATTATGAAGTGGGTTTTTTCCCAACCCCAAAGCTAACCAGACCTTAAGCAGAAGCGGCAGCATTATTCTGATCCGTCTTCACTGGTCTTACGTGTTCTGATGCAGAACAGTGAAAGCGAGCTGGTCCTTGTCTTGCAGGTTCAGTTTTGCTCGCTCACTTTATTTATCACAAATGAAAAATGGCCTCTGAGCTCCCTGTAGGCCTGGGCCTGATATTAGTTTAATGAGGAGTGCAGAATCCAGTTTAATCAGACCAACATTAGTCTGAGCACATTGTTCAGTTATTACTGCAGCTCTTATTAATACATTTCCAATTTAGAGAAACTGTTTATCCCCATTTTCTCATGTTACTGTGTTATCCCATTCTAATTTTAATTATCATTTACAGCAGTAACAGACTTAATTTCATATCATTCACATCACACATTATTACTTTTAGTAACTTAAACACACACAGACGTGCATACTGCCAGCCGCCTCTTTCAGCTGACTCAGCGTCGATCTGTCGGCTGGAGGAGCTCGGAGGAGCCTCCTGGGACCACAGAAGAAGACTGAGAAGATGGAGGAGGAGGAAGTGAACGATTCAGCCCATTAATTACCTGTTAAGAGCCATTTCACACTGAGGCAGGTGTGACTCAAAGTTCCATATGTGACATGTGTGTCTCAGTAAGTGTGTGTGACAGCACGTACATTTCCTGTGAAAAACATGCATGCGTGTGAGTGAAGGTGTCAGTTTTGAACCATTAACTGCAGTGTGGCGACCGTTTAAGCTTCTCATCAGACAGACACACACACACACACACACACACACACACACACACAGGTTGATAAAATGAAGCGACAGCCACAAACGCTTCTCACAAGTGGAAAATCTCATCCCACCCTGCTGCGACGCCGCTGAACACAGAGGCGACGCTAATCCTTTTAATGTGTGCTTCCTCTCTGACAGTGAAGCTATTTTAATTGAAAACACCACAACTCAAACCCATCTGGCCATGAGGTCAGGCCCACTCATGTTATGAGCTTCTTTAAGAGACAAATGTCCAGCGTCCTCCTGTGCCCACCAACAAGGTGTTCAATGAGTTCATGTTCAGTAGCAAAGGAAGAAACAACGAAAAACCTATGAAATGCACTGCAAAGCTTCATGTTTGGATGCAGAGAAGACGTGGAGGCTTCACACACACGTTTAACCTGGCAGCACAGAAGATCAACACAATCAGCACAGCTTCAGGATCAGAGCCACCAGTTCAGTGTGTGAGCACATGTGAAATCTGGTCACAATCTGCCCTTCTGGTCCTGAGTTCTGCTGATGAATAATGGACAGAAAACAAGGTGTTTTGTGAGGGCACAGCGAGCTTTGACCGCTAAACTCTAATCTCAAGTTTGAAGACGTTCCTGAGATATTGCTTTCACAAGAAAGGGATGGACTGATGGACGGGTGGAGAATCAATGCCTGCGGCTTTGCGGCCGAGTACACGAGTTCTATTGATTCCACTGGTTCTGTCACTGTTTCACAAACTGCTGTGAAACTGAGCTGAGTGTACAGGAATTCATCTCAGAATCTTAAAATCTGTTTACATCCAACAACAAATCCAGTAAGATGACTTCACAGCAGAACTCCTGCCAAAACAATCAGTCTTTGGACATTAAACATCAGCATTCCTCACTGAGAAAAAGGAAGGTTTTATTTCATTGTTAAATATGCGATGCAGTACAAACGTTTCAGCTTGTGCTGAGTAAAGATTTGGTTTTGAGTCAAATCAGAGACGTGCGGGAGTGAATTAGCACTCGATGAGGTTTCTGGGCTTATTCACCATTGGAATTCAGCACATTTCAAATGCATCCAGCCTCTAACCCCCGTCCTTCCCCTCTGCCGTCTTCTGCCCTTCCAGCCTTCTTCTCCTCGGGCCATCCTCTCATCCGTCAGCCAGTCTTCTCTCCACCCTGCAGCTGTCTCTTCTTGCCTTCTCATCTCTTTCACTCGCTCCTCAATCACGTTTCCTCCTCTGGCCACTCGTCCTTCTATCCTTTCCCTTTCCTTTCTTTCCCGCCTCCATCTCTTCAGCATCAATCAGTCCTCTCCATGTGGACTGGCGCTGAGGCTTCATTATGCTCTTTTCCCCTGCTCTCATATTTATTTCATAGCGAGCAGCCTCAGGAGGAAGCAGGCCCCCGCTGGCAAATGAAAGGGTGAATTTCCACATGCATTATTCTCACACTGAGCCACCGCGGGGCATCTCGCGCCGTGACGAGCCCCGCGGCGCCCAACAGTATGCAGACGCAGCCTGCCAGCACACATATGGACATGTACGATTGCACAGAGCAGCGCACGGGAATTTGCACTTTACAGAGATACATCCAGCACATAGAGATCCATTACAGCGTGCAGTCGTACCGTGTGTCACGCACAACACGTGTGGACCAGAAGACCTCACCTTCACCGTGAATCACACATCTACCAAACACGTCTCATGGCCTCATGTCATGTTTCCTCTTCATAATGTTTTAAACATCAGTTCAATGGACGGGAGGAGGTTCATCCAGTGGCATCCAAACCACATCCCCGCAGCTCAAAATCAAGACCAACGCAGAATTTAGGCCTGAAAATCAATGCTCAGACGCTAAATGGCTCCATGATGCAGTTTGGACTCATTTCTTGCCAGTTGATATTGAATCGTGTTGGCTCGCACACACACACACACACACACTGACACACACTGACACACACGCTCTCTCTCCAGCCTGAGAGACGCTCAGCAGAACCAATCGTCTCGCATCTTTTAATGGAACAAATAACAGGCCGTTATGCTGTTTCGCTGCAGAGATATCTGCATGTAAAATTTCCTAACATCCGTGTAAAACGCCGCCTCTGCTGCTTTCTCTCCTCGATGGTGAAACTTTTAAAGGGCCTGTAAAAAAGCCTGACATTCCTAACGAGCCAGAACGAAAACCGAGAAGAAAGGCGAGGAGAGGAACAGGCCACGGGTGGGCAGCCCGAGTCCCTATTAACCTTGTAAATGATTCAGTCGGCCGGCTGGAAGATTGAAGCTCCGCCGCTGTTTGTTTAACAGATGGAAGGATGATATTCAGAGTCGGAGAGGCTGTATGGATTTACAGAACAACCTTCAAGACGCTGCAGCTAACAGAGTACCAATGGGCCCCAGGAGCCAATTAGCCATGTTAGCACACGCAAAAACAGGTAATTAAGGCACACACACGATCAGAACAACGGAGCAAATATGCACATGCACACACAAATGATTACAGAAACGCATGTGAACATAAATGGATAAACAAAAACACGATTATGTTCATCAGTCAGAATTACATCTGATTGGACACTTGGAAACATTAAAGCACAAATGCTGATAATCACCAAAGCGCATGTACATAATATAGAGTGCACACACACACCAACAGGAGCTCACCAGCCGCCACATGTGACCACACACACACACACACACACATCCATACGCAGACCATTAGGTCCTCCCATCTGATGTCAGACCCCAGACTACAGCCAATAGCAGTCAGGCCACACACAAAGGACGAGATCAATTTAAACCTGATTTTATTCTGAAAATGCATCACAGTGATGACATCAGACCTTCACGAACAGAATCTGTTCACCTCAGTTTGCTCTCAGCAGGCCCCCCTGATGCTGATGACAACAAGATTATGCTGTGATGACATCCAACATGTTCTCTTTCGGCTCGTCACGCACACGCCGACGCTTTGTCACGCCATGTTTAGGCACAAAAACTACACAACTCCAGTCTGCTGGCTGAAAGTCGAGTGTGTAACCCACAGCTCAGCCGCGACCTCCAGCCCTGCTTGGCTTGGTAAACTACAGCCGGTACATTAAAGTCCGGTGCGTCTCTTCCTGCACGCTGAGCGACGTGCCGATAAGACGTATTTCACACCATCAGATCCCTTCAAATCATCATCACATTTCCACATAATAATAATTCATTCAAAATGATGAATTTGTTTGTTTGCATTTACTTTTAAAACATGAAGGACGATATGAACACGCTCTGCCTGACTGTGGACAGCTCACATGGTATCAGCACATGTGATTATTTGTGCTCTGTTTCCTCTCAGGGGAGCAGCACAACGCAGCTGGTGTTGGTGAGGTTAAAGGTCAGCCGTCAGAGGCTGGAGGATGCAGTCACACACATCCACACGTGCTGATAACAGAGTGACAACCCTCCGTACTGTAGATCGACGCCTGTTTTCACAGCCATTACCCACAGGCCACTGAAATTCAGATTATTTGTCCATCCCAGAGAGAGAAGTTTAATATTTAATTTCCACACAACTGATGTGTTTTCTTCCCCAAATTCCTTTTTAAATTTAAATTTAAATTTAAACTGGCTCGAAAAAAGTCCATCACAGCAGATTTCTACATTTCATAATGATTTCTTTTTCTCTTCAGCTGTTAGACTTTGACCACAGGGCAGTCTGAAGACTTCTGAGATTCAGCCGACTATACAAACCAACCAAACGTCAAATGAGGAGAAAGAGATCATCTGGTTTGCACTTCACAGAAAAGTTTGCTGCTTGTCAGCCAACCCAGAAGTCTTCAAACCGTTCCTGCACACAACTGCATTTTGACAAAAAGTGTCTGATTGATTACCTGTCACGTGAAGGTTTAAAGCCTGAGGAAACAGTTTTTTGGTCTACATGAGGTACTGAACTCTCACTTTTAACGGTTTGGAATTGAAAGGAAATCAATCTAAACTGTGGAGACGTTCTCTGGAAAGCGGCTGGCAGAGCTGTGAAGTGTATGTGGCAGTGAACTGTGTAAAACATGCAAAATAATTGGCCCTTTAAAATCAAAACCCCCTTCAGATCTAAGCTTGCCACAATGAGATAAAACACGAAACTGACGCCACGGAGACGTCATGTTTTACTCCTGACCTTATCAAGTCTAAAAATCCTGACAGAATCCTTCATTTTAAACCTGAGGCAAAACTCCAAAATTTACAGGATTTACAAGAGCTGTGGGAAACGTGTTTCAACAGCATCCCAAACACCGAAAGAGAAATGCAAGCAAGCAGGAAAAAACATTCAGGAATGACCAACATGACCCAACATCAGCACGAAACGAACACACACAGACAACAACAGCAGCCTTCCTCAACCTCCCCACAGACTGGCTGTTTGAAGCTTCGGTGCAGCTCCGCTAGCTGGCTCGGCTTCATTTGCATTTACTCATCCTGTCCATGAAAGGACGTGTCAGTCAGACTACGCTGCCAAAAACAGAGAAGGACGAGGAGGACCAGGGTTAGATGACAGCAACACAGAAGCTGAGAGGGAGACACAGATAGAAGACTATTAGAGAAGGTAGGCAGGAGGCGTGGTGTGTGTGTGTGTGTGTGTGTGTGTGTGTGTGTGTGTGAGCACCAGGGTCAGATCTATTCACATGCTGCCAGTAAGAACTGGGGAGATTTCAGAAGAAAAACAAAAACAAAAATGTGCTCTGAATGTTTTATACACGTCTACATTTACATTTGACTTTCACTGATATTTTAATATTCAGGGAGTCTCTCGGAGACGAGTTCAGACTCTGGGTGTGCTTCAGAAAACCATCAACAACCGAGCCAAAGTCTAGTCTATCGCTGCTGGAGAGAATCAGATCAAATCCACAAACTCAGCCGACGGTCGGATTTCTGGGCCGCTCAAAGTGATGGAAACTCACCTAATGTGTTTGTTTCATTAAACGGATTAAATCTGACTTTCATTTCCTGTTTTGTGGCAGAGAGAAAGGACATTTGATTCACGAACAAGTAAGAGACTTGAAATCCATCTGGGGCAATGGGGGGAGGCCTCTCAGTCTAACGAGAAACTGCCCCAAACATGCACAAGCCAGGCTGTACTGACCTGTGATCAGCTGTTAATCCAGGAGCTGAGGACTTATTAGAAACCAGGGGGATTCAGTACGTCAAGGACCTACTTCCTCAGCAGACACCAACAGGTCCAGCATTTTCTAACTGCAAACAGTGGTTCACTTGCATTCCCGATGAACAAGGTCGAATGTAAACCAAATCCAAACACGGCTGGCGGTCAAGTCTCCCGTGTCTTTGACTGGCCACCCAGATGAACTGCATCCTGAGGATGCTGACCTTTCATTTGAGAAAATGAATCGAAACACTTCATTAAACACGCTTACCTTTTTACTGTCGTTATTGTGTGACGTCAGACAAACTTCATGTGAATTTGCAGCATTTGTAGACTCGCCTGATCCGCCTCGGTTTGAATGTAAAACACTTGATCAGTCGCTTTCCAGTGTATTAACCTGCACGTTAACCTATTGACAACCACTGACAGCTCACAGTAACACTGCCGCAGTACTTCATTAAGCATCGTGTACTCTCAGCAGCACAAAGCACACACACAATGAGCTCTTGTTCCAGTCTTAACGGACTCTATTGTTCCCAAACAGGCTTCCCAAAGTCTGAAAGCCGGGGTCACTTCCTTCAGTGTCAGCTAGACACAATCATTCAACAGGAACGTATTAGCACAGAACAGCAGTTTAACACAAGACCAAAGAAACACCTTACCTTCAGTGTCGAACCACAGGACGAGGACGAGGACGAGGACGAGGACGAGGACGAGGACGAGGAGCAGCCGGCACAGCAGGGCAGCAGACAAAAAGAAAGACATTTGATCAGAATTAGAGAAAAAGATGGTGTACGTTTGGAATCTGAATATCATGGTTGCTGTGAAGCAGGAAGGAATCATCAACCATCAGCCAAACCCAACAAAATCTTTTAATCCAATCCACAGCTAACCAATCAGCATCTGGAGTCACATTAAGTGGCTGTGAGAGCAGCTGCTGTGTTACTCAGGTGAGGCAGTTAGTTTGGCAGCTAATCAGCCATGACTGATCCTGGTTGGCTGCTCGGGGAACTGGGAGCTTTGATGCCTGTGGTCAAAAATGTTGGTTTCCTGCCCTGACTGCAAATGATTCACACACACACGCACACATACAAACACACTCAGGAGGTCATTTCCGTGCCAAAGGTGTCCCCGCTGTGTCAGCGTGATGTCACTTCCATCCCAGTGATACTGGCCATCTGCGACACTGACTGGACCAACACACAATCCGGTCACGACCGCCAGTGACACAACCCTGAAGCACCTTTCACATGTTTTGTTTTCAAATGCTCCAAAGTTGCCTGACGACCAACTGACAGAAAACAGTTTCCTTCCATTAGTCCGTTAACTCGCTGAGCCACGCTGACTCCGAAGCAGCACGGGTCAAATCCTGTCCCTGTCAGGTCAGAGCTGGGCAACGCTGACAGGCAGCAGTTAAACATGGCGGTAATTTACAGAAAGCTTTCAGAAGAGTCACATGACCTCAGACACGTGCGACCTTTAAGAACAAGGACAGAAGGTGTTCAGCAGTTTATTGTGATGTAAACCGCCACACCACATGTCAAGTCTTCAGGAACTGTAATGTGAAAACATGACGTGTCCTGACGTCTGCCGGATGTCCTTGTTGTTCTGTTCAGCCGCGCGTCTAACGAGCATCACTGACCAAGATAATATGTACTGTGATTTCAGTAAGAGTCCTGAGGGACACAACACCCAGACGATCTTTCAGTGTCTGCTCGGTGAACAGAGCCGCCTTTTCCACGCGAAGGGGATTCGTTAACCAACACGTTCGAATCACCCGGGAGACACGACGAGGCAGACAGACAGGTGTTTTACTGCCTCGAAGCACAGTGAATCCTGACCCAAAGGCTGTAGTTCTCACACACACACACACACACACACACACACACACACACACACACACACACACACACACACACACACAATTCATCCAGCCCTGATACACAAACAAGCCACCAAGGTCAAACATTAGCTGTTCACACATGTGGTGTATTGAGGGCAAATATTGTCTGTGTACACACACACACACACACACACACACACACACACACACACACACACACACACACACACACATACACACACACACGGACGCATGGCTACACCTTCCTCCCGTTCGGGGGCCGTCAGATATGAGCAGGGTTAGCATTAGCCCATCACTAGCCTCTATTAGTCTGAGAGCTGTCAATCATCACACACACACACACACACACTTCACCATGAATGTCAGTCAGCTGAGACACACACACACCACAGACCTGTCTCTAGCTTGCTCTCACACATATCAGCTGACACACAATCAGTGTGTGTGTGTGTGTGTGTGTGTGTGAGGGTTGGGGTCAGAGGTCACACAGGTGAGCATGTCCTCCTCCGTCCTCAGTGACAGAGACAGAGAGCAGAGGAGGAGGAAGACAAACGAGTCCAGGTTGTTCATGGAGTTTATTTTCCTCCTGGCGGTGGCGTTGGAGGTCACCTGCTCTCCAGAGGAAACAGGGCAGCTAACGATCAATACCTGCAACATTTCAGTGTGCTGCTGTCACATCAGCCAACTCGGCGGCCCCACAGACTGCTGGAGTCCCACAGCTCGTCTCACACTTCTCCTCCAGTAATGAAGTCATGACATTCAGCAGCTGAAGAGCCACATGTTCAAACATCAGCTCTGCTTGGAGGAGAACGAGCGACGAAACCGATCGCAAATCATTTGTCCCGAGGGCTGTGAAGGTAACAAATGAAACCAGGATCCACACTGCAGACTGCGATACTTCCTGCACAGCACACACACATTTTTTCTCACATATCCTCTTTATGTATGTTTTGTTGTTTGCTGTTTGTTTTTATGGCATGTGTTACTTTTTTGTTAATTAGTGGACAATAAAGTTTTCCTAAAAAAATCCACATTTGGGTGAAAAGATGCAAATTGAAAACAGGACAAGAAAAGAAGCTTGGAAAGAGCTGCTGTGTGTGTGTGTGTGTGTGTGTGCGAGTGTGTGTGTGTGTGTGTGCGTGATGTCAGAGGGAGTCGGTGAATTAAAAATCACAGAGTGGATAGAATTATCATTTCACAGTGGAGTCACAGCCGCCTCGAGGGCAGAGGAGGCTCTGCAGATAGGAAGGAAGGTGTGTGTGTGTGTGTGTGTGTGTGTGTGTGTGTGTGTGTGAGCCTGTCACAGTGGATGATTTCATGTAAACTGTCTGTTGTCTGCAGATTTCTGTTTGGATGAAGTTAAACAGTCTGAACAGTTGCAACATTTTAGATTATTACATCGTTTCCATGGTAACCGGCGACTCCCTCGTGTTCCTCACACTCTGACTGACTGTATGTGATTGACTTAATAATCATGTCTATACTGATTGATCGGCTCCCAGTTTGTCTGCCAGCATCATGATGTGCACGCACACACACGCACACACACACACACACACACACACACACACACACACTCAAACAAACGACACGGAAACTTTCATGTCAAAACATCAAAACGCGAGCAGACATGAAGTGGGAGCAGGTGAGCGGCTCTCCTGCTCTCGCTGACCAGGCTAACCTCATCCATAATGGAGGAGCCGCGATCTTGACCCAGTTCCACCGCGGGCGAGGTGATCGCAGCGGGGCGAGGGCCTCTCGTTAAAGACCAGACATTATCCAATCAGAGCGCTTCACCCCCTGACTTCAGAGTGAGCGATGAGGACGCGGCTGCAGGACGGATCGATGCTGCCCGCTTTGTCGTGTGTGTGGGTGTGTGTGTCGGCTTTTACTTCCAGATTATCACGTGAACCTGCTGCACAGACGTGGACGAGTCAAACTGAAGTGGAGCCATGTTGTGTTGAGTCTGCAGCACAAAGATTTCAATCAAATCATTGACATTCTGAGTGTTTTACTGATTTAAATTTACTGTCTCTGCTAGTTAAATCTGTACACTGCACTGATGCGGATGTCAGGTATTGATCCACGTATTGATCCAGCTGTGATGACAGCAGAGCTGATATATATGGCAGATGGATCCTCGAAGAATCTGCAGGGCTGATATGAAGTCTTGACTGGTGCATCGATGTTCACGTCGGTGAGATGGATGCTAATGAACCCAGAGAACATCTGCCTGTTGAAGTCAACCTCTAGTTAACAGTTAGAACTAATGAAACGCATCAGGAGGACGTCGTCTCTCTCGTTCTCCTGTTGGTGGAAAGTGTCTGCACAGTGTGTGTGTGTGTGTGTGTGTGTGTGTGTTTGTCCTTCCTTTGGTCCAATATTTTTTACACTTTAGAGGCCGAATCAGCTTCCATCCTGAACTCAAGTAAAGGTTTTGTTTTTGTCTCTTTCTATCTGTTATCAATACGTGTACTTCAGGTCCTGCGGGACGTCTCTCTGAAGGTCACAATCGATGCAGTGAGTCCCTAAGCAACAACTGCTATGTTTTCGGCAATTAAAAAGTGGCACCTGTCTCACCTGAGCGCGTCAGAGCTGGAGTGATGCTCTGTTGGCCTGGACCAACCACATAATCACTTTAATGTGCTCAGCCCAGCACGGCACAGCACTGTTTACACTGTGTGTGTGAGTGTGTGTCTACAGTCAGCTTTATTTACACAGGGATGTGTGTGTTTAAGGCCACAACTATTTACAATATGTGTATGCTGTGTTTGTCAAAGTGTGTAGGTGTGTGTGTGTGTGTGCATGTGTGTGCCTTGAGTGATGACAATAAGCCGCTGATTGATTGGCCGATTGAGGTCACGTGATCTCAGCTGTGTGAAGTGCTGACTGAGTTCCAGCTGAACCTTAATGTGAAAAACGTGATCTACAACACACACACGCACACACACACACGCACACACACACACACACTCATCCTTCTCGTCCTGCACTTCCTGTTGATGAATGAAAGGGTGAAAGCCAGTGGTGGATATTTAGTTCATGTGGATGTTTCCAAGTCATTGTTCCATGTCTTCAGCTGCTGTCCGTCCACAGACATCGAGACGTCACACATCCTGAAGAAGAAGACCACATCAGTGCTCCGGTCTTAAACATGAAACTGTCCTCATGAAAACACACCAGCTGCTTTAGAGAAGCAACCAACATCCTGCAGGCAGATCAGAAGATGGAGGCTCAGAGGGAGAACTGTCAAGGTGAACATCATCAGCAAGGTGAGTGAAGGGAGTGTGATGGATGTGGAGGCGCTTGTTTCATTACACATCGAGGAGGCTCTGTTTCACTGCTCCTCCTCCTGCTCCTCCTCCTGATGCTCCTCCTGCTCCTCCTCCTGATGCTCCTGATGCTCCTCCTGCTCCTCCTCCTGCTCCTCCTCCACCTTCTCCTCCTTCTTTTCTTCCTCCTCCTCCTCTTCCTCCTCCTGATGCTCCACCTGCTCCTCCTCCTTCCTCTCCTCCTCCTGCTCCTCCTCCTTCTTCTTCTCCTTCCTCTCCTCCTCCTCCTCCTCCTCCTCCTCCTTATAGAGCCAGTTGACTCAAGTGCTGCATGGGCGTCGTGTCAGTTGGTGTGCAATGTTCACAGCCGCCCACGACATGATGAGAAGGATCAAACACAGATGAACTCACTGAAACACTCAAACTGCAGCCTTTACACGTCATCAGTCAGGTGAGCTGCTGTCCAGGTGCACCAGACAAGTTAAAACTACTGATTCTGACTACAAGGACCCGTCCAAGAGTCTTGATTTCAGGGTGTTTCTGTCCCTGCAGATTTTTATCACCCCTTTTAAAGTTAGTCTCCCAACATAACTGAAGCGCCACTCGAAGCACAGATTATCCCTTTAACGTCTCGACACTGGAGGTCTGATCCGAGTTGGACATCATGTGATCTCTTGCCTGTCGGCATGTCTCTGTGTATCCAGTCATTGCTTGCTAATACTGCAGAGACTTTTAATAGCTTACACACGAAGACTCGTGGCTGCGGTTCACTTTGTGTGGTGTTCAAACCCCCTGCAGCTAGATGGCAGAGTTTTGCTCTGTCTTCAGACATTTGACTCGTCCACTCCGGCTGAGACAGGAAGAAGCTGAGCTCATATGGCTGCTGTAAACACAGAGAACACAGGCCTGCATACAGTATCGCAGTACACTGACTGGTCCCTCCTGCGTTCTGAAACGTATCCTGTACCACGTCCACAGCCATAAGCTGACATGTCAAAACCACAGAAGAAGAGCCAGTTTTTAGTCTCCTGAGCAGGTGATCTGAGCTGTGGTGTAAAATGTGATGGGATTATGTTTTCCTCTGATGAGACCTTTTCAACCACACAGACAGAGGCATCGCAGCAGTGGCATTAACACACACACACACAGAGTATATGTGTGTGTGTGTGTTGGAGCTTGTTAGCAGATATGTTGTCTTGTCCATCAAGCATCTCCAGCCTCCCACTTCCTCTGACCTTTAGTTTAATTAACAGTCTCTTTCTCCATGGAGATCAACTCAAATTACGCTGCGGCACCAACGTGTGCGTGCGTGCGTGTGTGCGTGCGTGCGTGCGTGCGTGTGCGTGTGTGTGCGTGTGTGTGTGCGTGTGTGTGTGTGTGTGTGTGTGTGTAGAAGTTAGTATCCTGCTCACCATGCTAACCTCACTGCTCCACAGGCTTTTGCTGTGTTGTTCTGAGCCGCCTGATTGTGCACAGTAAATAAAAGTATAAACAATGCACTTTGAGAAAAGTCAGGCTCACATACACAAGATGTGAACTACAGAAGTGAACTGCTCACTTCGAGCTCTGTGGATTATCTTGAGTAAGCAGAACTTTATTTAGACAGCCCTGACCCCCAGGATGCTGCGAGGCAGCACGAGGGGGGGGGGGTGTTGCCATGCGGCCGCGTCCCCCATGGCAACGCGTGCATGCTGTGTTGCCATGGACACACACACACACACACAGTTTAAGGTCATCTTGTTTACTCTGCGTCCTCCGAGCCCATCCCACAATGCACCGGGGGCACAGCCTCAGATGGCACAAGATGATACTTGTTGACAGTGACCCGACAGCAAACTGCTCTGCACAGCCTGCCACACTTTGTCATGAGCCATACATGAAATATGAGCCTCATGAACACATAAAACTACCAGACTTTATTCTTATCTTATCTTCTTGTCCCCAGAAAACAGTGCACGTTCAACAACACCTCCATCACAGACTGCCCTCCGAGTACAACATGCATTATGTATAACCAAAGCTTCTCCATTAAAGTTCTTAGCACGGAAACAGTGACAAAAATGCCATCAGGTCCACCCTGAAACTGCTTTCTCAAGTATAAACAGTCGTGAGCGGCGGCTGAGCCACCGACCTGCAGCAATTTCACCTAAAAACATCATCGTCTGGCTGCTGTAATTAGCTCGCAGAAGGTAAATGGAAATCCCATTTAATAATGTGCAGGAAACAAGCTGAGCTGAATTATTTCCAAACAGCAGCAGCACATTGTACACACTCTATCAGCTAAACAATATATTCAGAACCAAACTAGATTCTATCACACACACACACACACACACACACCTCATTTTCTGCACCAAAACAATCATCATCCATCCGCAACAGTTATCAGGAGAAAGCCAAAGTTATTCAGGTGGAGTTGGAGAAAAATTTGTTTTTGTCTGTAATTAGAGTGCTGGTGGCTAACAGACATCGATTAGAGGGGGAGGGGAGGAGAGGAGGGCAGGAGGGGAGAGGAGGGGCGGGAATGGGGGAGAGGAGAGGGAGGAGGGGAGGAGGGGAGGAGGGGATGGGAGAGGAGGGGAGGAGGGGAGAGGGAGGAGGGGAAGGGAGAGGAGGGGAGGAGGGGAGGAGGGGAGGAGGGGAGAGGGAGGAGAGGGAGGAGGGGAGAGGAGAGGAGAGGAGGGTAGGAGGGGAGGGAAGTGGAGAGGAGAGGAGAGGAGAGGAGAGGAGAGGAGAGGAGAGGGAAGAGGAGAGGAGAGGAGGGTAGGAGGGGAGGGAAGTGGAGAGGAGAGGAGAGGAGAGGGAAGAGGAGAGGAGAGGAGAGGAGAGGAGAGGAGAGGAGAGGAGAGGAGAGGAGAGGAGAGGAGAGGGAAGAGGAGAGGAGAGGAGAGGGAAGAGGGTAGGAGGGGAGGGAAGAGGAGAGGAGAGGAGAGGAGAGGAGGGGAGAGGAGAACTGGCTGATCCTCCTGGTGAAAAAGTTTCCTGCTGTCAGAAAAGTTTGTCACGACTTCTGAATTGATCGAATTCCAGTTTTGTCCTCGTGTTTCACTGCGGTGAGAAAACTCGCTGCTCCCCTCTGATCTGACTGACAGTGAGGAGCCATGGCTGCACAGCCATCAATCAAAACCTTAACACACACACACACACACACACCTGGAACAGACACACACACGACACAAACACACAGCTGGAACACACAGAGGTCAAGTTAATTAGATCTGAGCTAAAGCTGGTGAAGCAGATGATGAAGAGGCCAAACTGATTGTGATTAAGGTGACACTGCTGGGTTATATACACACACACACACACCACACACACACACACACATACACACACACACACACACACATACACACCACACACACACACACACACACACACACACCATACATACACACCACACACACACACCACACATACACACACACCACACACACCCACACACCACACATACACACACACCACACACACACACACACATACACACACACCACACACCACACATACACACACACCACACATACACCACACACCACACATACACACACACACACACACACCACACACCACACATACACACACACACACATACACACACACCACACACACACACACAGCTTCACATCTGACACACAAACTACAAAAACAACAACAAAGCAGAATTTAACAAACAAAATTCAGCTGATGTTAAAAACAGTCCAAGAGAATTTCATGAACTGAAAACATGTGAAGAATCCTACAGAAGATTATTAAACTAACGTCAAATTTCATATTTAAGAGCAGCAACAAAAACAACATCCACAAACACTTTCTTCTTTTTAGTCAATAAAGAAAAAGTGAGTGAATCCAGTTAAAAATTCAAAAAGCGACCAAATCGTGTTGCAGCAAAACGACCCAAAGAGAAAAGACGGAAGCTAAAGTCTGAACGACTGAAGCGACTGATCGATCGTGAAAACGGTTGCGAACCAATCGTCTTTCTGTCGACCACCCGATCGCTGCGGCTTTAAAACAGAAAGGTGACCTCTGTGACGAAGGGCGGCTCGGGCTGCAGGAGCGAGGACGAAGGCCCACTGCGCTCGCGTTGGCCGAGCTGCCGGCTCGCGTTGGCTGACCTGCCGGCTCGTGTTGGCCGAGCTGCCGGCTCGCGTTGGCCGACCTGCCGGCTCGCGTTGGCCGAGCTGCCGGCTCGCGTTGGCCGAGCTCTGGGGGTGACGACAGGAAGAACAAATCCCCCCGGCGTGTTTACCGGCGTCTACATCTTAAATGGAACATGACTCAGAGCTCCCGCTGTGCTTTCACACTTTAACTGGGTGCTATTAAGCATTTGTTCACGCAGGTGTCACAGTTTTCCAAAAAACCTGCCAGGCGCCTCAGAGATGTGACTAAACTCTTGGAAGGAGAATCCAGGAAAGTTGGTTTCTTAACTTTCTTGTGTGTGTTTTCGCTGTCAGGCCTTTGGTGGTTAAAACCCCACACAGCAGTTTAAAGAAGGCTGATGGGCCCGACTGAGGAGGACAGTCCAGCCTGTGGCGCCTGGACACCTGGGGGGTTTACCTTCAGGCTCCAGGCATGTTGGGTGATGATGATGAGGAAGATGAAGCAGACTCTCTGATGCTCTTTCACAGGTTCTCAGGACTTGACAGTTTGATTATCTCAGGAATGCAAATGCACTTATTTTTCATGGTGCCGATGCTCGTTTTAAGGCTGTTGTCAGGAGAATGTTTCGGTCACTTCATGTTGTCATATGGGAAAAGCTCCTGATAACGCAGTGATCTCACATTGTGTCAGTGCTCTGCATGATGGAAGAGTTAACACAGCAGCCCGACGGAGCCGACGCTGTTCTCAGACCAGCATTTACCATCTGAACGTCACGTCACACTCAGGCTTCTGCAGCTTCGGCGTCATTTCTCCGTGAACGTTTCTCTTCGTTCAGCAGCTCTCGTCGCGCTCTCGAAGCTGCCCAGCTATGAGGACTGAAGCTCAAATGAGTGAAGCGAACGCCGGCGGTGCAACGTAATTAGAAACGTTAAACGTTTCCTTAGAGCCATAAACACAATCGGCTCTGCTCTGAGACCACGGCGGACATGTTGAAATATTTCCCCTTGAATGCGCCTGACATTTTCAGCCAGCTGCAGTTTAATCTCTGTCTTTGCTTCATATTTTCAGCCTGTCATCCTCCAGACTTCTAAAGGCTCAAGTGAACTCAGGTGAACTGGATGTTTTGGACTCACCGACATTAAACAAAAGTGACTTCCTGTGTCTCACCTGGCTGTTTGGCTTGTGTCTGAATGGTGAACAGAGAGCAGAATCATCCATTATGCCCACACAAAGGTGTGTAATCAGGGCCTAACGGGTGTCGGGGAGGCTCCGGGGCCTCCGGGGCCTCCGGGGCCGCCGGGTGCTGCTCATTGTGTCGCTGTGCTCTCACTGCTTTGTCTGAGCTCATATTTGTATGAGAAAAACCCGACTGGCATTTAGTGAATAGATTTCAGCTGAAAGCTCCTGATGTGAAGGTGCTCTTCCATAACTGACCACCACGGCGCTCAGAGTGTGTGTGTGTGTGTGTGTGTGTGTGTGCGTGTCTGTGTGTGTGTGTGTGTGTGCATGTGTGTGTGTGTGTGTGTGTGTGTGTGTGTCTTTGTGTGTGTAAAGGGCAGAGAGGTGGGTTTAAGCCTGCATGACTGAAGAGTGAAAAATCAAATTTCCACTGTGATTTGTTGGGAGGACTTCACACTCTGCAGCAGCAGGAGGAGGAGGAGGAGGAGGAGGACGGGGAGTATGACGGCTCCAACACGAGCTGTTCCTTCCTCTTTATTTTCTTATTCATCACATTTTATCTGTCGTTACCTCCAGCCTCCTTTGGACTTTTACGTGTTTGTAAATGTTTTTACGTGTTTTTGCACTCTGCTCTTACTGTTCTTTTCTCTCTCGTCATTCATGTTCTCTGATTTTATCTTCCTAAGCTTTCTTCTGCCTTAATGTACTTTGGATCGATACACAAGTTCAACAGGTCAGCGTAGGCTGAATCGTCCTGATTAAATAACCTGAAGATGTTAGCTCCATGGCTAACTGAGCTAACCCGGCCATAACTACAGCCAGCAGCTGGAGGTTCCTCTGGTGATATGGAGCAGTCGTCTGATTGGCCGGCAGACAGCATTATGGGAATGTGCTGCGGCGTCTCCACCGGATGTTGAAAATGGTTGCAGGAACAACAGTTTTGTGCTAACGGCTAACACGTGAGACTCCTCTTCCTCCATCTGTCTGTCCATTTTCCCTCTCTCACCTTCACTTCTTCTCTCTAACCTTCTCATTCAGTCCTGCAGCAGAATGAAGTGAGTCTGTGATTATTCTAAAGATGCAGAATTCCTTTAACAGCAAGATCTTTCAAATGTGATGTTTGAATTCCGTTTAAATCTTCAAAAGCCATATTTATTTTTTTCAAATCTTAAAATAAACAAATGAAAATAACCTTTCTGTCTTTGGTTGACTCATCTGGTATCTTTGTGTATAAAGACAGACTAAAATGGAAACCAAACCTTGAAGTGATTAAATATGAATTAAGTCAGGATGAGGCTGGACGTATGAATATCGCGTCTCTCCAATCTTGTTTTTATTGCGTGAGGAGATATGAGCCACCGTCCTCTGCAGAGCTGAGTAGTACACGAGTGCTGCTCTCCAACATGCATGTTAACAGGCTGAAATCTGTTTTCTGTTCACATAAAGACATATCGTTTTCAAAGTGCGTAGCAGTCAGACGTGGGAGGAACGAGATGATCGACAAGACAAAGTGACAAGAGAAAAGAGCCTGAAGTCTGAGCTGATTTAATTACACGTCTTCAAAATAAACATGCCAGTCAGCTGGGCGTCGCGCAGAATAAAGTCACATTAAGATGGAGTCAAACTGCGACCAGTTTATCTGAACCCTGCCCTGCTGCCTCCGTTTCAGAGCGGCGGAGAATGTAATCCCATCCAACTGCATCAAATGACACCTGAACACAAGGGATTATGGGTAGAGGGAGGCGGACACAGTCTGTCACGCTCGGAAAGCCGAACAGAACAAAGGAAAGCTGCTGACAGCAGACTCCCCTGAGAGACTAAAGCTGGACGGTATGGAGGGTTTGCTCCCGTCGCAGCACGACGACCGGCCAAAAGGTGTTTCTGAAGTGAAACAAATGCAAAAATACCACAAACCCGTTCGACTTTTGAAAACCTTGAGGCAGATTTGGGCTTTAAACACCTAACAGTCTGGTTACAGGCTTGTGACTGAAAGTGTGTTTCTCAGTGGCTCTAAAGCTCTCTAATGCGTCTTTCATTCCAGACATAAAAACCTTTTGTGTTCAATGTGAAAGGACAAATAGTTCAACCAACGAGTGAACCTAACAAGTCGGTGTGCTCCATCGATGAATCGATGTCCTGACGGTGAGGTGGCACTCTGCAAGTCATCTGGGTTATTTCCTGTATTTAACGTGCGTTACGAATATGAAACAAAACCAGCAAAGTTCTGATCCGTCTGGTGGGGGGGGGGGCTGGAGCCTCTGCCAGCTGACTACGGGCGAGAGGCGGGGGTGAAGTTAAGATAAAGAACAAAAAACGGCAGATTCAGAGTTGAAAAGCCTGAATGAATCAGGAGCTTTACTGTGGTGCCGTTACCGAAGCCATTATTCCCCATTTGGCCCTGGGCAGTGCTCATTTCTCCCAACTTAATGTGATGATCTGCTTTGATCTAAATACAGCGGCTTGCCACTAATTGCTTAATCAATTTCCACGCTATTAAGTGGGTATGAGGATGATTCATACAGAAACAATCACCTCCAGCTAACAGGAAAGAGGGGGGTGAAGAGGAGACGAAAGAACGAGTTAATCTCAGCTGTCTGCTCCACCCTACTCGAGTTCAAATCCCAAACCTGGACCGATGACAGGGTGAAAGGGGAACCAGGAAAACCAACCAGGAAATGAACTCCTGTTAGTGAGTATCAGGTCCAGGTGGTGGCACTTGGGCCAGCTTTGGGCCGCCGTCATGCCGTGGAGTTGGCATCATTCTTCCTGACCCGAGTGAGCCAGCGTGCTGGATTTAGTTCATGACTGTCAATTAAACTGTGAGACTCTTTTACACAGTAAAACCGTGTCACTGTAACACAAGACAGAGCAGGTCCAGATTCATTCCTGCAGAACCGGAGGTGTGTTCTTACCTTCAGTAGTGAAACCACAGGAGGAGGAGGAGGAGGAGGAGGAGGGAGCGCAGGAGGACACAGCAGGGCAGCACCAAAAAGAGACAGAAAAACACATTTGATTAGAATCTGAGGAAAAACTGCGTGTGCTCACAATTTGAATTGGCTGATCAAATTGAAGAATCAGCAGCCACAAGCAAAACACAACTCGACTTCTGATCACAGATACCCAAAGAGCCAAGCTGATTGGCTGCTCGTCCAGGTGAACTAGTTAGCTTGGCAGGTAATCAGCCGTGGCTGAGCAGTTTGCACTGTTTAGTGAGTCCAGAAGACGAAGCTGGTATCAGTATTCCCGTACAGGATCCGTTACGCCAGCCACACTCTGTTTATTCAGCAGAAATGCAGCCAAACAGAAAGCAGCTGTGAATGCAGCTCAGCGTGTTACTGGACGCTTCACTTCCTGGACGATGATGCAGCAGAATGCAAAACACCTCCTGAAACCAGCATGGCTGCAGCTGAAGCCGCACCGCCCCCCTCGGCTCGCCGGGAGGTCTGTGCCGAACCCTCACAGGTTCTGAAGAGTGAGATGTGGGCAGACTGAGCCTCTGGATGCTGCCGATAATCAGCAGAAGTGTGACCACATGGCTGCTAATGCAGACCTTAGAATGTGAGCAGTCGGACGAGAATGTTACGGCTGTCGGGGAAACGTGAGGCTCAGGGCACGGCGAGGACGGCCGGCTCCCTGGGGCACCGAGAAGACACCAGCACAGGAGCCACACACACACACACACACACACACACACACACACACTCACACACACACACACACTCTCACACACACACACCAAACTGGAAACGCTGTAGCCAGTCTGCCGGCGTTTATTTAGTGATGCAAAGCAAACAAAATTCTGGGAAAAGTGGCGACTCAAACGTCACTCTCGATTCGACACTTTCTTACTTTGTGATGTGAAGAGAACTGAAGTGTGTCTTTGTCAAAAACAGCAGCTTCAAACACGAGGCAGATGCTGTTTAAAGACTCACTGTGTGGAAAGATTTAAAGCTGTGGAGAAGCACTGAGTGGAAGCTGGTTTGAAAGCATTTACATAAGAGCAGATTTCATATTTAATGCTTGTCAACAGGGTCTTAATGACTCATCTTTAATGGAAAGGCTAGAGTCCAATCTTGAGTGTGAATCTAGAGTCACACTCTGAAAGGACAAGCTGATTAACACAGAATCACCTCTGTGGTTGTCGACCCGTCAGGCTACAGTATCCACCCCTGCAAACCTCTGAATGAATAAACATGATATTAAATGATTGAAAGATAAAACAGCAGATCTTCACATTTGAGAAGCTGAAAGTCTTTTTGATCAATTTGAAAACAAAATACTTTAAGTTTTACTTGAACAAAATGCACGTCAGGACTCCTCCAATGTTTGTTAAGCGTTTTAAATATTTTTAAATGAGCTGAGCAAAAAGTCATGTGATTGTACTCGTTGGCGTGAAGCAAGACAAGAGGAAGCTGGCTGTTGATTGGAGTTTTACTTGTGAACGCAGTCCGATTACCATACGACACACACTGCCGTCCTCCCAGCTCGTCCACACACACACATTCACCCTCACACACATTCATCACGAGGTATTTGATAACCACGTTAAGCAGCCGCGCAGTAATAACCTGTGTAAGTAGAGGTGACATAATAAGCGTCATTTGTCAAAGCTAATGATTCCTGCTCGTCACTGTCTCCTCGCCTGTCACTTTAACGGATGGCCTCGGCCCGCTCGGCTGGTGACACCAAAGGTTACGCCGCCGCTTGCTGGTTAATAATGAGAGGCGACGCTGCTGCTGATGGGAGACAAACGAGCTGTGTACTTCCACTGTCCCGGCCTGCTTTCTCCTGACAGAGTGGACTCAGGGCTCAAACGGCTCGTCTGCAGCAGCCTCACAGGAAACTCACGGCTTTCCTGTGCCAGACGTCAACACGACTCACCTGTCGGTCAGATGAAGGTTTCCTGCACTCTTTTCTCTCCAAACTCGCAGCTGTGCTGCACCAGCAAGTGTCGTCTCGACTGTCGTTTTGGTACAACAGAAAGATTTTGTCGGACTTTTTTCAGACCTTCATTTTGGGTGTCTGACATTCTGTGACGCTGAACCTGACGGATAATTTATTTTGTCTCTGCGGCAAAATACATAAGGTGAGCCGGACGAGAAACGCTGAAGGTTAACCTGGACGTTTAGGGGGCTGACTAACCGTAGAAGACACCTTGCAAATCCCATAAATGTTTTGTGTGAGGCCCAGATCTTCGTTTTACAGTTTTTTACTGATTTGACAGTAAGAGAAGTTTACAAATGTAAAATGTCTAATATGTTTTGTTGCCCAGTCAACATTTCCAAAGGCTCGTCTGTGTAATAAACACTGCTGCAGTACAGCAGTGGTCAACTTCCTTGTCTTTACTAAGGAAGCCTCACCTCAGCTAGCAGGAAGAGGCTGAGCTACGTGGCCTTTGCACATCCGTCCTTAAGACTGTGGTCAGACTGTCCTCTGTCCACACCACCTCCTGATGTGGGCTCACCGACTTGACACGTCTGGCTTCAACACTCGTCGTGTATCCAGATACAGATCACATTTACCGCCAGGCGTAAATCTGGAAGGTCGGTTCATCTGCCGAAAGCCACCCAGTGGAGACGGAGTTCATATGAACACGAGATGTCCTTCACCTGCTGCGGGAGGACAGACGGTCACCCAGTCACCAAGTCCTGGGATTTAAGCCGACAAACTTTTGCATCACAAGTTCTCAAAAAAACCCTTGAGGCTGTGGCCACCCACCTCACCTCAGCTCTGCCGAAACCGAAAGGAGAAAACAGCCTGTTTGTGGGTTACACAAGATGACAGAACGAGCTCCAAACATGATTCACAGGCTCTGCAGGGGGGGATGTGTCATCCTCTGTTTAGCGTTCAATAATTCAAGACACACAGAGTCGAGCGTCTCCACTGACGCCTTGTTTCTATGTGAAAAAGTCTCAAGATAGATTTACAGATAACTCCCTGGTGACTTTAACTTTCATGCCAGCAAACACTTCATGAGAGCAGGTCGTCACATCGAGCAGAAAGCCGCTCGTCTGTTGTTTGACAAGTTGAGCTTCTGTTTGCTGCGAAGCTCCTGCTGAATCAAATGAGTAATAAGCTGGGAGGGCGAGCCGCTCTGTAAACAGAAACACCACACACACATTTGCCTTCATTTCAAACGCTGAATGGAGCTGTTTTTTCCCACGTTTTTATTTTTCCTGTAATCAGCCCGTGTCACCCTTCTGAATGCTTTCTGTGGAAATTAAACTGAGTGCCTGTCATTTTGTTTATACAGACGAGAGACTCTTGTGTGCTCGGCTTTGCTGCTACAGCCGCAGACATTATGTGTGACAAGCTGTGACATTTTTCAAAATAACCCACGCCTCGCTCTGCAGGGACTTTATCGCTCCTGTCGACTCAGTTTGAGTTTGACACTGTGGCCTGCAAAACACCATGAGAGAAAGTGGTTTGCTGTTCCCACGTTTCAACAGGATGCAGTTCTTACTTTGCTGCCAATGAGTTAATGTATGAGAAAGCAGGGACGGTTTTCTCAAGGTCGACATTTTCAAGGTGCCCCATCTTCTATCACCAGAACTTTTAACTGGATTCTTACAGGAAGCCGAAGGCGCAGAGGGGTTAAAGTATTCGCTCTCAGTGCACGAAGAAACGGTTTGGTGGAACAGCAGAAATTACAGCGGCTCTAATGTGAATTGTGCTTATTTATGGAGCAACAACAATGTCCAAGTCCAAAGTTTAAGATCAAACTGTCATCAATTACCAGCTTGGCTTTGGACTTTCAACCTTCAGCAGCTCAATCCAGCAAAGCAGCAAAAAGTCGGATCAACAGCACGGAGCTAAAGGTCTGCTGAAGTGCAATTTCCTGCAGTTTGCGGAAGCCTGCGGTGGACATGTTGTCCCGCGGTAATGAATTACACCGGCAGTGATGCTTTGCCCTGAAGCGGACCGTCCTCCCACACAGGACAAGCAACACAGACAGGCGGCGAGAACAATGTCCAGCACTAACCAAGGTCAATTGTTATTCTCCAGCACGGCCCTCCATCTGTGTTTTCATCTCTCACAAACTGGACTGAACACGCTCTCGCTCATGCATGCTCATGTGTGGGCGGGCGGAGGGTCCAAGGTCAGGCTTCGGCCCTGGCGGCGCTCATCTGACATCGAGTGTTTTCAGGTGTTTTAAATTTAGCCCTCATCTGCTCCTCCCCTGCTGCTTTATGAATCCCTTGTTGCATACCTCCACACAGCAGCCAACGCAGCCATTTGTTATTTTAATTGTGCACCTGTAGGTCACAGGTGTAATAGGCATCCCGCAGCTGCTAATGTGTGCTCTGTCATCTGAACGCAGTGCTCACCACACACACACAGACAGCAACACTTGTCTCCCGTGGTTAAATCAATAAGGGTCATCAACCCTATTGGAAGTCATCATATTTAAATGTATTAAACTGTTGTCAGATGCCCCTGCAGGCCACCGTACATTCCTGCTAACCAGCACCAAATGAAATCAAAATATTGGCTCAGTCAGGCTCCTGATTGGCGGTTATGGCTGCTTCACACAGTCACAGCACCACATGAGCTCTACACAACATGCTTTATACTTAGCCCTGCTTACCTCAGAAACTGCAGCTGCTAAGCTAAAGCTAAGGCTTGGCTTATACCCATCTGAAGTGGGTGCACAAGCAGCTACATATAGTCTGCGCATCACCAGGAGCCATTTAAAGGGTTTGTCAGGGCGGCCTGCTGACTCTTCGGTTTGACACGGTTTCTATACGAATCCCTCAGCAGTCGTGCTGAGCACCTCCTGCAGACTGCACTGTGAGCTAACGTGAGCCCTCTGATCACCACAGATCCAGTCATTCCAGAGCCTTTGGGTATTTAACAGGACGCCAGCAGGTCAGCGGAGGACAGATTCAGTTTGGATTTGATTGCCTCGGGTTAATTACGCTGAGAGCCTGATGAATCTGAAGTGTGTGTGAAAGGTCAGCTGTTATTATCAAGCAGAGGGAAGATGAACCCTCGACTCTCCATATCTTCTTATAACTCTGTCGTCAGCACGCCTGCCACGGAAAACTTTTCCTCTTCCCTCCTTCATTCCTCCTCTTAAGCTCCTCCAGTCACAGTCTGTAGTCTTCTCGCATCTTTTGCTTCGTCTTCCTCTTCGGCCCTCCAAATCCTCCTGTCCTGTCCTGTCCTGTCCTGTCCTCCGCTCTTCTTTTCCTCTTAAACGTCTTGAATCCTGACCTGTTGTCTGCCCATCTCGTCTCTCCATCCGTCGTCCTCTCCTCTCACACGCCTTGATTTTGCCTCCCATCCTCTACTTGAATCTCTTGCCTCCTGAAGTTGCTCCTTCTCTTTTTCCTCTGAGAGTGCTCAGATCTTCTTCGTTCTGCCTTCCTTCGCCCTTCAGTCTTCCTGTCGTCCTCTCAGCAAGTCCTGTCGTGCTCGTCTCCTCCTCCTCGTCCTCTTCTCACGAGTCTCTTGCGGACCTCGTCCTCAGTGTTGCAGATTATTTGGGTCCACCTCAATCTAACTCCTTTCCGTCTCTCTCTGAACATGGATGTCGGTGAGATTTTAGATGTTTTCGTTTCTTGCAGCTTTAGTAACTGCCAGTGGTACACAAAGTGACGTCACATCCAGATATTTCCTCTGACAAACATGCGTCTTCAGTGCAGTGTGGTCTGTCATTGTGCAGACTGAAGGTTTTTTTAACTGACCTTTTCCACGCTGATACGTTACCAGAGCTGCCACAATCATCGCTGTGTGATAATCACCAAATCATCATTTTTCAAGCAAAAATGTCAAACATTTGCTGCTTCCAGCTTCTTAAATGTCAGGATGTGCTGCTTGTGACAGTAAATGAAGAGTGTGTTTGTGTTTTGGACTGTTGGTTGAACAAAAGAAGAAATATGTCGACGCCCGTTTTGCTCTGGCAAACTGTTGTGAACATTTTTTAATTGATTAAGAAAATAACAGATTAATAATGAATATAATGGTATATAAAGCAGGCAAAGTAACTTCACGAACACTCAAAATCCAAAGAGGTCCTTCAACATCAGCAGTGAGCCTCACCTTCCCCGGCAGCCAGTGAAGACGATGCAGCCGTAATGTTAATTATGACTTGACATGAGCTTTTGAACCTCTCACCTCATCAACATAATGGAATATGGAGGCTGTGTTAGCGCTGAGGGCAGGTTTGAATTGTCCGGGCTCTCTGCATGTGTTAGGCATAATATCTCCGGTTTTCCTGATTGTTCGCCCAGCGACACGCTGGACGATTGGCAGCACAGATGACGAGAAGGCTGAGAATACATGAGGCACGGAGATGAAAGGTGAGGAAAGGAGATCACAGGATGAAAACGTACCTGCAAATGTTAAAATTTGGATTGTTAGCTCCAGGTTGTTCACACTGAGGTTTACATTTAATGAAAGAGAGAAAGAAGTTGCTGCATATTTCAGTGGCATTTCCTTTGATGAACATGTGAGCCTCCGTGCAGCTGAGGAACTGCAGTCCTCTTTGTGTCGCCGCCACATCTCGAGAGCCATGAGGACCGCACAAAGCTGTAACTGTGACGTGATAAGAATATGATATCTGACTGAGAGGCCAACAACAACAACAACAACAAAATAACATGAGGTGGTTTGAATTCTTGAGGAAGTGAAACACATGAACTGATAATGGAACCATGAACATGCAGCAGAAATCACACCAGGATGATGAATTCATCAGCAGCACACATCTTCTCAGTGTTGAGGAGAGAACCGAGCAGCCTGATCCAACACGGAGATGTTTTCATTATCTGCCAGCTTCGTGCAGCCTGTGACAGCAGTCAGCAGATCAGATTCAACTTTTATCTGTTTGAGTAAGTAAAACAAAAGCTGGATGACCTTATTTATCAAAGAGGGGAATGAATGGCTGATTGTGTTTCTCAGAAGAAAATCTTCTGAAGGTTGAAATGGATTCAAAGCTAAGTTATGAGATAAAGAGAACACAAAACAATCTGTGGCCATTCACAGCTACTCAAACTACACATTTTACAACATAGTTTGGTGTTTCTGTGCCAGCTGGGCAAACACCACGTGCACCATCAGAGCTGCAGCGCTTTCGACGCATTTCCCCTCAATTCAGCCTGATCTTTGGCGTCGTTGGAAACTTTGCATGCTCAGATTTAAAGTTTCGTATCTCTGTAGGTGTCGACTGATGCTTGGCTGCACAGCACGAGTCTGCAGAGGTGAGCGTGTCAGAGTTTCTGATTCCACAGCAGCTCAAATGGTCTGATTCAGGTTTCGTTCTGTTGAAACCTCCGCAGCAGTAATCGCTGTAATCAGCTCTGAATTGAACGCTGATCATCAGTTTTCCGCCTGTCACCCACACTCAGCCGCCACACCTTTACGCTCCATCACCAAACCGCCGCCTGATTCAAGTCAGGACTCCTCCAAATCCTTCGCTGCTCAGAAACACATTTCTTCCACTTCCAGCTTTCTTTCAAAGAGATCAAAGTCTGCTCAGAAAAATTCACGACACTTTGCTGTCTCTGTCAATCTGTGCCCATGTCAGGGAGAAAGCCTGAACTTGTCCCTGCTTCTCGGGGTTCAGTGAAGCAGCAACAAAACCACTGCGGCAGAACCAGAGAAAGACAGAGTAAAACACACAAAGAGCTTCTGAGCCCATCCGATTCATGGCAGGACTTGCTGTAATGTAGTACACAAAGAAGGCTGGTGTTGATAATGTGAGAGGATTTTGTTGTGACTGAGATGAGATGCTCACCAACAGGCGCGAAAACACAAACCGAAGCCCAGATGGCAGCGTTTTTTAGCAGGCTGAAAATGGACACAGCTGGGCGGAGTGTGTGTGTGTGTATGTGTGTGTGAGCATGTATTAATGAGTGTGTGCCAGGGAAGAGCAGGGCCGGATGGGAGATGTGTGAGGGCACAGCATCATTCCTGTTGAAACACTCAGATTAATTTCCTTGCCATTATCGTAGAACGTACCACAAAGGTGTTTTCCGCAGACGCACAACACAAACGTTTACCTGCTTTACACCAGCAGCGTCCTCCAATTAAGAACGACACATACATGAAATTTAAATGTGTTTTGCGTTATGAGCAGCACGCCACGCAGAGACGAGACAAACACAAAACACAGAAACGCGTTCTGCTCTTACAAACGTCTGCTGCTCTGCTCTGCGTTCCTTTGACTGATGGTTTTGTGGTTAATAAAGTTTCATGCTGTCAGGATGCTGTGCTGACGTGATGTTGGATCATCTGACAGGAGCCTTCGCCGTGTGTCTGACTGATACAAATCTCTGCTGTTTACTTTATGTGCCTAAAAGCCTCCCCAGCACCACACACACATTACCAGAATTAGCTCCTGAAAATGGATCAAGCCAATAAATTTGTAGTTGAGTAAACAGGCGATTAGAGCGGCTGCAGGGCTCGGGGCAGGGTGCACGGTGTATGGATGCTGATGAAACGCTTTCATAAGAGCCTTAATGTGATGTAGTTCTTGTTGAAATTAAATGTGTCAACACAGCAGACTCATCTGTCTGACACAGTCGAGTAGAACCCGGTGGAACATTTTTTCATACGCCGACATGTTACTGAGTGCAGGAGAGGACATCGTCAAAAACAATGTGACGTTCGCTCGCTCGTTCATATCGCTTTCAGTTGGGAAGCAGCGTTTTGTGGCGAGATTTAGGCTCTGAAAAGTGACACTGATGGACACTGCTGTCCCACAATGCAACAGGAAGTAACGCCTGGAAGTGGTCCGCCACCAATCAGCTCACATATGTGTGTAATCTAAACGTGCTGAGGACGTGTCGACCAGCGTCTGACACGTACAAATGAACGTACCTGTGGTTTGCACGTAAACATAAACCAGGATTACAAACAGGAAATTCTCTGGTGGCATCAACTGACGAGATGCTGACTAATTAACTAACTCTGAGAATACACACACACACACACACACACACACACACACGCTCACTGGTGAATATTCTCAGAAGTCAGGCTGATGTCAGTTCTGAGCTCTGACCATGCATTAAAGATGACAAGATCTCGACCACAAACGAGAGAGAGAGTGTGTGTGTGTGTGTGCCTGTGTGTGTGTCCTGTGTGAGTCTCCTTGTTAATGAACATGCACCCCCTAACACTCTACATGTTCACTCTCATTACTCTGACTTGGTGTCCACACTGTCTTCTGGACTAAAGACATCAGCTCCCCTCCCCCACACGTATGATGGGGATTTATGGTTACTTTGGTTTCCTCATGTGCAGAGAAAACATTTGAACTGAAGAACAAGCTTCCATTTACAGCTCAGTCACGGGGAGCGTCCATGTTTGCCGCCTTCTCACTCCACCTCAGCTGCTCAGCTTTTGACCACATCAGGATTTTCTGTCTGCAGTGATGGACACAGATGGTGATAAGAGATAAACCTTCAAGCTTCAGACGTGCCTGCAGAGCCCTCAGTGTGACACGGCAGCTGTTTGGTCCACCTTTGCATACAGCCGCTGGTCCCGACACTTGTTTAATTCCACTAACAGCCTCCTTGTGCGTGAGGACAGCAGGTTTCCCGCCTTTTAGCCAAACGCCTGTTGGCATGGCGGCGTGTCTGCTGGCGGGATGAAGCGTCCCGGTGGCAGGAAGGAGCTCGGCAGCTGTCAGTCACATCCATCCATAATTACACAGTCTGGAGACAAGACAGTTTCCCCCAGCCCTCCTTCTCAAGGCCCAGAGCCGACGTGCCTCTCTGGACTGATATGCTATCATCCAGTCGGTGTTTTAAGACGACCTCCTGTGGAGCCTGTGGAGCCTTCACCGCCATGTCACTCAGGGGTCAAAGTGAAGCCACAAATGCTGCTTTGGCTGCTCAGTGCGTTCACCATGATGATTACCAAGTTTAAAAACCAAAAACTCAGAGTTGGATTGGATTTAGATTTTAACTAAATCTAAATCTTAAAAGATTTCTTCCTCCTTGTCAAACACGACCAATTATCAAACAAGAAACTAAATTCTGACATTTCAGCACCTGAGTTTATATAAAGAGATAATTAACTGATTTTTAGGGGCTAATTTCCCGCCTGTGACTGAGTTTGCTTTTTGTTTTCTACTTAATCAGTGAAGCGTGTCATTGTTTTGTTTATTCACCACCACAGTTTTGGGACTAAACGTTTCACTGTTTTGACTGAAGGTCTTCAGTCGTGCATATTTAATCCTCTAATTCGTACATATGGGGAGTAATGCTGTAACAACAACTTCTGTTCTTCCTCTCCTCTCATCACCCTCCTCCTCCTCCCTCTTCTTCCCTCTGATGCCAAGCTGATTTGCTGTAAGTGTCTTTGAGGAGGCCCTTTGCCGGGTTCTGCCACACTGGACTCTGCATTTATTAATGCGTTTTACTGACAAGAGCCTCGGCCGCCGCCAAGAGAGCAGAGGGAGGATGACCAACACCGGACAGACGAAAGGAGAGAAGAAGAAGACAAGAAAAAGAGCTGAGTCTCTGCACAGCTACTCCTGACGCCAACCAAAGCTGGCTAAACGTTTCCGATAAACCTGTCAGATACCATCTCTCAAACCTCTAACCAATCACTTCAGTCTGGGGGATCAGATTCTACTGTAAACAGCTTAATAAACTCGAGTGCCTCGCTGCGTCCTTGGAAAAGCATCTTCACAGCAGCTTTTTCTTTTGCTGCTGGAACAGAAAGTAAGAACAACTTTATTCCCAACAACTACTGACCAGCCGTTCTTTCCATGCTGCGTTATTTTTCAGGTCAAGCCTCTTGAAACGGACCAAACAGATGGTCAGAGTCGCTCCTGTGCAGCCCACAGGCAAACAGGATTTTTGTAAAACATTTGAATTTTTCTTTTTCCACTTGGGATGATTTTCAGGTAAGAAAACGGCACTGGAGGCGAACCAAGAAGACAAAGACGAAGTGCTTTCAGTGGCTGCACTAACAAAACCCGTCTGCACAGATCGAAATACATCCTGCACATTACATCATCAGCTTTAAAACTTTTCCTTACCATCACAAACGCAAGCCGCTTCCCTCAGAGAATCATCTTCATTTGTGAGCTGCCTCTCCAAAAGAAGCTCTCCTGGTGCTCCGGCGAAAAACACAGACGAAGTGAGGCGGACAATAAAGTTAATGCTGTTTTGTTTTAGGGAGAAGTTGGACAGATTTTTACCCGTAAGCATTTTAAAACTTTCTTTTAAATCAGTTACTTTCAGATGAAACCTCACTCAAACTGCTGGAGGCTGAAGCCCACGACGGATTGTTTCTTCCTTCCCCAGGTGAAGCCGGTGAAGCTTCAGTCCTCCACCTGTCTGACCCTCCTGAGACACCTGGTGCCCTCCTGTTACGTTTAAGGTCAGACGAGTCGCTCCGTCTCGTCTGTATTTCTGCGTTGAAACGCTGATTCGCAGTGGCAGGATGCTGTGATCCGTCAGCGCCGCCCCCCTCGCGGTCTGGTCAGCACTACACGACCCCCCGCGGCGGCACTGACCTCTCGTTTATCGGTGATACCCTCCCCGCTGGGCAAAGAGTGTTTCCAGCTCAGCTCTAATGGAGAATGTCAGAGGAGTTTAAAGAGTCGAGCTCAGGCTGTTTCCCCTGAGTGCTCTGCTGGACTGTGAAATACACCAAACTATGATAAAGCTCTGACTTTTCTTTTCTTGTCTGGTTTTCTTGCAGTTGAGTGGTCCCACAGTGTGTAAAGTGAGTCTATTTTCTGTTCCCTTCTGTCCTATCAGATGTGATGGAGCATAAATCCTCATATTTCAGTACAAGCAGTGATGCAGCAACAGGAAAAAAGTTTCAGATTTTCACTTGGCTGAAAACTGCTTTGTGGCTTTGATGTTCATTTAGGACAGCGTAAATTAGAATGGAAACTTCACTAACTGTTAGCAGTCTCTATAAAGACCACATGTACAGTGTGTTATAAGCGTTATAGCGTTCATAGTGCTTTATGACTACACTCATGAACAGACATAACGCTGCCTGATGCACTACATCAACAGTCATGAAGCATTATAGATGTGACTTATAATGAATTATAAGTTCAGGTGTCTTATGGAGGCTCCAGACTGGTTATAAACTAGAAGCTGACAGATGGGGTTTATAATGCATTATGACTGCAGAGACACGCCTCAACAATCAGCCGTCAAAAGGACTCATGGTGTGCTACATAAATGTCCTGAAACGTGTCCGGTTCTGACGTACAGAAACATCACCAGTTAAAGAAGTTATTATTGTTAAAACTATAATTTTATTGTAGAATATTGAATGCAGCAGTCTGATAAAACCCGTTTAGTTGTCATCCACAGCACAGTCTCTTAGTCACAGTCTCAGTTTAACGTCGTCTCATACTGAAACCCACAACGAATGTTAACTCCATTTTGTAATTAATTCCTGACAGCTGTCAGAAAAGATGCAGCGCAGGGAAGGTTTGGAGCAGAAAATGGAAACAGTCCAGGCAAACGCCAGAGTGCATCACCATCTGCATCAAGGTATCTGTTCACTGTTTCAGCTTAAAATGGCAGGAAAAAAGTGAAAAATGCTGGAAAGTCATTGATGAGTCCAGAACACAATCCTCAAAGCGAGAGTCACTGTGTTCACCGCCATTAAATCACATCAGAATCATGTGCTTTGTTGATACTTTGTTTTGCATGAACACCATTTCAGCTCAAACGTCGGCATGTTAGTTGTGTTTTGGAGGTTGTGATGGCAACATGTCCACGTGCTGAGACCACAAAGAGTGAGATTTCTGTCTCCCAATGGACAGGCAATGTTGTCAGCTGGTAGCTTGACAAACTCCACTTTATTACCCTGAGAGAAGGACAAAGTTTCAGGCTTAAATTGAATCTTCTTCATGTCAAGAGATCAATAATACAAGTAATAAAGAAGAGCAGTTAAAGAAGCAGATGACAGTGTTGTGAGTCCTTTGGGAGATAGAAATCTAAGGCATCTACCCTCAAGGAGATTCAGGGTCTCCAATTGGCATAGTTATACAGGAGACAGAAAAAACTTCTCCTCTCAACCTTTAAAATCCAAACAGAAATCAGACTCCTGATAAAATCCATTATGTGAACAAACAGTGGACTGTTTCATCTAAACAAGGAATATTGGTTGTGCTGACGATGACCCGACCCCCTTGTGGTGCCATTTGAGGAACGGGAGCAGCTGAGAGCAGAGTTTTAGCTCTGTCAAGCATCACTCTGTCTTGTTTCACCCTCTGAGTGGGCCGCCCACGGCGCCGCACTGGCTCTGGTGAGAACGTGGCGATAATTGGCCTTCTATCCACTTCAGCCACTGAGCCAAACGCCGGCGGGTCGCTCAGCCGGCCACCTGTGGTGCATTATGGTCCACACTCAGCTCTAATAAGAGCTAATCCTCTGTGATGAGCCCCAGCCCGGGCCTCGTGTCAGCACACGTCATCCACACAGGCTGCGTTCAATGACAGGGGACGTTTTAGACGTGTTACAGGTGGACCTTTTTCCAAATGCTTCCTCCACACGGGCTGCTTTCAGTGGCAAAAGAGGAAAGCTTTTAAAAACGCTACAAATAGAAAGCAGGCCGGGTCAGATGAACTCGGTGCGAGTTCAAGAGGGCTAATGCTGCCGGGAGTGTTGGGTATGTAAATTCAGCAAGCAAGGATCAACCAAAAGTACGTTCAACACGACTAATGGCTATTAAAGCAGATTCATGCAAGTGCACATGCTGAACTTGGTCAAAAATAAGAGAGGATTTTAATAAGTGTAACCCAATCGACAGAGAAGAGACTAAAACCTGTTGGAAGGAACTCAGTTATGGCTGCATTTAAAGGAACAGTTCAGCCAAAATTAAAATGTAGTCATATTCTACTCACACCACACTGTAAAATGGCTCCGGAGGTTATTTACACCCTTTTTGAAGAGGAAATCCTCAGTGTAGCCGCTAAGCTAAACGTGTTAGCTCGCACCAGCTTGAATGTACGCACACAAGGTGCTAAAGGAAATGTGAAGCAAGCTCCCCAGAAGAAGGTGGACACTGAAGTATGCTGATCTCGTCTAGCAGCACGTTGCTCACGAGCGCCTTAAGCTTAACACTCCTGAAATCAGATCAATGCTAGTGCGCACACACACACACACGCACACACACTAAACTTGGATAAAAGTAATTTTAATAAAAAAGAGAGTGTTCAGAGAGTGTGAAACTGCAGTCTGTTTAAGAACCTGAAATGTGCTGCAAATGTCTGACAGCGAGTGAGAAGAGAAGTCATGACTAAACATAACATGAATAAAACTAAAACAGTTCAACAGGAAAAACTGAGACAACCCAAGTGTTGCAGGAAGGTGTTTAAGGTGAGAAAAGAAGCTCAGGTTCCACAGACTGAACTGAGACTCAACAGACGAACCTGCAGCAGAATCTGCTAAATGAAACGTTCTGTTAGAGCAGCAGGTGTGAAACCAGATGACACACACTCTCCTGTGGTCCGTTCAGCGAGGTGAAAGGTCCCAGCAGAGATCGCCTCCCGCCAGGGAATCGAGTCCCGGCGCCGACGTTTTTCACCCTGACAGTTTTATTAGTTCACGTTGGAGTGGCAGAGAGAAAATATGTCAGCTGGTGTCAACAGGCTGCGTTCAAGGTGACGTCTGTACCTTGGCAGCTTTAATGTGTTGAGGAAATTTACTTTTCTGCAGGTTTGACATTGGGGAGCAGTCAGAGGTATGACGCCAAGCGATTTCTGTGCCACAGACGTGGCAGTGAAAATAAAGGGCCTGTGTTACCAGATGCAAATGTGCTCTCCACAATAAACAGGCAGTAAGTAACTCAACTGCAGTGAAGTTACAGGTCTCTAAGTGGCTTGGCTTAAACCTCCGTGTGTGATGGTGAAAAGAAGACAGCCAGCCGGACTCAGCATCAGTCGCGGTGTCCTCTGGAAGCTCGGCTCGCGTGGCGCCGTGTGCGCCGTGGGGATAAAAACACGCCCTGCAGGCCCGGCCAGTTCGGAGCGCCGTAATGAAGTTCCGTGATTGTTTGTCACATTCTGCTTGCCGAGGTTTGATCCGTCCTGATGCGAAATAAGGCAGAAGCAGCCGAGGAGCACTTTCTCAGAAATTGCACATTTGCATGGAAAGAGAGGAAGGCTGAATTACGAGGTTTTTCCATCTTTTTTGTCTGTCTGTTTGTTTGGCTTGTTACACAAAAAATGAAAAAGATGAAGAGGAGGGAAAATAATGGGGGGGGGGGGGGGTAAAGCAGAAAAAGATTATAGAGGGATGGTGGAAATGGCGAAATGGGGCAGACAGAAACAATACAAAGACCAAACTCTTTCCAGATGATGAACCTGACTGCAGATATTCGCTCCCGCTCAGCTAGAAGAGCATCAGCGAGGTCCAACACTCAGTTTGGTGTTCCAGTTCATCGCAGACAAACTTTTCCACAACAAACTGGGAAACCAGTTTGTTCATGGAGCCGAATTTGTGCTGAGGGGCACAGACATGGTGAAACAGGAAGCAGGAACACCTTTACACCCCGGACAGGTGACGATTCGTCTTTAGACTGTGTTGCTGTTTGATAACTGCTACTAAACAGAACAGTAAACACTGATGATTCAGTAAACACCTCCAGATCAGGCTGTGTGTCTGATCTGCTAAATGTGTGGTCGTTTTCTCCTGTGGTAATCAGGTCGGACGTCGCCCTCTTCTACTTTTTGTTTTATTTTGTGCTGCTGAAATCCACATGAATAAGCAAAGACTCAGAGAAAGAGGGGAAGTCGTGTTGAGGAAATGCGTGTTTACCAGATTGTGAGCTGCTTATGTCAGGGATGAATAATGGATGAACTTGTAATTATTAATCCTGCTTACAGTGGAGCGGCGGAGCGGCGCAGCGGCGGGACTGCTAAAGGCAGGACAGAGCGCCGAAAAGCAGAGCGTGACGAGCCGACGCAGAGCCAACATGACAACCAGAGTGTGAAACGTGTGAGTGTAGCAACAGCACAGTTTGTGTCCGAGAGGAAATAATTCAGCTTTTAACCGCTGGGATGAGTGGTGGGCCTGAGCGAAGGGTAATCGCAGACAAAACTGCAATGGAAGTAAATTAAAATCCATAAATGATTCAACATTGAAACGAAGCCCTGATCTCTCCTGAGAGCGTGTGATAGTTGCTTCCTTCACTCGAGTCACAATATTCTGTCATGTGAGGCTGTGAAACAGCTAATTACAGGGTTTCACAGCATTTGAGGAGTTAATTTCCAAAATGTTTTGTCTCGAGTGTGGAAAAAGATGTTCAAGAACGTATCATTACTGTGTCAAATAGGGACTTTAATTACTGACAAGTACAGCTGGAAAGATGTAAAATATGTTTTTTTACTCTGGTTAGCGATGCATTTCAGCTAATGACGAAGAAAATTATCAATTTTCTTGTATTTGTTTCTGAATTTAAACCCTGTCTGATGCCCCATCAGTTTGTCTGCTGCAAAAGTTTCTATTGCTGAGAGCTGGAAGGAGCCAGAAACCTGGATCCTGACCTGGTCTCACCACAGGGGACCTCAGGGGACCCGGTTTGAACCAGCATCCTCCGTGAAGCATAACTTCATCCACATGATGTCCCTCATTTCAGAACAGAAACAGGCTCAGGCTGGCTGGGAGCAACAACACGAAGCTCGCAGCGATCGGGCTGAGTCAGCAGCCGCCCGGGTCGCATCCGTCACATCATCCACCCAAACACACATCTCACTTCCTCAGCTGACAGTGAGTCCGGTGCACCGCCAAAATAAACGTACAGTCAGCAGGAAAACATCTGAGATGAGGGAGCGTAACAGCACAATAACGGCTGTTCAAAGCGAGGTCAGAAAAACAACTGAGCAATCAGAGCTGCGGGGGCGAAGAAAACCTCATCAAACATAAAATGATTTGGTCTCACGAGCATCTGAAGGCTTGTCACTGCATGCTGTTTAAGTAAAGCTGAGTTTGGTGAGGCTTCGTGGCCACAGATGTGTTCACTTCCTCAAACATTTTCATTTTCTACAGGCTTCAGTCACTTAGTGAATAAACTCTATTTGAATTAAGACAACATCAAAGGACGGGAAAGCAAAGCTCACTTTGTGTTGAGGTCTGGCTGCGGTTCTGTGTTGTCTATGCAGCATCATGGTTTACATTTCTCTCGTTGAGTCAAACGTCTAACGGACAGAAGACGTAAAGACATCAGAAACCACCGGAGACAGCAACCAGATGAAGGCGAGACAGCTGAAAAGGTTTTGGTACACGACTCGTTCTGCTCTGACGCACTTTGCTGAAGCTCAGTCTTTAACAGGAACTTAAAGCAAAGCCCTCCAACATTAGCTCCTTGTATGTGAGAGTTTTTAAAAGAAGCACTTATCCAAATCACCAAGCAATCACTGAGGCTTATTTCTACTTGGCTGTGCTGAGTAAAGGAGCAGAGGTCTCCAGAGAGGAAACAGAAGGTAAACTGAGACATTAACTACAGTCTCTTTTCAAAATGGATGTTTGGCGTGTGTGGAGGAATGGATGGCGACAATAGCTGGAGGTTGGTAGCAACAATAACCAGCACAGGCCAAGCATCAGAGGCAGATAACGGCTGACAGAATGTGTTTACTGTACACGAGATGTGATATCTTCAGGCTCTCAATGGGGATAATTTGGAAACGGGCAGATATTAAAGGAGGAGAGAGAACGAGAACGAGCAGTCCACAATGTTCTCACTTTAAATGCAGCAAAATGCAAATCGTGGCAGAGCAGAGGAAAGAAAGAGTAACAATCACTTTCTGTGTTCATAAAGCTGTGTTTAGCTTCGGTGTCTCGTGATGACTCATATTCGCTCAGGGCCACACGAAGTAAAACACGAATCCATGACGGCACAGAAGAGCGACTGCTTGTGGTCCAAACACTAAAAAGGTACAAATACTGCACTTAAAAAATAAAAATGATCCCCACTCTGCCTCAGATGACACCGGTCAACAAGCGGGCGGGATCACCGACCGTCACACAGGACAGCCAAGCTTCAGGCGACTTCCAGGCAGCTTCAGCAGCTCTCGAGGGGAACGGAAACCAGATGAAGACGTCCTGAAACACGAGGCCCTTACAGGATTACACAACGGCTCCAGTGGGTGATGAGTCAATGGATTTGGGTTAAACCTGTTTAGGATTTTAAAGTGAATGCTGGTATCTGTTAACTGTGTGAAAGCATAAATGTTTACATCACATCTGCTGCCAAATAATGCAAAGACAAAAACTCTGACTGGGAAAAATGTGTCTAATGCAAATCAAATAATGATCATAAGACTGAGACTGTCAACGTCTCCTCCCGCTGTCGATTTAAGTTGATGAATGTGCTCCACGGAGGAAATGAGGCACTGACACAGAGGCGTTCAGGGAACACACACACTCACTATGGCTGCCCTCATTACGCCGTGAGCTGCCTTGGGTAAAATGATCCAACAAATGGAAAATGTTAAATGTTAATTCGATAAGGAGGCCAATAAAGACCAATATTCGATGGCTAACTGCCTGCTCTTTTCTCTCCGTTGCTGGTTTTAAATGTTAAACACATAAAGGAGCTTCGGACACACGGGCCCCAAGACAAAAGGCTAGAAAGTGAGGATGTGAAGACATAGTCTCATTCAGTTACTACTGCAGATACTTTCACTGTGTGTCAGTATCAGCAGGGCCGTGTCCAGGCAGGGGCCTTCAGCGGGCCCCCTCAGAGAGGTTTAGCTGGCCATCCGGGCGGTCAGTCCTGATGTTAAGCCTTCATAATTCACTTTGATATACAATGGCTTTGTGCTGATCGCCCTCTTAGCCTCGTCTGTGCCACGTTAGCCTGATGCTAAGTGTCAGGTGCAGCGTCAGGTGACCCGTCAGTGCTTTGCTCCACAGAGGGAAGAGCCTTCATCCTTCTCCAGCTGCACTCCTCCCTGAGAGCCTGAGTTAAGAAATCCTCTGCGGTGTTGTCTTCTTCACTTTGTTTCCTCTGAGGTTGGGCGCCTCTGCTAAGCCCCGCCGGCGCTTTATCTCACACGCACTGTGTGTATTTGTTGTTCTCGCTGCTTTCCCACAAGGTTTATCATTTTTCATTCGTAAGTAAATAAACAGTGAACTGCGATCTCTGAGCAATTCAAATATTCATTCTGGCGCTGGGGTTTTCGTAGTGTGACATGCCATCCAGACCCAAAGTTCAGTTCAGAGGATCCACAGAGAGACTGGAGAGCTTGGCGGAGGAAAATACTAATACATGTCGGCCTGTGTGTGTGTGTGTGTGTGTGTGTGTGTGTGTGTGAGAGAGAGAGAGAGGGGAAGACAAAGAAAAATATTTTTGCATCTTTCTTATGCTTTTGTTTGTATGTATGTATGCATACTTAGAAGGTCTGGCTTTCTGTGTGTGTGTGTGTGTGCGTGCGTGTGTGTGTGTGTGCGTGTTGATGAGGGGCCTGTACACGTCTCAGGGCTCTACATAATGGATGAATTCGCTGCAGCGAGCAGAACAGGCCAAGCTGGACTCATTTCAAAACGCCTCGAACGCTGCTATTTATACAGAGAGCTGGAAGGACTTCAGGAGCAGCAGGAGGAAGAGGAGGAGGAGGAGGAGGAGGAGGAGGAGGAGGATCAGGGGCCGCTCGTCGGCACGGCAACGCCACCTTACCGGCGCCCCAGCACCACCCAGGCCCATGTTTAGCTGGAGAGAGCCACAAAAACTAAACGCAGTCTGTGCTGATGGTTTTCTCGTGGTCGTTTTTCTCATCGGCTTCTTGCTTATGGATTTTATTGTGCATTTATCTTCTGTGCTGTGAAGAGAGAAATGTGCTGCTGCTTGACATTAACAGTATTTTAATCCACTAATCACTTGCACCTTGTTCCACTGTTTCTCTGATGGCTGCTAAGCTGTCATCAGTTGCACGCAGCACTTCCTGTGTAGTGGTTTCACATTAAAAGCCTTCCTGTGGCTCAGTGAGTGTCATCGTCACAGTGAAGTGCCTGGAAATCATTTGTGAATAAAACACTTCCAGTCAACTCCGCGGTCGCCCCGATGCCATACTGTCGTCTCAAACTGTGGCCTGATGGACGTATGACCCACACACCGACACTGGATTTCACAGGTGAGCTGCTGCTGATGACAGGTTGTTTTGGTTTTGTGTTTGGGACTTTTCAAGAAGAAGGAATGGTGCTTTCAAGGCCTCCGCAAGATTTTATTTCATTCCTGTTAACATTTGAAGGATCTTCTAAACTTGATGCAGCAGCTGTCAGTGTGTGGATGAAAGCGTCATCCTTCACTCAAGTGATTTGTTTAAAAGAGGGGGGAAACAAATAATGCACATCAGAAAAATAATAAAGCCGCAGTCAGCGGGTAAAGGGATTGGCATGCTAATTTTAATCACTTATTTGCGCGTTGCATCCCAGAGGCTGACACTGACAGTCGGCAGCCTCATTTCTTTAATTTCACATCAGAGTGTGGAGTCACAGAGCTGTTTAGGTTTGTCAACAGCTCTGATAAGAGCAGAAGAAAAGGAATAAAAAGGATTTCAGAGCAGTACGTTGTCGCAGCACAATCATCCCGCTGAAGAGGATTTGTCACAATACGGGACAGTTTGCTCTAATTTTGTGGTACTTCATGTGCTTTATGGGTATATTTTCAGGTATCAGTGATACGTTAAGGTGCCTTCAGAATAACATGTGGTTTGGTTTATGATTCTGGTAACTTTTTGTTCTTAGTTAAGTTTTTCTCCTTCATTTTTTGTATTTGTGTCAGTTTGCTTCTTCTATTGTCTGCATTTAGTCTTTTTATCAAAGCTCGTTTGAGTCCTTTCCACACATACCGAGCGACTTGGTGGGTCACGCGTGGCTCTTTGTCGTGCTTCACTCTGACGTTTACCGTCGTTTCAGGCTCAGCAGGAGGCAGGAGTCCATCTGCGAGACACGAGCTGCAACGATTAATCAGTGACTTGTCAACCATTAAATTAACTGCCAACTATTTTGATAATGATCAGTCAGTTTGAGTGACTTCAGGAAAAAACTCCAACAGTCTGGTTTCTTTCTCCATGGTGACTGAACTGAAGGTCTCTGAGTTGTGGACAAACCAAGACATCATGCTGACCAACATTTTTCACCTTTTTCTCACATTTTCAGGATAAAGCAACTGATCAACAACGAAAATGACTGACATGCAGTCCTACCTTCGATCAGTCCTCCTGATCAGTCAGCAGCCACACCTGGGACACATAATCAATGTCTCCGTCTCGTCCTGCAGATGCTTTCAGGAGTTTGAAACAGCAAAAATATTTGCCATCATTTTGAGTTGCTGCAGTATTTCATGGTCTGCTTGATGGTACTTTAAACTTTGTAGTAATTTACTGGACTTCTTAGGAACCTTCTCTGCACTCTGGTGTGAAACTGAGTTGTTTTTTAGGTTGAAAATTGACTTAAATTGGGTGTCAGAGCAGAGAAGAAGCAGATCCTCGTGTTTGTGTCCTGTTTGTTTCAACCACAGAAACATCCAGCGATCATCTGTCCTGCTGACCGAAGGCCGACCTTCACTGTACTGCATCAGCACGCACACACACACCAGCACATCGTGTCCACACACACACAGGGCTTTGCAGTGTGTGAACCTCATGGGGACTACATGATTTAGATACACATCAAAGAGCTTTACTGGTGGCTCTGAGCCCACCAGAGAGACCGAGACAGAGACGCTGCAGAGGAAGATAATCAGTTTTTCTTTGACCAGCGTTTTCCTCCATGAACATGAAGCTTCACTGATTTCCAGCTGGGCTTGTTTATCATCCACCATGTTTACGTTCACATAGAGCTCAGACTGTACTGCAGTCCAGACACTAATGTGAGTAAATAATGCAGCACCAGCTGGAGTCAAATCCAACAGGAGTCTGAATTCCTCTAAGTGTGGGATTTCCATAATGTTCACGCCCCAGAATGCCTTTAATCAAGTCGCACACACACACCTACACTCGGCCATGTTTTACAGACCAAAAGTTACATGAAAAAGTCTTTCAGGCGGCAAGAACTCTGACTTTAATTCAGCAAGGAAAACCGAAAAAAGGACATCATCTTAACACAGCAGAACATTTTCTTTCCAGAAAACTGAATCAGACGGGACTGAGGACAACCTGAAATCAAAGTTCCACACAGTGAGAGCTTCACTCCTCTCTCTGTGACCTCGTCTCGTCCTTCTCTCTTCCGGGTAACTGGCGAGGACAGTGAAGTGTTCATCCACTCACAGAGCAAACAGGGCCGTCCTGCCTCGCTCTGCTGCTTGTAGAGCTCGTCTGATACGGTCGTCCTCAGGGGACGGCCATCGCTGTACCTGATGCTCTGTTCTTCTACCATCCATTACAAGTCCTAAATGTTGGTGTTTTACACTGCTGGTGAAACTTTGGACATCATGTTGTGACAACGCTGTGCTGGATCTTATGAACGCCACCACGAGAGCAGGAAACACGCTGGAGCCCCATCTGACTGCCCGACAGATTGGACTTTGCATCTTTTTTCCCTTCACCGCCCTCAACTGTTCTCTTGCTCTATTCTTCCACTCTCCTTACCTGCTTCTGAACTCAACAGGTGACCTGAACACGTTGAGACATGGCTTTCCAAAGGCATTGTGGGAAATGCAGTGAATCACAAACTCAACAAGAGAAAAATGAGTGCAGTTACAGGAGCATAACCCCAAAACTAAATATGAATCGAACGATACAAAACACTGTGTGCAACAGGACTGTTTATCCTCTGCTGCAGGATACATTTTATTCACCAGAGGTGGCTGAGATTATTTCCTGCATTAGAGGTCACACTGAGTTGAGAATAAACTCAGGGTTGGCTGACAGGAGTCTGACAGGCGAGCCACAGCCAGAGTTCATCGCTGCTTCAGGAAGTGCTGCTGACGTTCAGGTTGGCAGAAGGAACTTCAGCTTTGCTTTAGTTCAACCACACTGTCAGTGTGGGTGCATGTGTGTGTATGTGTGTGTGAGTAGATGTATGAGCAGAATCCACACTGAACGGGAAACTTTGTGGAAACGAGTTCTGACACAAACTGTTCATATTCAGAGGATTGAAAACTTTTTAAAGCAGGCATCTGAGCTGGTGAAGAGTCACAGACTAACGATGTTTTCACAGAGGAAACCAGAGTGTGTGTGTGTGTGTGTGTGTGTGTGTGTGTGTGTGGGAAAAATGTAGAGCACAGATTCTAATCACAGGAAATTAGTCGCTCATAAATATGCATTTCATGATCTGTAAATAAAAAAATGCATACATTTGGAAATGAGTACAACGATTTGTCGTTCCTCACAAACCAAACACAAACAGCAAGCAACCTGAGCACATGTTAATGTTAAACAGTCCTACAAATGCACACATCACAGCCTAAATCATGTTGTACAAACAGATTTTTAACTTCAGATCTTCTCTTTTGAGAACCTTTCTGTGCATACAAATGTCTAAAAAAAATATTTGCCGTTCTTTTATATTTGCAGCCTGTTAAATGTGTTTGGTTTGTCTGGAGTTCTGAGACATTTTTCATGGCCTCCACAAACACATGCTAAATGCTGGCAAAAAACTGGGCTTCCAGTGAATTTCTGTGCAAGTTCGGAGTGGGAAGACATTTTCCTCATAAGTCAGACAGCAGACGATCACCATATTCACATGAGTCGTCATTTGAAGAAGCAGACACATTTCTTGGCGTTCTAATTATAGATAAACATGAAATAAGTGATGATAAGCCATGAAACTACATTTAGCGAGTCAGTATGACAAGCAACATGTTTCGACCTTCGTGTATACAACACAGTGAAACGTGTTTAAAAAAGACTTTGTTATGAAGCCGGCTCTGTTCGTGTCAGGAAAGAAATTTACACCTTGATGGAATACAACATTAACCTTCAGACGGCAACAGACCCACACAAAGGAGCAGAGATAACGTAGTAACGTAGTGAGTAAATTTATCCCGACACGAGTCCTGTTTTTCCTCCGTGGGTTTGTGTTAATTGCATCAGTGATTGTGTGCTGACTCTGAAGATGCTCCTCGCAGATCCAAAGCACATCGAGAGAACGACTCGGTTTTCCACAGCTGACCGTGACGTGGCCTCGAATTCTGGATTCAAAGGATTTCATTACGAAGTCGTGCACATCCATTTATTACACGAAAGGAAACAAACTCTGACAGAGGACAAGGCTTGTGTAGTGAATGAACACATAGCAGCCACTGGTTTGCATCTTAGCCCTGATGGGAACAACCGATCGCCTCTCTGTTCAAACTGACCTGTCACTTCACTGTTCGAATCTAATTTCTAATTACTGGGTGACTCCGTGATGTGACGCCACCAGGTTAAGAGTCTGCGGCGTGTCGTCATGGCTGACGAGCAAAGCAAAACAAGCCCCACCACCGACTCCTTCTCAGTCCAATCTAACGTTCAGCTCCAGTGCACCCCTGATTTTATTTACCCTGCGCTAAGCTAGTGTCTGATTAATACAGCACATGTCAGGCAAAGGCCAAGAGGGAGTGAAAGAGAAAAGGGAGAGAAACAAATGCTGTTTATTCTCAGATTCCATGTTTATTCCCTCATTCTGGGAGCTGCAACAAGAAGCCCATTAGAGTTTCATTTTCCTGCACCCTCCCTGAACCGTGAAATCCACAAGCCAACAGCTCAGAGCCGAGAAGCAGGTAGACAGAGAGAGAGAGATACGAGGAGGAGAAGGATGAGAAATTAATTATTTGGCGGAGGCGTCACGGTTAATTTGGCCCAGAAAAGGGCGTACATGGAGCTGACGGAGCACCGGCGGTGCATCACAAAGTAGCGGCCGGTTGGCTGGGAGAAGACACAAACGAATCCTTTTCCTAAGCATCTGTGCTGCCACGTTCAACCAGTTCACTGCAATTTTCATTTGACTGAAAAGTCTGAGGGCGTATTGGGAGATGGACAAAGAGTGAAATGATTGCATGAGTCATCCCTGAGCTGCAAATGCAAGCTGCCAGCAGTTTCAAAAAATGGCAGAGAAAAAGCAAAGAGCTGTCCTTCGCACTTGCGGAGCGCATACCTGAAATAATTAGGATTGTTTTCACAGCCGAAGGTGAGCAGAGCGAAGGATGAGGTAAATATAAAGTAGCGCAACAACACAGAAGTCAATGGTGCTCTTCAAACAAATTATGCTGGACAAGCAGCTAAATTATAGCTTTATGCTGGATTCCAATTAACGCTTGTGGCCTCCAGCTGTTGCATTCAAACACAGAAACCAAACCAGAACGAGAAAAAAAAAGTCATTACACCCCTTTCAGATAGCAAATGTGAACCGAACTGGACTGAGACGGAGGCCTACACACAAGCTAAAGTGGTGTTGGAGTGGAAAGGCTGGAGCTGTGATGGGAGGACATTTTGTCTGGATCCTGATGTTTTCTAAGGTCCGGGATGCTCCACGAGAGCCTCTGAGCAGCTGCAGACACGCTGCCATCGCTAACAGCAGGCGGAAGTTGTGAAGTTGTCTTTAACAGATGCTATCTTTAATCTGTGAAATCCTTTCCAGGAGCCTCATTTACTAAACTGTTGAACTGAGTCTTAAGATGATTTCTGAAGGTGTGCTTACATTCGATTCATAAAAGATGCTGAGCATTAAAGCCTTGCTTAAGCAGGCTTTCCCGTTTGTTACCAACACACCTGTGCTCTCTAAATCTTAAATCACCCTGAACTGACAGCATGAAATGCATTTAGTCACAGCAGTCCAGCACTTTCACACACATCTGAAATTTGCCAGATATCCTAAATTTCTCCTTGAACGGGTCTTGAAAGAGAATAAGCTAAATATGTATGTCCTGGGTTAAGACGTGGGCTTACGAGAGAGAACACAAGCTGGAATTATTCTGAGGAATGAAAGAAAATCTGACAGTAGAACGACAATGTTTTCGTTTGTGATGCTGTATGGATTTTAATTGATAGTTTGCATGTAAAGAGTCGTGACTGTGGTTCACTTAGTGTTGTGTTTAAGTCCCCGACAGGTAGATGGCAGCGTTGGAGTCTGTTTTCAGCTCTTTGAATCTTGGACTCCATCCAGTGTAACAGCATCATCTGAGACAGGAAGAAGTGAGCACAATCACGAGCATAAAAACAGGTGCAGTATACTGAATGGGATCCTCAGTGTCGGGATACGAATCGTCTCGGTCTTCCCAATACTCATCCCGGGAGAGAAAGTATTTCTGAGCTCCATGTCTTACTCTGCTGCCAACAGCAAAGCAACTGAAATGTGTTAGGATCAAAGGGAAATCTGCAGCATGTTGTTTGCTTTAAGTGCTTCAGTAGTTTGACCAAATCCAGGACACTGGGGTCACGTTTAATCTGAGCTAAAAACAGAAGAAAATTGCTCACTTTGAAATGGCTCTGCATGTTACAACAGTACAACAAAATTTGGATCAGCGGTCATGTCGGAGGAGGAGAGGTCTGAAAGCTGGCAAATGGAGACTAAATGTTCCTGCCAGCAGCCCTGGCAGGAAGCCAGTGTCGGTTTGAGAGGCCTGTAAGTACTCAAACAGCTACCTGGTTGGTAAAATGGTGAAAGTGCTCTGGAAGGTGAAAGTGAAAACTCCAGTTTCCTGCCCTGACCTCCGCCGCCTTATCATTAAGGACAAAACTGTCTCTTCTGCTTTGCAGCGTACGTCAGCGTCCTCTGATGGAGTCCTGTGTCTCCACTTTCGGTCTGTGACGAGTGGACCAGTCAGGTAATTGGTAACGGTAAAAATCCCCAGCATGCTCTCAGGCCTGATTGTGCCCTATTGATTTGTGTTGGAGGGCTTTAAATGAAATGCCACTGGAGCTGAACCCCTCGTTCCCCTGAACAGCAGGCTACCTCCGCCGCTGTCACTCAGGACCTTTCATTCAATGAAAATGAATGAACTGCGAGCACAAAAACACTGTTGAGGGCCATTAGGAAAGGCTGATGCACCAAAGATTCACACACCAACAAGCACTCACTTCTACTTCCTGTTTCTGCTTCAATCTGTCCCTCTGCCACCTTTCCTACTCCACTTGTTCTGTCCCTCCTGTGGGCTCCACATCCTACCTCCACTACTGAACCGCTTTTCTTAACCGGTGAGGGCTTAAAGACGTGAGACACATTCTGGACTCCACAGATTTTCCCACTCTGGAAAACTCTTTAGGTTAATGCTGGCCTACGTGTTTGAGTTCAGCCTGTTTATTTCTGGCAGATGGCACACTTTGTCCCAAATTAACAGCTTTCTAATGACTGAGGACACACAGGAAAACTTTAATTACTGACCTCGCTTATTAATACTGCTGCTAAAGACTCTGCAGAGACAAATTAACTCGGTTCCCTTTGCGTTTTCTCTGCAGTAAGTCTTCCCTCTGCTCGACTTCCCACTCTTCTTTTATATAATGGCATAGCTTTTGAAATCAATAGGGATTAAATGGTGCCAGTGTCTAAACGGACCATCGAGAGGTCACTGAGTTCACTCTGTAGGAGGGCCACCGCTGGACCGCTGCCACGGCAGTGCTGCATGACAGCTGCTGAAGCCCGGCTCTGATTTAGAGATTTCCAATACACCAGGAACACACCGTGCTACACCGAGAGCCTTTTACAGCCACAGCTCTGCATCAGCAGCTTTCAGGTCTCCCCGTGCAAACCGTGTAGGTGTAGTGTCGACTGTGGAGCTCACAGTGGGATGAAAACCCAGCAGGACCAGACTGTTTGGATGAGTGACTGGTCAACCGGAGCACCGGTTACAACGAGAGAAAATCCTCCACAAGGCTGTGGTTAAAGCAGGAAGACTGAATGAGAAGGTAGTTGGAAATAACTTCAGTCATAACAGTGAGATTCCACGGCTCAGTGAAAGAGCTATTAGACTATTTAATGGAAGTCAAGTTTATTCATCATCCACAAGTCAGAAGCAAAGTGAAATTAGATTTGGGTGAAAAATCGTGTGAAATAGATGGATGTGGAAAATAATTTTTAAATCATTAGGTTTTATTAAACATAAAAGTGTACAAATGTCTCTAAATGATACATGTGGATCCTGGGTAATTTAATCAGCTGTAGTAAGGACTCACAGTGTGCTGTAACAGTCTGTGCAGGGTGATAATAATCTCTTATGAAGCAGCGTAGATTCGTTTGAAACACTGACCTGACACTGACCTGAAACGTTACGATGAGGCCTGCAGTATAAAGACGCCTCAGGATGTGCTTCACTGTTGAAGGTCAAACCAAACTAACTAAAGCCAAATGAAAACCAAACGTTTCAAACCGAATGAGCTTTTTTTAAACAAGGAAAGTCTTTTGAAGCACCTCAGTTCGGTAATAACAGACAACATCTAATAACTTTAACCCGAATGCACTGAATCATTAAGCCTGCATTCCTGCATTAATGTACTTAAATTTAATTTCCTCCTGTGACATAAGTACTCTTCCCCCTCTTCAGGACGTAATCACTGCACCGCCGAAGTCAACAGGGATTAGAATTAGGGACTAAATTGACCGTCCAGAGTCCTGCGACTTCTGCAGGGGGCTGGCGGTGCTGCTCGAGAGCTGGTGCCAGACCAATTAGAGGCGGAGGAGGGAGTCGGAGCCTGAGGTTGGAGGAGGTTGCTTAGGTTTTAATTACACAGTAAAATGATCCTGAACGTCCCATAAGACAGTCACTGTGGTGTCACGGTGAGGAAGCCTCGCTGGCCTATGAGCAGCACTTTATACCCAACAAGCCAGCAGGAGGAGGAAGACGAGGAGGAGGAGGAGGAACCAAGGAGTTGCTGATTCTCCATTTAGACTTAATGGGTAAAGATGTCACCGAGGACACATTACACATTTGTTTTATCTACTTAACCTTTATTTAACTGGCTCGTCCTACTGAGATTAATGTCTTGTTCAAGGGAGACTGAGTGAGGCCATGAGAGCAGCGTCCAGACGGGCATTAGAGCTGAAGACAGGCAATAAAAAAAAAATAACACAAAAGCAAAACGCCAGCTTTTCTGGGGCTGTGTGTGAAAAGTTCAGTTCAGAAACTAAATCTGCATGGCTCAGTCCATCAGCCCTGTCAGACAGACGGGTTGATGGATGATCAGTATGAGAGCTCCTTTGTGGCTCTAATTCAGCCTGAGACGTCACAATGGTCCAGTTATGAACTTCCTCTGACTCATTCATAACGAGCTTCTGCTCCCCCGACTCTTCAGATGGAATATCTTCATATCTTAAATGTCTTCTGTTCACCTCCCACACCAGCCTGACGTCCATTCCTGTTCATTCCGTCTTGTCAGGTTTTTCGGTTCCAGTCTCCCAGAACAGCCAATCCCCGAGCTGTGCTGACATTAGTGCTAAGCCTCCCTTCTTAATGCCTCAAAGAATCTGGAATCAAAAGTACAGCAGCCATCGAGGAGCTGCTGTGACCTTCAAACTCTCTTCAGAGAGCGGGGACGCCGGATCGCCGGGAAACACGAGGCTTTCACTTCACTGAATGAGCTGATTAGGAAGCATAAATCGAAGGATACAAGTTCTGTTAGCGGGGTGTTTAGGATAAGCCGTGTGACGTGAGCCAAAGGAAGTGTGTTAATAAACACATTTTGATGTCCTTTAGTTCGATACTGCTTACCCTAATAGCATCTGCAAAAAGATAAAGTCGCCCAGATTTATGTGAGGCTACAAAGACGGTAAACTGACTTTAGGATTTCATCTTATGATAAGTAATGTTACCAGTACTGAGATAGCAGACAGCCTTCATTAATCTACTTCATTTGTTCATCACCTGCATCTTCAGCCTGCAGCTTGTGCCTATAAATGAAGTGCAGACCAAAGAAAGTGCTTCAGCTGAGCTGCAGCTAATGATTGTTTACACCAAATATTTTCTCCATTAGAGTTTTTTTTAAGAAGAAGGTATTTTTGTAGCTCTGAGATCCAAAGTTGACATCCAGACAGGCTTGAAAACAGCAGCAAGATGAAACACAGCAAATGACTAATGCCTGCCTTGGTCTGCAATACAATAAATTATTCAAAGTGCTGCTATTAAAAATTTTAATTAGCCTTTGCTGGAATGAGTCTTCCCACTGAGGGTAATCTGGGCAACCTTTGCTCAGACAGATGGCAGCGGTAAATTGCTGCTTACAGTTTGGGATTTTTATTTATTTATTTATTTATTTTTACATTTTTAAGCATGTATGCAAAATGATGAACATTAAGAAGTCAGTGTCGCTGTCTGTTGGACAGCGTTGTTTTAAATCATTTGGAGAGAAAAGTGTTGGTCAGGTCGTCCCTCCATCTGTCGCTCCACATTGGGTAGAGGCCAAGTGTAATATTTTTGCTGTCGTCAACCCCGACAAAGCTGAGTCATGTTGACTCATCTCTTTCTCCGCCACTAATCTGTTTTTTACAGCTATTCAAAAAGCATAAACAGCCATTATAATCAGTCCTTAGCTTCCGCTAACAGTAAGCAACATCTGCTGGTAAATCCCCGCACTGTACTCTGTGTGTAATTAATACTAATCCCACCTATACAATCTTCTCTAAATGCGATAAAGTTGCATTCACATGCACATCCAACAGCTAATCAGATTCTGGTTAATTACTTTAATAGTTGCTATTTCTTTTCTTTTTGCTCGAGCTGACTCCTTTTCACTTGGACTCTGTCATGAAAAGCATTAAAGTAACAATTCATCCAAGAATGGTCTCCCAACCCCCAGGCTGAGGAAGAGTCAGGTGACTTTTCTTACTCTAAAAAACATTTCATGGTTCGCTGAGGCATTCTGAGGACGGCGTGCGCGCTAACACTTCTAGCTTAGCAGCTTAAGGTGAAGATTTTGGCTTCAGGGAGTGGCCTGAGACAAAGAAACTCCCACGGTGGAGCCCCTGAGAACTACGTCCCTTCTGGGCCTGTTTTCTGTCCACATCGGCGCCACCACCAGGAGCACTGAAGTGACTGTTAGCAGCTGGCTAAGGTTTCTGACAGGTTTTCTAAAAATGGCAGCTGACGGTGCTGTATTGGTTCAGGTCAATGTGCTCTGAAGTCAGTCAGGGATCCTTTTGTGGCCACTCTGAACTGTTAGTGTGCATCCAAGCTTAAAAAATATTTATCTTCTTGGCTGTGCAGATTTCAGACAGCCTCACTCAGACGATTTTATGAGATGCAGTAAAATCTGAGATGCAGGTCATGTTTGAATTAGATTATGTTTTGCAGCCAAGAGTAAAACTGGTTCAGATCAGCAAGTTTTTGTGCCGCTTTTTTCTCATTATTTTCTGGTGAGCGAATGCACGAGGGTATTTCACCCACATTAGTCCAGGAGATAAACAAACTCCTAATCAGTCAGAATCAGCGTCAGCATGTGAGAACAAAACCTGATGCTGCACCAAAGACAATAAAATGGGGAGGGACGTGTGAACCATCAGGTCTCTAAGCCCTAATGGACAAACAATACGGGCAGGACAGCTGACACAAGCACACACGCACGTACACATCGACCACATTCACCTTATAATTATCAAACCGCCTGAGCGGCGAGTCTCATGCAGCTTGTTAGAGGTCCGCAGCGAGGGGTCCTCCATCTCGCTCGCTGACAGCAGACGACAAATCAAAGGCCATCCATCACGCCGACCCTTACAGTGAGGTGAGCTGTGCACACATCGCTATCGATGTGCTTTGATTTACATGGCGACACTCCTGGCGAAATATCTGTTGTGACGCCCATATTATGGCGATCAATGGTCATTTCACTGAGTGAGCCGCTGAGGGTGAGATGTGTTGAGTAGAAACACACAGGTACGCCTGGCCGACCGTACTGGCTGCATTATGTAGATGAATCATCTGCTAGCCATGAAAACATTTTGATTAAAGCTCCACTGGGTGGCTGTTTTGCCTCCATTTCCCATGAATGCTTCCCTGGTGCTTTAAAACAGTTTCAGAGAACGCAAGAGTTCAGTGAGGCTTGTCATGAAGAAAGCCAAACAGTAGCCAAAAATCAACTAATTATAACATTCATGAAACTGCTTTTATTTTATCTAGCATTTTATGATAGAGTTTAGACAATTAAACACTTGACTGGGAAATATGTTCACCCAAGTGACGAGTGTGGTGCTGACATACAGCCTGCATCTGCTTCATTAAAATGGAAGGAATTCATTTTATTTCTGTTTTCAAGGAGACCATAATTATCTGAATAACACCGCTGCCCTTATTTAATTAATAATAAAGCAATAAAATTTAAATGTGCAACCGTACAAACACAGCATTTTCTGTTAGGTATGTTAGGAAACGAAAGCAGAGGAAACTAAATGACCAATAGGTAGAAACATTTTAAAAGACGACACAAACATGAAGGGGAACTTTGAGCTCAGGCAGGAGAGGAGAACTGGGAAAATGGTGGAGCTGGAACGAATAAGGTGACCAATAGAGAAAACAGAAAGAACAAGAAAGAGGACATGAAGCTCAGTGACGGAGAGCGGGCAACGGATGGGGTGAATCAGTAGGATTTCGAGAGCCCAAAATAAAACCTGAGAAGTTATATTTTAAAAAAAGGAACAGAGCAGTGACAGATTCGAGAGGAATGAGCACGAGCTTCGTTTCCATCAGGCACCTCACGGCAGGGGATTTCCATCAGAGCGGCCATCAATCTCTCCCCCTCCCTCTCGCTTCCATCCCGTGGTCTCTCTCCTGGCCATGGGAGCCTATAAAACCCTTCAGCCTGATGAGGCCTGATGCTGCATTGATTTTCAGAGGGAGGGAGTTAATTTTAGATCGCTACAGAGTCTGGAGAACGTACGAGAGCGGTAAACGATGGAGAGGAGACGGTTACGTGCATTGTGAGGGGAGGTAATAATTTCTGATGGCTCCCATGGTGCAGTTCACCTCCCAGGATGCATCAGGATAAATGTGATTGGTTGCTCAGTGACAATGATGTGCTGCCTCTGGAAACAGGGCCAAAAGAAAATAAAGAAACATTAGTAATTTACATGCTTGAGTGAACCAAAGCGTCCAGTGAAACCCTGGCTTGACGTGCAGGATGACATCTCTGCTTTCTAGTCGCCTCAGTGGGACAAGGAGGTAAAGAATGGAGTGATATTAGACACAGCTGCTCCAGTTATTAACAAGCCTGGTGTGGAAAAGCCCAGAGCATGGTGGGAAATTACCAGTGAGCCAACTGCCAAAATGTCAGGACTCAATCCTACAATTTGTGCATCCATGTTATCTGTTAGAACACATTAAACAGGCAGGCAGGAAGTCGTCACTGGCAGGTAACAGAGTTGATGGCAGGACTGGGTGATATCAGGGAGGTCAGAGTCAAAGTCCATTTGCATTAAAGAAGAGAAGTTTTCAAGAGCACCCAACACGTGTGTTAAATGGTGGTCGCTTTGTCGTCGCTTAACTCTTCTTCATTGGAAATGTTACAGTGTCATAGGTGACTGGTCCACCGTCCTACGTCTGCACGTGATTGGCTCCTTCATGAATCCAACCGACATTGTGTGTGTGTGTGTGTGTGTGTGTGTGTGTGGTGTGTCATCTCTCTCTCTTTCTGTTCCTCATCAAGCCACATTTTTATGTTCAGTCTTAATGGACCCTGTAAGAGGTTCGAGACTTCCTGTCGACAGATGAGCTTTCTGCTGTGTCATGTTCAACATCATAAATACTCCAGAAAACAGGGAACAGTAGAAGGCAGCAGATCATATACCTCATCAGACTGCATCCAGAAGACAGTCAAACTTGTTCTAAAAAGCATCTTGAGGTCTTTTGAACAGAGATTAATAAAAAACAATATTTATACCCCAACTTCCTGAATTGTAACATCCTTCATAGCATCTTGTCAGAAAAACTGCTGCAGAGTCATTTGATCGGCAATCAATTCTGGTTCATCCTTTCTGACCAAAGGCAAAGGAAGATGTTGGTGGTTTTGTTGTCCAGAGTGAACGAGGTCTACAGGTCATATTAAAGGCTTTTGTTCTGAAAGAGGTTGTCTGGGTTCCTGTTCATTATATTTTGGGAAGTAAATCATTAACCGGTTTCAGATTGCAAACACCAGTCACATTTCAGTCGTATATTCCTTTCACTTAACTGAAGACAATTTGAGGAGTTAAGAAGTTAATGCATGTGTCCAACCTCAGCTGCTGTTTCCTTCTGTCAGAATGTTGTTAATGACACCTGTGAGTGAGGATATATCAACGATCCATCGACTGCTTCTGCTGGTACTCCCAAAGACCCAATAAGCTATTCCTCAACCAATAACTGTGTTACGGTAATTCGTATAATTAATCACCATCTGTTAAAACCTGAATGTGATTAGCTAACATGTTCTCTATTGAACTTCTGAAAATCCAATAAAGCCAAAGTCAATGATTGGCGTTCCAATCACTCTTCCCACCCCAAGCCGCAGAAACATTAATCCTTTGGTTCACGCTGTGGGATTTTGACAAGGGATTCCCAACACGAAGCTTTGGTAAAAGGTCCCCTACGGACTAGTTTCTACTCAGTGCACATCCTTTAATCCAAATCACCGGGAAGCAGGAGGAGGGAAAGTATTTACAGCACGGGGGATCACTGCAGGAATCAAACCCTTAACCGTGCCAGTGTTCCTGCTTTTGACTAGTAACCTCCGGAGAAGACTGAACCCTTCAACGTGGCGGTCTGAGTGATTTGCTCTTTCCAATGAGTCACACTGTGGAGTTGAAAACATAAATATTTGATAGCTGAGTTTTAAAAATGCACTGTAATTTAACCACATCTACAACCACATCACAAAATATGGCGGCAAGAACAACAAGCAAGATGAGCTGACGGATCTCAGCCACACACAGACAGGAACTTCACATTATAAAGCTGCCATTATCAAGGTTTTACTACTCGGATGCTTTAAATTTGTAATCTGTATCAGAATCAGAATCAGAATTTCCTTTATTAATCCCTGGAGGGAAATTCTTGTTTTTACAGACATTGCACATGCAGTATTCCCGACCAAGAAAGGAGAAAAGTGCAGAGTATAAAAAATAGGATAAACTTAATAAAGATAGGATAAACAAAACTAAAATCTCAAAGTACAGGTATTTACAAAAAACTGTATTCAAATTTTTAAGAAAATTTAAAATACAGGTATGTGCATGTGTAAAAAGCCAATATGTACATTGTATATATACAGTGAGTGTGTCCATCACAGTATGTGACCTCTAGGGGGTGAATATACTTTTATGTACTGCCAGCTGATGCAGTCTGAAGAAGGCGATAAAGGTCATATTTTTGTGAACTTTTTTTGTGAGTCTGTCTTTGGATTTTAACTTCAACAGGTACGACGCCCACATTCTTCAAAAAGGTAATCTGACACCATCCCAAAAAACTGCATGTAGAGCGATGTGATTTCACATTTCAGACCGTGGAAATCGGCCACATCTCGTGGTCACACCTCATGTATGTCAGACTGACACAAACTGACTTCTTCACGCGCTGACAGCCACTGGCTTCCATTCACACTGAAGGAGAGAAAGTGTGAATGGCGGGCGCCAACTCTGGACTACAGATTGAGACTTTAAGAGTCTTACTGGCACCGAGCTTATCTCCAACCTAATCCAATTACAATAACCAACAGCCCAGTCATAAGGCTGTCAGGACTGTAAGCCTATTACAATAGATCCTGCTCCCTCAGATTGGTGGCAGGGTGGGGGGGTGGAACAGAGAAAGACGGATTGAGGAGAAGAGAGTAATTGGCTTTTGATGACAGGGAGAATAGTATGAATGAGGCAGTGATAGCCTGTAAAGGAAAACAGAAAGACATGAACATGAGAAAAGAGGCAGAAAGTGAGTGTGTGTATGAGCTGCATTGTTATGTATTGTTATGTATTGTGCACTGCCATAACAATGCAACACATTTCTGCATGCCATACAATGCAGATGATTAGAAATGAGTGACAAACTGACTGACAGGATTCACTTTGCCCCCTCAGACTAAAATTAATGTAGAGCAGATGATTGTTTGCAGCTGTCGGCCATTCGCTCAGAACCAAACTTCAATATCTGAATATTTTGGAGGTTGCGGTGGTGTTAGTGGTGGCTTGTGAGGGCAGGCAGTTTCCCTCTCTCTCAGCTGGTCTCTGCTGGTCCCCACAGGTAAAAAGCTCAAACTCATTACTTTGCCACCAATTCCCTGCTGTCTGTGGGAATTGGATACCAGACCACACGAGCCTGGTTTTACATTCCCTGTGGCGTCCCTCTGGGCTCAATTCTGAGTCCTCTTTCACTTCACATCCTCACATGTTCAAATTTGGATTATGACTGTGGTAAACAGCCCACCTTCCCTAAACTTGAGCTGTTTAGTGCTTTGAACTGCAGCTGAACCGGTTCGTTAACTGACATCTTTCAGAAAACTAACTAATAATAAAACTAATAATAACTAGAACATTTCTTCACAAAAATTTTGCTTTGTTGCCGGAAGGAACCCTGCCTACCTGGCTGCCTGGCTATTATTTTGCTAAGCTGCTATTGGACAACGGTTGCTGGGGGGCCGGGTTTGCTGAGTGAAAAATTTCCAAATAATAAATTGCTTGTGATGTCATTGAAGGATTAAAGCCAACTTTCCCTTGATCCACAAGCTTTCAAGGGTCACTCTAATGGTTATAACATAAATCCTGTTTAGTTCTGTTTCTAGAACAAGTATACATGCATTAACAACAAAGCCTGACAACTGAACCAACGTTAAAGGAGATGGAGGATTTTACAGCTCCTCAAGAAGCAGGAGGACCAGAAAGTGTTTCCTCCAGGGCCACTTTGACCTTTTCAGCCATCAAAGTTATCAAGGGCATCCTGGATAAACAGGTGAAAAGTATCAGTGCCATTAATAAAGATGGCATTTTAGAAAATGAATATGAACAGCTTGTGTCCAGCACCACCCAGGATGTACTCAAGACAGTCTCTGAAATTTCAGAATTTATTCAAAACTATATAATGGAAGAAGTTCAGTCAGAATCAAAGGCCAAAACATCCTGCTGGAGAAAGGTGGCAAATAAAATGAAGTCCGTTGTTGTCCTCAGATATGTCAAGCAGTCAATCGTTACAATCGTGGCAAATCTGAGGAGGAAATTTTGTCCTGGCCAGAACAGATTTGGCTCCCGCTATAAAAAATCAAAATCTCTGCTATGAAAAAGGTCTACTGAGACCCGAGGTCCCGCCTCATGCCCTGCTGAGTTCAGGATATGACGCAGGACTTCAGGTGTCAGGTCAGCACATGTGTCTCACAGCAACAAGGCGAAGGTTCAGATCCAGGCCCTTAACCTCCTTGCTGTGAGGAGCACACATGTGCATGTTAACTGTGTTATCAGGGTTTACTCCGAGTGCTTCAGTTCCTTCCCACGTTTTAAATAACAATAAAACAAAAAAACAAACAAAAAAAAATCTATCCATGCATCTATTTTCCTCTGCTTATTTGGCGTCTCCAAAGGGAGGTGCCACCAATAACAGATACTTTCCTGCATCTCCTCTGATTCGTGTTTACAGCAGCTGTGAGCCTGGAATTAACAGTTCTATGTATTAAGCTGAACCAAATAAATACTATTCATGTCTGCCTGACAGCATTTATCAGTTTGTATTATGCATTCAGAGATGGATAGCTAAATTTAGATAGCTAAATGTAAGTGATAAATTAAAGCTAAAATTGTTTGCTTAAAGTAAAGAAATGAGCTACAAAAGAGCTAAAGTGATAAATTGTTGAAATACGAAATATAATATAAAATGTATTGATAATGTATTGATAAATGACTTTACGTGATAAATAAACAGTTAGTGTGTATGGTGAAAGAAAGAGGCACAGTGTTTGGATTAAGACCACCTTTTCTGGACCTTTCGACCGGTCAAACACCCCAGCCGGACGGGAGAGGAAAGAGACCTGGAATGGGAACCACGCAGGCCGGCTTGGATGTACGGTTACTCCTGACTGACGTCCGCTCGTAGGAAAATGAAATGGACGAAAGGGGATTCGATCATGTCCCATGTTGAACTTCATAATAATTAACAAACCCTTTTATTTTGTTTAAAAAAAAAAATAATAATCATATGCTCTATGGGGCACTAGAATGGGGCTTTGCATTAATGCATTGGCCCACTAATAAGAAGAAGAAGTAAAGAAATTGAATAGTAATAGTGCATTGGCCCACTAACTAATAATTTGAATATGTCAACTTATACTGTGTAAAACTGAACTGAGTATATTATAAGTTATGGGTGGAATGATAACTGAAGAGAATAATCAGCTGATTAACAAACTGTTAAAATAGTAGTCAGTTTTATACTAACTGTTCATCGTGAGAGGCGTCACAGTGAATAATAAATATACAGAATATATATATAAATTTAGAATTATAATCATTATTATCATTTATTCTGTGATGTCCTTATGGTTCATCTTCCAATTTGTATTCTCCTCCTTCTCCAGTAACAGTTTGCAGTCGATTCAATGATTTCTGCTGTGTTTTAATTACACTGATGCTCATTGTGATGCCAGACATATTTACAGATCAATCAGAGCTCTAAGATGCTCAAACTTCCCACCTTCAGTGCACAGAATCAGATTTTAAGCTGCTTCCTGTTGCTTGTTTTTGGTAAAACACACTGACAGTTTTTCTTCATAGAAATTCAAAAATAAACTCCAGCTGACGTGAGAGAACAACAAGAAGACAGAGTATGAGTGACACAGACTGGTAAATACACACACACACACACACACAATGCACAATGCACAATACAAAACCCTTTGCCTTTACAGAAAAACAACACCGAAACTCTATGGAGAGCTACTTCACAAGATCCACAGAAACAACAGGATCCACAGGAACAACAGGATCAACAGGATCCACAGGATCCACAGGATCCACAGGATCCACAGGGTCGCAGGTCACTCTTCTCAGCACTGCAGCTGATAGCGACATTACACTCAGAGACATTGTTTTACTGAACAACTTCAGATAATTACTCCAAAATGAATTCTGCAGCGTCTGGGAACATTAATATGCAACGTCTGCACTAAATTCTGAGTTTTTGGACAGAAATGAAAATTGAGAGAGAAGCAGTGTTCCTTCTTATGCTGAGTTTATTCCCCTCAACGAAAGCTTTGTGGTTGAATCAGCTGCTTTCTTTTCAGCTGCACTCATCTGCTGTTTAATCAGACTTTAATCAGAACAAAGGTGAAAAATGAAAAGTCCAAATTATCGATACGTGTGCTATTTTGGAAATGAGCTCTTTTTCTTTGCGCCCTGTGAGCGCCGGGATCACTTGGCAATTAGGCATCAGTCAGGTGAAATGAGCTGCAGTTATGAAGCAGGAAAACCGGGAAGACACAACTGCTTTTCTGTCATTTAGTTAGTACTTTTACTTTGGTTTTGATGACTCAAAATCAGCCAAAGTGTGAAACGGCTAAAAATGACAACGTTACCGTGGTAACTGCAGTCTTAAAGACGTTTGAGTGCTGCTCGAGCAGAGGCATGTGGAAAACGTCCAGACCAGCAAAGGGGCAAAATGGCCGTCGTGTTTCCATGTGAGGCGCTCTCAGCTGAGGCCGATGAAAACCTGCGGCCGCTGCGGGGTCCCGTGACCCGAACGGGGTACATAACTGTGATTCACCTGAGAGCTCCTTCACTAATAAACTCCTGAGGGATGAAGACTGGACTGCTGAGGCTGAATTCACAGCATCCTGTTTGTGTAAAAAGTTCACTTTCTTCCTTGGAGCGTGTCCACGCGTCCTATCGCTGCAGTTTGGCTCTCACCCCACTCGGCCCAGTTTCTATCCCGACAACAGAATGCCCTGAGCATGAAAAAGTCGCATCAATTGGCTTAACTCAAAATTATTTCATTCGTTTATTTGCTGAATAGAAAAAGGGAACCTGTCTCCAGGCTCCAGTGGAACCGATTGGCTAAAACATAAGCACCTTTTTGTTATTGGAAGCTCACATTAAACTCAGCGTTACCTCACTCGCCCTCAGTCCCTCTCTCTCTCTCTCTCTCTCTCTCTCTCTCACACACACACACACACACACACACACACACACACACACACACACACACACTGGCCTGACTGGCAGCCCTCAGCTGGGCTCAGAACTGTAGGACGTTTGTACACTGCAGGGCAGATCCCTGCACACTGCGCTATGCAAGCACACACACACACACACACACACACACACACGCACACGCACACACACAGCTGAAGTGGAAGAGATAAGAGCTAAAACGACTGCAGTGAAAAGGTAATCAGGTCTGTTCAGCCATGCAGAGTGTGTGAGAGAACTTCAGTCGAAAAGTTTGGAGTCTGACTTTGAGTTGGAGCTGAACTGATGGGAGGTCTGGATTTTAATCTGCCAAATGTTCACAAACTGTGAATAAGCTCCATACAAACTAACTGCAGGCACCGAGGACTGAAGCAAGTGGTTGACTGGATTATTAGCTAGCTGCAGTTATTTAGTCCAGAAAAATGCCAAACATTTGTGTTTACTCGAGATGTCAGCGTGATAACAGGGAGGTCCAGCGGAAATGGATTTTTTCTGACCTCTCATGATGAATGGATTCATCAGGGGACCTTATGGAGAGGAGAGGTTCGAGTTGAGCTCAGGCCCTGTCAAAGGTTTTACTTCTCATTTCATCGTTTAGACTCCTCGTGTTTCCACAGCAGGATGCTGCAACAGCAGAGGAAGACGTTAGCTAAAGAACAGTCGCGTCTGCTGCAGTGAAAGCATCAATAATGAGCTGTGATTGGTGCAGGTCGCTCACATGGCCAACTGAATGAAAGGTCAAACAGGAAACATTAAATCAGGAAACTGACAGGCAGGCAGTTCTGCTTCACCCTCCCAAAACTCAGACTGTATCCAGGACAACACTCACACACACACACACACACACACACACCTCTGACAGCACATCTGTCACAAACATTTGCAATGTTGGCAGTGGCTGCTGGCATTGAAAAATATTGTGTGTGTGTGTGTGTGTGTGTGTGTGTGTGTGTGTGTGTGTGTGTGTGTGTGTGTGTGTGTGTGTGTTGTTTGAGGATCTGTTCTGAATGACGAATTCTCTCTATAAACACACACACAATAAAATAGAATCACTGAAACAGTAGATAATATATCTGTCATGTCTCCAGGTGAACAGGGGCTGATCACATGACAAACACCTGTGCAGGTGATGTGATGTGATATGTTATAGAATAACAATATACATAAAAGACAACAGTAACACACACACACTATATAGACAAAAGTATTGGGACATGCCTCTCTATGAGGCTGTTTCTCAGGGTTTGGGCTCCTGACTTCCAGTGAAGGGAAATCTTAATGCTCCAGCACACCAAGACAGTTTGGACAATGCTATGCTTCCAACTTTGTGGCAACAGTTTGTTGAAGGCCCTTTTCTATTCCAGCATGACTGTGCCCCAGTGCACAAAGCAAAGCTCCATAAAGACATGGTTGGATGAGTTTGGTGTGGAAGAACTTGACTGGCCCACACAGAGCCCTGACCTCAACCCCATCCAACACCTTTGGGATGAACTGGAACGGAGATTGTGAGCCAGGCCTTTTGGTCCAACATCAGTGTGTGACCTCACAAATGCTCTACTGCATGAATGGGCACAAATTCCCACAGAAACACTCCAACATGTTGTGGAAAGCCTTCACAGAAGAGTGGAAGCTGTTAGAGCTGCAAAGCTGTCTGTGTGTTTGCAATGAGACGCCATTAAAGTCCCTGCTTGTGTCCCAATACTTTTGTCTATATAATGTACATTTGACCTACGGCTCTACAGCAGAGCACAGAGCTGAACTGCAATGACAGTGTGTGTGAACTGAAGTGTAACAGTAACAGGACAAGAGTCCTCTGGAGTGTCTTCTTACTCATGCCACAGTAACACAACATCCCCTCAGTCAGCCAGAAAATCAAGAGAACACAACTGAGCAGAAATTGCTCTCACAGCTGCTGTTCCTCAAAAAGAAAAAGAGAAAAAAACAAATGGAGAATAAAATTCCTCACAACAACTTCAAGGTCTGAAGAGCAATTCTTCCATTAAGTGAGAAATGTTTAGTCGTCTGTGTGCTGCAGTGATTTCATTGAGGCCTCAGGTACCCGCAGAGTGTTATCACCAGTTCAACCCTCACACCGACACACAATGAAAACAGCCACCGGAGCCCGGAGGGAAATAACCGACGGGCCGAGCGAGGCACAGAAAGGAAAGAAGCGAGAGGAGAGAGAGAGAGCGTGGAGAAACATCAACATGGGAGGAGATGCTTTCTTTGTCTCTCTGCTGTCCTTTCCATTACAGTGAAGGCAGTGTGAAAGGGAGAGCGAGCCAGAGAGGTGAGAGATAAACAAAATGTCCCACACACAGACAGACAGCCGTCTCTGTTTTCTCCTCACTTAAAATCATCTTTCATTGTGGAGCCAAAACTCAATTATGATCTCCACAAAGCGTGGCCGTCAGCAGCAGCTGCCCGGGCTGCCCCAACCAAACAAGAAAGAACAAAACTCAACAAGTCCACATAAGCAGCACTGAGACTTCTGATGTCTGAAGCCGTGACAGTTCACGCCAGCACACACACACACACACGCAAACACAATATACGCACAATAAACACAACAGATAAAGCTTTAAAGGTGCACTTCATGTAATATTCTCAGGATTCAGAATGAATGAACATCGTCGGCAGAATGTGAAGGAACAACAGTGCTGACGTCATGTTCGAGACATACTGTTTCACTGACGTCAGCATGCTAACCAGCTAACCCTCAAAGCAGAACTATGAGCACAGTCCAGTCAGCTGCAGACCCCCTGGACCACAGTCTGAGAGGATGTGGCCTCGTTAGGTTCTCTCTTGGCGATGAGTTTCTTTGCAGCTAATGGCACAAAATATCAACTGGACTGCACTTTGGCTGTGAAGTCAGTACTCTGAGAGGACCTCAGCCTGTGCTCAGGGTTCTGCAGAGGGACTGTGCAGTGTCCATCTGCTCTGTCCTGAACTGAAACTCTGCCCCGTCAGGCCTCCGCTCCCTGGGCAGCACTCAGTCCGAGGCCCGCATCGACGGGCCAGACCAGCACCATAAGGACACACACACACATCTCCTGGGGAGACACAGGCCAGCTATTGGAGCAAGAAACTTCTCTTCACAAACTCATTTTTCAGCCACCAACGCCGGTCTTCCTCAGGCTGCTGTGTGTGTGTGTGTGTGTGTTGTCCTGTTGCTGTCTTTCTTTATACAGAGCTTTACAATGAGAGGCTGACACACACAGTGGGTCCCTCAGACTGCAGGTCATGTTGACACTCTGATACCACAATCTGTTTCAGTGAGACGAGCTGAGATGTTATGCATTAAACAATAAGCAGCCTTAAAGTGCTTCAGGCCTAAAGTAAGCTCATTAATAATAAGCTCAATTATAAAAATAAAAAATCTGGAGGTTCTTAGAGCAAAGTAACATCTTCAGATGCATAGGAGCTCAAAGTTACACATTTAGAGTGATTTAAAACATAGGAAATGAGCAGATTCCCGACATTTAAAAGAGGAAACTAAACACGGGTTTGTTAATGACTTTACTATTAAAGTTTGGACTCACAGTTGAATTTTTTGGTGGAGGAATCGAGCTTCAGTCCCCAGCATGTCAGCTGCAGAGGAAAATGGCGGACGTTAAGTGTCCCACTTGCAATGCCATTTGGGTCACTCAGGGTAAACGCTAATAGCTGCTCTTTCATTATCGACTGTTTTAATACAGCGGAGCGATTTGAGGGACGGGTGCTGTATAACGACGCTGCGTTTAAGTGCCGTGTAGATGGCATCGAAAACGCATTCATAAATATTGATGAGGGCGTCTGAGGTGCAGCGCTGACATCCTGCAGAGAAGAAGTTTGTCTCTCCTGCCTGGCGTCTCCTTCATCAAACCGTCTGTCCAGTTTTGGGCTAACTTCTGGAAACCAAAAGTTTGAGAGAAAACCAAATGAGATCTGTTTCCATCAGCTTGGCTATAAATAAACTGGTTTCCAGGGGAAAAAACAGGAAAGAATTCATTTGAATTGAAAACCTTTTTGTCATCGCTGTCAGCTGTTTTGGCCATATTTCATGCTGTCTGCAGACAAAACCAAGGAAATCCATCCTGCAGCATGTAAATCCACCGACTTCTGGGTGTGAAACCTGAATAAAAAGGTGCATCAGCACAAAACACAGCACTTTGTAAAAGGATGTGTTTTATTCACTGCTTTTCAGGATGTTCGACAGTGAAAACTGTTGGCTGAACAAACTTACACCTTCTAACTGCTTTTTGCAGCTCCATTCATATCTGCACAGTCATGTTGAATTACTTTTTTCCCATTTTTTGTGTATTTAACGACTGAAACTGCAAACAATTTCGAGCAATAAAAGGAAAAACTTAAACGTATAAGTGCAGAGTTTGATGACAAGAAACCTGAAGGAACCTTAAAAAATCGTGTCTTCAGCTGCCTTTTGAAAGATGTTAACAGACACCACGGAGGGAAAAGTCTGAAGGAAGAGCGTTCGAGTGTCGGAGCCACCGCTGCAAAGGTACAGTTATCGTTTCAGATCTTTTAGTTGAGTGTGAGGGACCACCAGTAAGCACTGATCAGAGGACCTGAATGACCTACTGGCGACGTGAAGGTGGAGCAGGTCAGACACGTATGCTGGGGCCCGACCGAGCAGGATCTACAGGCCAAAGACGGAACTTTAAAACAGGAAGTCAAGACAAGAAGGATATTTTGGGTGTTATGTGAGTCATCCTGCTGGATCTGGTCTGCAGCAGCTGAAGAGGGTCCAGAGACGACTCACTGAGGCAGGTGAGCAGGGACTTACAATAATCTGGTCCAGATGACATTAAAGCATGAATGATGATCTGCAGCTCAGGCTGCAGTACAACAGATCTGAGTTTAGGAATGTTTCTGAAATGAAAGCACCATGTGCAGGTCAGTGGTTTGATGGGCTGTTTGAATCGCAAAGCCCGATCAAATAAAACTCCAAGATTGCCAAGATTAGATCTTACAGCTGAGGAAAAGGAGCCAACACGCTGGAAGTGATGATGATAACCTCAGTCTCAGAGGCTGATTGTCATGCAGTCCTCGATGGCAGTCAGACAAACGTACAGCATGACAAACAGCACATCTTCAGCACGGTTCAAAGACATATGAGGGCAATCAGCTGTTTGTATCCAAAGTTTCCAACTCTGTGCATCATTAAATCACTTCTGTTAGGCGGCAGGATCACAAAGACTTCAGAGTCTTCCATCACACGTGAAATGCATGTCATCGCCATCACGTGATCGGCGAGTTACAGTTCACTTCTGAAATGTCTGAAAAGTCACACGTCGTTTTCTCATGTGGATTATCACATATGAAATGCGTTTCACACATCTGCATTTAAGTAAAGCGGGAAACTAACTGACAGTCAGAGCACAGGCCAGGAGATAAATCTGAGCACTTAAACCACATGTATCCTCTGACTGTCAATTACTATGTGCATTTTAATGCAGACCAAGAATAAAAATATCAAAATACTTTCCATAATTAACATGAAGAACTGACAGGACTTTGCAGGCTCGGCGGAGGTGTGACCTGTGGCTCGCATCGCACACACACTCAACTGTTTTCCTTCCTCTGTGCATCTGACATGAGCAACAGTGTCAAACTATCACTATGCAGAAGGCGTTCAAACATTACGAGGTAAACGTGGACATACAGACGTGTAGAAATATGTGCATATACACTATGTGAGTGTCTGCCTCTCTCAGCCTCTAATAGCTCAGCTCTAATGAAAGATTCATGAGGATTCATGAGGTTCGGGTAATAACGTTGACATGGATTCCTCTCTTCTCTGCTGCTGCTGCACAAACCAGCTCTGATGTACGAGAGGAATCAGAGATAGACCCGACCGGGTCACAACAAACCTCATCAAACACACTGAAAACACACACACTGAGCAGAGAGGGGAGATGAGCCCCAGCACACACTGAATGCGAAGTGCGGAAATTTAAATTTGTCATGCTCATTCTGAGACGATGAAATCTGAACAAAAATACATTTATTTCTTTTAGAATGAATGGATTTGGAAACGCAGTTCGGAAGGCGAAAAGCACACACTGACTTATGACTGAATGGGCCACAGGGTCTGAATGCCTGCAAGCAAAGGGGTTTTTATTCCCTGAGCTTTGACTGGAAGTAAACATCAAGAAGCTGAATGTGTTTCTGGACTGCTGGCTATCTTTCACATGAACTGCTCAGGTTTCTTCATGTGAAAGGTTCTGTGTGTGTGTGTGTGTGTGTGTGTGTGTGTTCATGTGTTCAGAATCCTGCTGTCCTTTTCCAGCAGGAATGCAAACAACCCAGTGGAGATTACTCAAGTTAACCGCGTCCTCAGAGTCTGTGCATGTAAAAAGCAGATGAATAAATTATGTTAAATCATTCGGATGTCCCGTGAAGGATGAATTCATTAATGTGCGTGTGAGCGGAGAACACAAGCTCGCGTTTCCTCTTCCGAACGTACGACGGAGAGATAAGCTGTTATTGCTCTCATTACGCTGTAATCACGATGTTCGTTTCTTTGTACGGAGGCCGGCGTGGTGCCTTCACTGTGCTGAGTCAGTTCGGGGCCTTAATTGAGTTCTTTCTCGGTTTGTTTGGCTCATTTTATTTTTACGGCTTTATTTTAGATAAGTGCTGTGAGCAGAGCTGAGTGCCGTCGTGCCTCATGTGCTCCATTTTGATCTGATGAACAGTTCAGCAGATACAGTGTGCTGATCTGCCAAGTCTTCCTCACAACGGTCTGAGCATGCTCAGAGTTACTTGTAATTAGCAGCTTAATTCATACTGGAACTTTAGCAGAAAGTCTTTACTTTTAGATATTAACGTCGACATGTCGATCAGCTGCGGCGTGTGTTGAGATTCCAACCTTGTGGAAGCCATCATCTCTGGGGTTGTTTCAGTCAGTGGGGCTGCTGATTGGGCCCTCGTTAAATCACATGGCATCAAAACATGCTTTTAAGGTTGATTACGTGATGTTTTTCTGGCACGTTGATGTGACAAGACTCATTATCAACAGCTGAGAGAAGGTGAGAAGGTCTTGGAGACTCGCGAGGCCTCAGGGCTGCCTCTCAGGAGCTGGTGACAGTACTGCAATTCACTGCCAATTTCTCTTTGACCAAAAGCTTGGTATTGACAGTGTCCTTAAAGGAACAGTGCACCCAAAAATGGAAACTCCAGCATTATCTCTTCGCCCTCATGATGATGGGAAGTCCTGTGATCTTTCTTTATCAACAAAACATTTCTGCATTTCAGAAGCTGGAGAGTTGTTTAAAAATGTAAAAACAACAACAGGAAACATAAAATGGCTCCACACAGCTGGTCCGACACAATCCAGGCCTCACATGTTACAGAGTTTTCCACTGGCTGCTGTTCTTCCTTCATGCTCTGTCACGGTGTTTGCCTCATCGTCATGCTGTGAAGCAGTGGAGCGTTAACGCTGGTGAAAACTGGTTATCGCTCAAAGTCTTGCTCTGTTGGTCTTTTATTTGTGGCGGCCGCGTGTCACCTCAACAAGTTTCTTATTTTTAAAACTAAACGCTGATTACATATGCATTTTTTGAGCTCATCATCGGGTTCTTTTTATCTTATTTTACGTTTGTCGCTTTATACCAGAAAGATGCAGTTTTTCGTTGTTGTTGTTGTTGTTGTTAAAACACTATAAATATTAATTTCATGCTGTCCATCAACACGTACAAAGCACAGGTGTGACTTTTTCTAAAGCTGCTTTTCTCATCTCAGAAGTAAATTCTCCAAATTGATGCAGCTTTTTGGACTGATAGTCATGAATGTGTTAACGGTCATAAACAACATGCGGAGCCTCCCGTCCGCCCGTCTGTCCGTCCGTCCGGCTTCCTCATTTGCATTTCAATCTCTTCATCTGTGATCCGTGTGTTCACCCGTCCCTCCTCCTCCTCCTCCTCCTCCTCTCTGCTCATTTGTCTACTGATGAGCAGGCTCAAGCTTTGATATGGAAGAAAAGTCGAGACCCCTCGTCTCAGCTGATGGACCAGGAGGGAGGTGGGGGTGGGCTGAGGTAATAAAATATGAGAGAGTCGGGAAGCAGGAACAGATGACACAGGAAAACGCAGCTGAAACAAGTCCATGTTAACACTGCAGCATGATGTAAGCTAATGCAGTTTATTAGTGATCAAGAGGACCGACAATCGACATTTGGAGCCAACACACATTTGCAGTAAACCTGAGCTGTGATTGGTGCTTGGGCTCAGTCAGTTTATACAGGATGTTTTTTGCTTTTACAAACAACCATTTGGGCAAGTTAAGAATCTGTCATTGTGACCTGTGATGTCACTTCCTATTCTTCTTATTGTTGCCGTGACAGAAAAGAAACTCACAGAGAAGAACAACAAAGCAGACAGATGTTTGATGGATGGCTGGCTGACATGCAGAGCAATGGGAAGGAGAATCGCTGTGTCGGCATGTTTGAGAAGCTCCACCATCAGCAGTCTGTGAGCACCCGCCTGTAAACTGTGCCTGAGCTGACACCAGATCAGCCCTCGCCTTATTATCTGATGAACTCGACACACTCACTGCTCCGTGTGTGTTTGTGTGAGCGTGTTCATGTTTATGTTTGGAGCCAGTCTGTGCAGTGGTGATCGGGAGGTGGAGCCGCAATATCGAGTTCCCACCCACACACCCATCTGAACCAATCAGGAGCAGCGCTCAGCTGTCAATCATGACAGTTCAGCCAGTTTTTATAGCATCAAAAAACTAATGAATACCAAACAACAAACCAAGCAGTTGAACAGACGTCAGTGTGGTAAGAACTACTTAAAATGACAGAAACCAGGGGGAGGGGCTTATGAGCTGTGCTGCAGCCAGCCACCAGGGGGCGTCAAGGTGTTTTGGCTTCACTTTAGGGAGCTTTCATGACATCCATCTTGGTTTAATCTTGCAGTCATATTTTCTCTAACAGTAAGGTGAAAATTGGCTTTGTGTTTAATTCTTAATCTTACAGACTAAACTACACATGAGATTTTTCTGTCATTTGAACAGTATTCAGGTCTACTGCTGCTTCATTCTGCTCAGCAGGGGGCGCTGTGGTGTGAGCACTCTTCACCCACACCCACTTTCATCTATTCACCCTCTCTGCCTCTCGTTGTGTCATTTATGTAAAACGGCGCTGATTGGCATTTGATAATAAATGACACAAGGAGACAAACAATCACATATAGGAGGTCATCAAACACACACACACACACACACACACACACACACACACACACTACTGTCAACTCTGTACGTGCTCTTGCACCCAATCTCACAGCTACAATTTAATCATGATCCTGAGCTCTGTCTAATCCACATCAAAGATAAAATTCTGTTTAATCCCCTCACCACTAACTGCAAGCAACACACACACACACACACACACACACACACACACAAGAGTGAGCGCGAGTGTGACACTGCCAGATTTATGGTCTCCTGGCCATCTGCAGAGGACTTTGATAACCTGATCACAGCAACTGATAACAACAGTAACCCACTGGCACAAAACTCAACCTCTGCTCCTGTGTGTGTGTGTGTGTGTGTGTTCAGGTATGGACAAAGTAATGGAAACACCTCTGCAGCTTGGCTTTAGTGTGTTTTGGGCTCAGTCCTCATGTGCAGTAAGAAATGAATAAATTGCACCACGTTGCCTTCCAGGTTTTTGGCTCCACTGCAGATTAAAATACATTCTGTGCGGTTTTCAAAGCCCACCAAGAAGGGGAATAATTCATTTCCACTGTAGTTCCAACCACAAGTAGCACAGAGTGTCAGATGGGGGTCTGTGGTTGAGGTTGTGCTGTGAGGAACACCACAGTGTATGTGGGACTGATTCAGTACTAACAAGAGGAACATGATGAACATACCAGTACACACATGCATGTGAATGTACTAACATTTATCTTTGGATGCAGCAACGGGTTGCATAAATTGCACGACAACCGGAGGTTTAGCATAGTCTTATGGCAAGCCGCAATCATATCAACCATCAGCGATTTAAGAAGATATTTGGACTCTGCTCTGGTAATCCCTCCGTAATTTCCTGAATGCATATTTTCATTTTGATGTAGGATATAATGTAAAAGCTGGGGTCCCTGCGGTGTGTTTCTGTGTGTTTGAAACATCTGACAGCCGCATCCCGAGGACAGTGTGACCACGCCACGAACACCTTCACTGCCTCAGAAACCGGTACGACTGCTACGTACAGCACCGCCAGTTCTATCTGTTCTGTCTGTTTATACTACTACTGCGTACTACTACACCACAACTGGCAGTACTATTCAAAACTTGTGTTCAGTGTCTCAGGCATCCTAAAAATGGTCTTCTCTGCTAAATTATTTGGTCAGTTGTCATCCATCATGACTGAGAACTTTCTGCCTCACCCCCCTTCTCCTCCTCCTCCTCCCCCTCTCGTGTGTTGGCTTTGTTTGAGCTGCTATATATAAAACACAGTGCGAGTGAATGATCTGCGCTTTCATGTCTGCAGGAGCGTGGAGACGAGCTGACCGCGAGGCATCGTGACGTTTTTCATCCTCAGATCAAAATCGCAACACTTTTAGTTCCTCTGCCTGCTCTTTTGTGTCTTTCTACATGAAAAAGGTGATAAAAAGAAACTCAAAACGACCTACTTTTCCTCCCCCTTCCCTTCCATGTTTCTTTTGGTTTTTTTAGACTTCCTCAAAAGAGTGCTAAAATACCGTCTCTGTCTTCTTCCGGATGACAGCAGGGACGTTAAAGCAGGTTATTTTTGTCTCTTGTGGAGATCTTTCGGATACCTCTTGCCCTCGATGCTTACGTAACCACTGCCTGTTTCACGCTTCTGTTAAAATTCGGGAAGAAAGAAGAAGGAAAGAAAAACAAGAGTCTTTTTTTGTAGGTCATTTAAATGCATAAGCAGGCCTGCTTTCCACTGGCCAGAAGGCTGCAACCACAGCCTGTCAGCGTGAGCAGTGGACGTGTTAAAGGCCAGCGCCTCACCTCTGCTTCATTATTTATCTGGCCTTTTATCCTTTTGTTGGGTTATTTATGAGCTTCAAACTGGTGGGCCTGCCAGGGAGGAAGAAGAGGAGGGAGGGAGGCTCCGACAGACAGGGAGGAGGTCAGAGGTGGAGGAGAGAGGAAGTGAGCGGAGGCACTGAAAGTGAGGACACAAAAGAGAAGAAGAAAATGTCAGGAGATGAAGAGGAGAGGAATATTGTGAGAAAAGCCATCAGGAGATGACCTCTGGTGGATTTTTTGTTTTTAGCTGCAGAATTTCTGACTTTAAAGTTCAGGTAAAGACAAAATCACTGGATGGATGTTTGATATTTTAAGTCAAAAAGATGAGGAAACCAAGCTGAGCAGTTTTATTCAGCTCTTACCTGGTGAGTTAAAACAAACAAAAATGACACTAATTTCGGTGTTTCTCATCATACTGTGTAACAAACATGTCAAGAAGTCTGACTTCACATCCATGTTCACCTGCTGGTCGTCTTCTTCGCTGTCTTTGTGGGCACATCACTGCGTTTCTTGGCAAACTACTGCCCCCTGTAGGTCAGTGAAACCATGCAAAGTCAGTGGCAGGAATCAGACTTTAGAGGTCTGTGTTCTTCATGTGCACATTTGTCGTTGATTTTGTGTTTTGAAAGGCCATCGAGGGACAGATGTGACCACCTGCTTTGGCGTTCAGGTTTACCTCAGCAGGTAAAACTGGTTCAGGTTAGCTGACAGATGGCCTTTCTCAAAACTGTCAAGTCCTTTCTGTCCTCTGCATGGAGCTAGATGTTCACTACAACAACGTGAACGCTTCTGTAGATTAACCATGAAGATCGGTGTCTGTGATTACTGTATCTCGTTGTAAAATCAGGATTATCAGTGCGTATCTCACTCCACCCTCACTGACTGTGCCTTTCTCTTGCATATCGCTGCATCTCATTTCACTTTTTATCCTCCTCCGTGCCCTCCCTCCACCTCCCCCTCCACACAGCAGGTGGGGGTGCCTTATTACAGTATGATGAGAAAACCATCATAGGTGGATGGGGGAAACAAATGAAGGAATGAATGCACAAGTACAGACAAACTCACGTGGTCACAATATTAATGTGTGGTTGTAGTTTGTCTCAGATTTGGACGTCCCACAGCAAAGCTCGTCACTGTAATCCTTCCTTCCTCCTGCCACAGTGTTTCCTCGATAAGCCAGGCCCAAATAAATCTTCTTCTGCTGCCAAAAAATGACTCCAAATATCTGTTCATTCTTATTATTTTGAGAGTTCAGGTTTCTCTTCCCGTTGCCTTTCTTACAGTACAGAACAAGCAGAGCAGAAGACGTGTGGGGTGAAGATAAGCCCTTATGTTACTGTGGGTGCAATAAAAGCTCCCCAACAAGAGTAAATTATGAATGTAATCCATCTAAAAGACAAAGACGTACAGAAGGACAGACCCTCCCCTCCCCCTCCCTTCGATCGAAGCAGTCGACCGAGGGGAAACACAGTTTGAGCAGTAATCTGTCATGTTCGTGTGTCTGACGACAGCCTCTGCTTACAAATGCAGACCTCTGCAGCCATTGTGTTCTTATAGTTTCAGCTTTAAGGGGCTTCCCAGACTGCACTTAGTGTCAGGAGTCATAACTCAAACTGAAATTATGCTTCTGAGATGATACATGCAAACAAGTTGAGTGTTATGAATCGAATCAACTGTTAGATTCTGTAGGTTGCAGGATTTATGGTTTAATTCAGTTTTCTGTTAAGGTGTTAAGTTTTTTCTATTTTCCTTAAACGTTTTCAGGTGCTGGACTGTCATAAATGATCTTCTAGCTGAGTAGAAGAACATAAAATCCTCCTCAAGGCATCTTCCATCCTCTCTTTCTGCTTGTCCACCACTGATTTGTGCCTTTGTTTTCAGGCTGCCTTTGAATTTCTGTTCTCAAACAGCAGAAATCCTTCAGAAAATACAAACACACAACATTTTGGTCTGGAAGTTGCAGGCTGCTTTAAAAGAGGATTTGTGTCCTGAGCACCTGTTGTTCACTCCTGGAGGTGTGATGATACTTCTTATAGTCGCACTGGATGCATACTTCTCCACATCTATCTGTGTGTGTGTGTGTGTGTGTGTGTGTGTGATCCAGCCAATCTGCTGCCTGGCCAAAGCAGCAGAGTAGTTTGCTTTAAATATGTAACAGCTGCTCAATAATACATGTTACTGCAACTGCAAACAACTTAAGATCACTTCCACTCAGTCTGTCCTGTCCCCTGTGTCAGCCTACCTCTCCAAACACACACGCACACACACACACACACACACACACACACAGTCAGGTTGCACAGAGCCAAACATACAGCAGAGTTTTTGAAATTTATGAGCCATCACAAACATAATAACGACTGCTATTGTTAGTGGAATTGCTTTGAGTGTTATTTAATGTTTAGACAGACAGACACACACACACACACACTTGCACTGTTATTTGGGCATATGAACAAAAAACAGCTTAACAGTGACATACACTGTCAGTGTGTGTGTGTGTGTGTGTGTGTGTCCTGGTTTGCCCAGTTACCATCCTGATAAAGGAGTAACTGCTTTTGTCCGCCTCCAGCAGTAAACACACTTTGGGAAATATTATCCATCTCACTGTGAATGCTGATTGCCTAATGTGTGTGTGTGTGTGTGTGTGTGTGTGTGTGTGTGTTGCAGAGTTGCCTCTCGCAGATGAATGCAGATGTATTCATGAAATGCATCGCAGCAGTTTACGGTGAGAACGCTCATCTCGTGCTGGAAGGACTCTCATCATTTAACAGTCCCACACACACACACACACACACACACATTTTATGGCAGTGAATTAAAAGGGTTAAATTAAAGGATCTGTTCATCCAAATTACTAATAAACGATAACTCCTCGTTCCTTCTGTCCATGTGTTGGTGACATGACATCAGTGCAGCTGTGATTTCTGTCTCCAAAAGCAAAATAAGCTTTTCTTTCTTTATTTCTTTGTTTATTGTTATTTAGACAATTTGTAATTTGCTATGAAAAATTTTGGGTGGATCATCAGAGCAGTTTTTAGGAGAACACTGAAGCGTGTTTCCTAATGTGACGACCGCTCGTGGAGGGTTGAGCAGTGTGATAACCTGAGCACATTCTCCAGCCGCCCCTTTGTGAATCTGGGATCCCACCTCCGGTGTCCACTCCAGTCTGTCCCCGGCCTTCCTGTGACTTTGGAGAGACAGCCCAGCCCTGTCCAGAGCCTTCAGCACCTCATCCAGCCCTGACGGGGACCGAGTCTCCCACCAGGTCTCCAGACTTCAGAGCTTCTCAAAGAGGTCTTCCATCACCTGACAGTTTGTGCAGTGTGGGCTGCCTGCTCTCATCCCTGAGCTGCTGTTTTGAACAGCTGAAAGTCCTTCTCCACGGCCTCCCCAGAATCCTCCCACAGTCAGGTTTCTGCTTCAGTGACTGCTGATGAAATGTGATGTGATGCTGTGAGATTCATGGGTTGTTCAGGAGTGACAATGAAATGTAAAATGGAGTGTGATGCCCAAATGTGATCTACAGCAAGGCCAAAAGTCATGTGTGTCCCCGCCTCCCTATTTAAATAACACATACAGTCCGCATTCATTTATTTATAGTCCACAAAGTGAAGGAGCTTCAGAAAGCCGCCTCGTCCCTGGAACAGGACTTAATGACTCGCACTCATAATTAAAATGTTCTCTCCAGACTGGAACTGTGATGTTGAACAGTGCTCGTTTGCCTCCGTCCCGAGTCTCTCATGCTGCGTCCTGCATGGCGTCGCTGCTGTGATGTCCCAGTTTCTCCACGTGAACCCGGACGGCCTCGTCTCGTTTTATCTCGTCTCAGTGTCTCAGACAGGAAAAGGTTTCAGACAGAGCTTCTTATTCTCTTGTGATTTTTCTGGTTTCACTGCAGCCACCTGCTGCTTCAGAGCCAGACCAGACGCCTCCCGCTGAATTATTAAACGCAACGCCTTTAAACACAACCACTTCATTCTTCCTTTCTCTGACTCTCCATCCTGCCTGCCTCCTGCAGGCCGCCTTATGAATTATTAAAACAGCGGGATTAGCTGATGTCATTTTACTATGCTCTCTCTCTCTGTTGCTTCATTTCAGCCTTGTTGCAATTCTCCATTTCTGCACAGTCCACTTTCCATCTGTGTCTCTCCCTTCCTCTCCTGATCGATTATTTTTACTATTTTTACTTTACTTTAGCTTCACTAAATGGAAATAATTAAAGGTGTAACAATAATTAACAGGATATTTTCAATATCTTACTAAAATAAACTGAATCTTTCACACGTTTGCCTCAACACGAGCAGTCATACAAAAAACTATGTTGAAATGAAACACAGTCGGTATTGACAGGTCATTATAATTAGTAAATATCTGATTAAAAGGAAAAGTGAACACGAAGGGCATGTAATTACAGGCTGTGACAGCCTGAACTTGTCTGTGTGTGTCTTGATTCAGACCTATGAAGCCATAATTACGCCTTCTAAAGATGCAGATAATAAACAAATAATCCACGCTCAAAGCACCTTCATTTTGTTTTGTTTCTGAACCAGATCACGTTTGGAAACAGAAAACACTTTTGGTTTCCAGATTGAAGTCTGGACTGCAAAAAAAGAAAACAAATAAATGTCATTTTTAAAAGTGAACCCAAGTCTGATTTGGAGATGGTTTGAAATGCATTTCCAAACAGGTTTTGACAGACGCCTCAGTCCGGATGCTTTGGCCACGACACACACGATGACGACGGTACGAGCGGTTACTGACCTTCAGTTACCGAATGCGGCCTGACCAGCACAGAAAGTCTGTCTTAAAGATCTGCTTTGGACACGATCCGGTTTCGCCTGCAGTCCTCCGTCTTATCGCCTCCTCTGCAGTTGCAGTGTGGTTGCAGTGTGTTGCGTTATAGAAGCAGCAGCCGCCGCGCAGCATGACCCCAGACCAAAGGCGAAGGCGAAACAATGGAGGGGGATTTACGACCAAGGATTTCATGTCTTTGAGGAGGAACGACACGTTTCTAATGGGCAGCTGCTGTTTCTCCTCAAACTGCTCACATTTACTGCTGATGGGAGATTATTTTATTGTGGACTGACTCACAGCCACATCACGGTGAAGAATCGTTTCTATGTCTTATTTCAGTACAGTGTTGTCTCATAATTACATCTTTGTCTCTGTTCAGCTCTATGGACGTTTCACAGATTACCCACGTCAGGGTTTATGGGATATTTCTGGCTTGGTGGATAGTCTGCTTCCATCATTTCAGATCAGAGATTACTTTATCTGTGCTTTCCTTTTTATATGCAGCTCTCTGTGCTATTTATGTTAACATGCTGCTGCCTTTTCCCTCCTCCGTCTGTTTCCATCAGCCTGATGAGTCCCGTCTCAAAACTCATCCCATTTTAAGGTTTTGTGGGCCATTTGAGTTTCCTTCCAAACATCACTGTGATCTGACATTTTCATTGTCTTCATCCCTTACGCTGCTAATCACACACAAGTCCATTTCTATTCCGAGAGTTCTGTTTATTTATTTGTTTATGGACACGCGTTTCCGCTCAGGAGACGATTTCCTGTTGGTCGCCTTGTCTTTTTTCTCCCTTCGTCCTCGAGTCGTCTCAGCAGCAGGTGCGGACAGAAGGAGCGCAGAGACGTGACAGGGAGACTGAGAGGCTGTTTGCCTGCTAATAGAGCCGCACTCTGAGAAGGTGAAGGATGTCAAGGATGACCTGCGAGATTTCACCGCAGCCAGTCAGAGAGGAGCTCATGCTGTCGTCGCTCGCTTCAGGTTTTTCTCTGGGAGATAATTTGGTTTTCTGCTTTAGAATTGTCCTGTAAGGCTTTTTGACAATCACAGAAGGAGGGCAGATTTTTTACATTCATCAAATGAAAAATACTTGATTCCAGGTCAAGCAACCGCACAGGGAAGAAATCGACTGTATTGTTAGACGAGCCAGATAATAATATGGAAAACTGGAGGTTCTTCCATTAAAGAAGACCCTGAATGCCACGTTTGTTGTGTCTCGCGCTCACAGTGTCCTGACACAGTGATGTTCACGGCCTGACAGACGTGTCAGTGCAGAAAAGACAGTCGAGTCGGGAATAGAAAGAACCAGCAGGTGCGTGTCAAATTAACAAGTCACTAATCTGTTACTCATCCATCCTTAAAAAGTCTGCAGCCTTCTCTAAAGTCAAACACAGCAAGCAATCACTTCAGAAACTGATCGGCAGATTAATCGACAGTGAGATTAAAAATTAGTTTGAGCCCAACTAAGCAAAAATTGCTTCAGCTGCTGAACACGTCAGTCAAGCAGTATTCATTCTTTGAGCCACAAAAAATCCTGCTTCTTAACTTCTGGAATTAAATCCTTATGGTCAAAATGGTCGATGACAGACAGGCAGGTGAAAGAAATAAAAAAAATCTTTATTCGCTTTTTACTTTTCTCCTGAGGCGCTTGAAGAAGTCTGGTCTACACTAATTTTCATAGAGTTCCTGAGAAGAGTTTTACATTAGCATTAGTGTGTAACGACTTAAACCTGCTGTGAAGTCTTGCCAAAGGCTTGATGCAGCCTGTAAATCAATCTGTGAAAATGTTCTAGTGTCACTGAGTGGAACGAAGCAGCACAGATGTTGATCACACACTTTTTTAGCTGATTGACAGAAACGAGGAATAAAATAAGGCAACGGTTAGCTTTCAAACAACTCCACACACACGGGTGTTGCAACAATAACCAAAATGTCACCACTGCTCTCCATTTCTATCTGCCACTGCTGTCATCTGCTCTGATTTAAAGAGAAGCCCGCAGAGCTGCGAGAGCCGACTTCAAACGCCTCGCCGATCCGAGGCTTACGATTCAAACACGGCCAGAGAAAACGTTTTGGACTGAGCCACAAAGGAATCCTGATTATTCCACAATGCCATTACCATTCAGAGCCCGCAAAGTGAAATGAATGAAATGGAACTACAAAGAAGTCAAAGTGGGGGGAAAAGGGAAGAAATGGCACAAAGAGGCAGGATTACGCCGCGGGGTCATCGCCGGTCAAGACTGAATCCCCGTCCCGGAGAGGTTTGGTCACAGCAGATACAAAGGAAAGACCTGAACGGGGCGAAGAGACTTTGAACACCACTAAACCTCCTGCAGGCTTTCACACATTACGACTGATAGCCAGTATGGATGGCAATAACAGCAGAGGGAGACATCAATGCACAGATCGATGGATCGATCGCCACGGGGAGAGATGTCGATAACAAGCCAATAAAATAAGAAAGCACAGGTACAATACTGCTTTATGAATGTACTGTGGCAGAAGAAAGAGCGAAAGCAAGCAGTGTTGACCCATCACAAACAAACAGGATCTGCGTGTCCACAAACATGTGTGAGTGCATCACACAAATTGTTTCAAGCTGCATCTGCACAGGGAGAACAAATCTGATTTGAAACCCTTTGTGGAACATCGTGGCTCTTTTCACTGCTGCCTAAACAGGACAGATAGCTGTCCCTGGGGTTTATGGCTGCCTCCACACACACACACACACACACACACACACAAAATCTGGTCTGCATCAGCATACCAAGGGGGAAATCTGATTTTACTGTGTTCAGATACAGTAAATCCACCCATTCACTGCTGACACAAATCTGCTTTGTCTCAAATTTCAGGATGACCCAGTCGTCTTCATGCTAATGTTTTCATCTTAACAGAGAACTCACTCGGAGAGATAATAAGAGCTGAGCTGATTATGGCTGTTTCTCCCTTCATAATCTGCTCTGCTATAATCCACTGCCTTTAGACTTCATACATGTAGGCTGCAGTGAGTCTGATGTGGGCATTTCAGTGGTCCTCAGGAGCCTCTTCCTGGGGGGCGTGTCCAGTCAGATTCTGGCCCTGGATGGTGAGGGCTTCAGGGAGACGCCGTCTCTGTTGAGCTGGGAGCTGGCCTTGGTCTTGTGGTCTCTGAAGCTAATAGCAGTTGTCTTTTTGCAGCATAGCCTTGGACGTGGTGATCGTTATCATAATTATCAGTGAGGAAAGTCTCTGTTTGATTTATGAGCATCCATGGATATTGGACATATTTGTATCCATGGAAGAAAAGTCAGTATCTCATCTGTGCTTTCACATCCACCTTCAACACGACCCACTTTGAAAACCTCGGCTCTAAGCCTTCGTTTCCTCCCTCCTCCTTTTCTTTCTCCAGCCTTCCTTTTATTATTTCCTCTCATGTCCGCCTCCCTGCTCCTCTTGCAGTCACTCCTTCACAGCTTCTACATCCTCCCTTTCTTTCCTTCTCTTCCTCGTCATCGTTTTGTTTTGTCTCCTCTCTGATGCCCACTGGTTTTTATCTGAGTAAATGAGACTCATCATCCTGCTGTGGGACCAGGGATCCGGTTTGTGTTTTCAGGTCTTGGATCAGTTCTGTCTTGTAAATGTTTGATTAAGGCTTCTGTTCGTCTGCTGAAAGTCAAACCTCAGCTGAGAGCCTTGCTGGTGGTGGCGAGTGGGAGGTCACTGAGCACAGGGAGCATCAAATCAGGATTTTTAATTAAGCTAACCTGACGTAACAATTAATTAAAATGAAAGATTGTTTCTCCACCTAACCAAAGTGAAATGAAGCGAAATGCTGCAGTACACAGTAACTAAACGCCCTGCATTCACAGTTTTAATAAAAATCCATGTCCATTGTTAACTTGTGTCTAAAATAGTTTTGATAAATAATACTGTCTGTGGTCACAGCGTTAAGTTTAGTCTTAAAAACCTTACTTTCCTGCTGCAGCTGCTCCTGTGAGAGGAACAAAGTCAGAGAGTTAATGTTGAATAAAATATTTCTCTGTGTTGTTTCTGGCATCACAGTAAGAAGTGCAGCAGCATCCTGGACTCGTCTGTGCTGAGAATCACCACATAAAGACTTTTTCTTCTTCCTGAAAATAAACGTGCTATGGAAAAATGTGTTTCAGCAGAGTCAGCTCCGACAGGAAGTTCAGACAAATGAGGACTGACGTGTTGGAATTAACGGCCGTGTTATCTCATACACATTTCTAGTTGTCAAGCTGACCAATCCGCTCCTTTTAAATGGAAAAACATTAGGTGATCAAACAGGGTGAAACTGCACTTTACTGGAGCTACGTGGCTCAATTCAATGTTTTAAAACATGTGACATGGACTCCTCTGAAAGCCTTCAGAGTCAGACTTCTAAGTGTGTGTCACCGACCAGGTGAGCAGTCTGCAGCTCACCTGGTCGTGTCTGCGCATCCGCAGCAGAGAAGCAGCTGAGTTCAGCGTTGAGCCTTTTTATAATTTATCTCAGCTCTAATGTGAACACACATTACAGTGTTTAAAATTCCATCTTCTGCTGCCTTTAAGTGTTTCTGCAAATAAAACTGAACATTCAGTGTGAAACACAAAGAGGAGAAAAATTCTCTCTGACTCACAAGACGCTGAAGAAAAGATGAAGTGAGCTGAGAGCTAAAGATTTATTCTCCCCTCAAACAACTTCACTCACTACAAACACTGTTTTCCCTCTCAAACAGATGAGTCGGCTGTCTGGGATTCAGGTTTTTCAGAGCCAACACACACACACACACACACACACACACACAACAGACTTTACTGGTGCTGCTGTCAACAAGGCAAGCATGTTTGTTAAAATTCTTCAGTTGCTTTCCCTTCATTTGTTCTCTGAAGCAGGAAACAAAAAGACATGAGAGGCAAAAGAGAGAAAAGTGAAAGAAAATGGAAGAACTCGTTTGAGTGTGTGTGTGTCAGACAGACAGAAACAAGAGAGGGCTAAAGGCCTGTCTGGGGAGCAGGCCGGCATGCTGCTGATAAGACACACACACACACACACACACACACACACACACACACACACGACAAAGTCAGTTAGTTTCACGTCTTTTTGCCACTGATTATTTACTGGCTGTTTGCCTTGTTGCCAGATTATCCTCTTTCACTGGCACCTAAATTGACTTTATGTGTGTGTGTGTGTGTGTGTGTGTGTGTGTGTGTTTTACAGAGACTGAGTAACAGGGAGGGAGAGTGGGGTAATGAAAGAATGAGGTTAAATCTGTATGAGTCCATGTTTGTGCTTCAATCAAGGTGTGTGTTGTCGTTTTAGCGTGTGTGTGTGTGTGTGTGTGCTTGTGTGTGTGTGTGTGTGTGTTGCTGAGGGAGTGAGAGACATTTTCGCTTTTCCAATCTGAGGCTGCCGACAAGAACAAAAACAAATTGCCCTGTCAACGCAAATTGTTCTGTCAACTCAATGGGAGAGCACGTGCACACACACACAAACACACACACACACACACACACACACACACACAGCAGCACTCACTGGGACACACAAACACACCATCAATCCCCCCCTCGCAACAAGGTAATTGGATTTAAAATTAAAGAAAGCCAACAAATTGATTATCGAGGTCATTAGCCAGGCTGCTGCGAGCTGATTGGCTGCCTGTGAGGCCGCGGCCTCTGATAACGGCAAAGGAATCTGCACGCGAGCCACCGCAGGCGTCACACGCCGGTAGACTAATCCATAAGTTTATAAAATTCAGATAAAAGAGCACTCGTCTATCTGAAAGGTGTGTGTGTGTGTGTGTGTGTGTGTGTGTGTGTGTGTGTGTGTAGTTTGGGTTGTGCAGGATTTTCGGATGACAGTTTTGTATGTCAGCAGTTACATTCCTCAGATTACCTTTGATTTGATACAAAGCAACTCTGGTGACATCACTGATCAATATATTCCAGCCTGCAGCCTTTGCTTTCAATGATTTTCATTGGAAAATACTTTGATTTAGATCAGCCTAATCTGATTGAACAGGTTTCATGTTTATTTAATCATTATATTAGAATCATGTTTGTCACATCATCATGAAGTTGACTGCATGATGTGATGGCTACGTCACGATGACCCCGTCAGTGTTTAGACGGATCCCCATAAACCTCATCATGTTCACGGTGCAGTCGCGTCTGCCTCAGGGTATGAAATCAAGGCGGTGAAGCGTTGGTCTTCCACCAGCGCCACCGCCACAGCCCTACCAGACGCCTTTAACGGCGTGTGCCTGATGACTGCAGGTCAAACCAGTTTGAGAGACGCGACAGTGAAGAGACAGCTGGAGAGGAAACGCGCCAGGAAGTGTACAAAGTCCTGCGTGCGAGCGTGAAGCTGCGCTGTCCTCTGAAGGACGCCAGGGAGCGACTCAGGTTACCCATCAGCCATCTGTCAGGCAGCAGGCACACGCCAAAATTCACCAGCCCCCACTTTTTGCTGCATCACCCGCTAAAAACGACTTGTGGAACAGAAAATAACCCCAAGTCAGCGGCCAGTTACCTTCCATCTGGTAGGAATTAGCAGACAAACTTCGTGTCAGCCTGATCTGGTTCATCATCTGCGCTTGCTGTCCTGCTGCCTGCTGATTCACAGTTTTATGTCTTCCTCCTTCACAGAACCAAACTCGGTTGCGTACATGACTTTAAAGTCAGGCTTCGCCTCCCTGTGTCCTCTCATGAAAGAGACAAAAAACATTTTCTCTCAGGGAAGCCATTTTAAAAACAATATTCCTCACGGCCTAAAACTCATTATTTCATCTGCAGCTGACTCTAAACCTAATGTACTCTGCAGGAAGTCACGAAACAATAACCAAGACATTAACTTTTCCTATCGATTCGTTCTCACAAATAACTCAAGGATCCATTTCAATCCGCTTGTGAGCAGCCTTGGGGAAATAACAAATTATAAAAGTGATTCCAGGTGATTTCACTTCATGAATTCACTGTGTTATTGCTGCTATTTATTTGGTGTTGGGACAAGACAGCAGTATAAAATGGGGGACAGACGATAATTCGGCCTTCTCTTCTGTGCAGAACATAATTAAGTTCGAAGCCAGACTGGTTGGAAAGCGGATCTCAAGAAGCTGCCTGCCGGTCGGGGATCGAGTCCGATGTGCCCGGCCGGTTCGGGCTTCAGCTGGAGATAAGGCTGCGATGTCTCCTGACCTGTGGGACGGCAGCTTGTGTTCAGACAAACGTCCGCTTAGGTCGGGTTTTTATCAAGCTGCTGTTGACTGACAGGCCTGAGATGAAGGTCAGGACGCTCAGAGACCCGCATCGATCAGCTGTCATCATCTCACAGTGATCGGAGGTCGTATGACACATGGGCGGCCTGATAGAGTCCTGCTGCCTCCACGCTGTGTCTTATCTTTGTTAATGTGTGTGGATGTTGGTACACAGCCAGACTCTGTTGGTGTGCAGCTCTTTTTTCACGCTGTCATGGCGGCCAAGGGCTGCGTCACGTGTCATCGCCAGTTTCCTAGTTAATCTATTGAGGGTTTTCATCCCTTATTCAATCATGCAGTGTACAAAGAGTAAGAAAATATCAGCTTCAGCAGACAGAAATGTAAAAATACTGGTTTCCCAGACCCGGACTGGTGGGCACAGAGGCCTGAGCTCAGACACTCTGATCCCTGACCGCGAGCAGCCAGCAGGTCACCTGACGGCCGTGTTCGAACTCTCTAACGATTCTGTCACTGAAGTGGAGCGAATCACGAAGTTCGGGTGAGTGATATTTGATCGTTTTCTATTTTCCTCCACAGCAGTTTTAAAGGTTGTTTTTCTGGATGATTTATGTGCTATATTTGACGTGTGTTTGTATAATATTAATGTGGGACGTGAGACTGCTCTGCTCTGATTAGTCCAGCTCGAGTCTCAGTGATGAATGAGCTTGTGCCTCCATGCTTCTTCGTCTTCTTCTGCTTTCTGATGGCACTTTGACCACCCCTGTCGAGGATCAAAACGCAGACCAGTTCACGTTGCTGCGAGCTGCTGATGCAGTGAGTCCGACCGCAGCCTTCGGTTTGCCCGGCGCTGCAGCACCTGCTGAAGCTCTGTGGATGTGCGTACCTGCACCCTGCAGTCAGGTTCAACACCTGCCTGACAGCAGAAGAACTGAGGCAGCAACAGCAGCAGCAGACTGAAGGCTCCGGGAACGAGACGTTAACATGTGCGCTAAATGGCACCAAGTGTTAAAGAGCCACAAAGCAACCAAACCCTCATCACATTCAGCTCTGAGGTGTTTTCATCATCATCATCATCATCACCTTCGTCGTCGTCGTCGTCATCGTAACGTCAGCTCGAAAGCTGCTGCTCACATTTCAGCCTCGAGCTCGATGGACTCAGCTTCTAATTGCCGTCTCGTTACAAAGAGGATTACGGGACCAGTGAGGGACTCCGGCCGGCAGAAGGCAGATTATACTGGACATTATCTCAGAGCGGAGGATGAAGAGAAACTCTTCTGCCAGAAGCTTAATTTGTTTCACGGCATCTCGCGCACATGAACGTGTTACAAATCCCTCTAATGACGACAAGAAGAAGACGTGTGAGCAGAGACAAAGATGGGACGGGGAGAGGACACAACAAGTCTCCACTAAAATGTCTTCTAAGCATTATTTTCATTCTACATGAATCTGCTGATTATTTTCTCTCACTTTCAGTTAACTCTCATAAAGACATGAAGCTGGACTCAGAACTTTAGTTTCCTCAAAAAGATTTAAACCAATTAATTAATTAGATGAAATTAAACTTTTTCCTGTTGAAAACCCTGAAAACGTGCACAAACAGGAACCACAACATGTGAGGATTTTCTGGATTTTATGAATAAATTGTTGGATATTTAAGGAAAACCTGAAACTGTTTTAGTCCGTTATTGGTCGAACACAACAGACCAATCGGACGACGCACACACACACACACACACACACACACACACACACACACACACACACACACACACACACACACTGTCCACTCCAACAATACGCCTTCAACAGAGTTCTATTCATCAAGATAACTTAGTGCCGTTGACGGTTCAACACACCCACCGCACCTGAGGTGACACACACACGCACGCACACACACACACACGTACACACACACACACACACAGTGCTGCATCTGCAAACAGGGTCTGCTGAGCTCAGTGTGTTAATCATTCAGAAAATAATTAAAATCAATAAAGTAGAACAGACTGAATGAGAGGAACAAAGACGTCATGTGGTGTCCCAGACCAGGAAGAGGGACAGGAAGACAGGAAGTCAGATTTACTCAGGAAAACACACTTCCACTTTTTTACACGCTTGGTAACCTGACATTTCCCATGAAGGCATAAAGTCTCACTTTTATGAGAGACTGTTTAGGAACCGGAGACATTGACATGTACTCAGTGTTTGACCGATGCGTCTTTTCATTGTCTATGAGGAAAGGCATTCAGGCCAGTGTGAGTCATGTGATCTGCGATCCCAACTCTGGCCACAGACGGCGCCATCACGCAGATATTTTCATCCTTCTCCATGAGTCACGTTCCGTTTCACACTCTCACAGCTGGTGGTGCAATGACCATCAGAGCCTATAGGGGGCGACGGCAGGATCGTTTCACTGAACAAACTGAAAGACAACAAGCCTCAGCACATGGAAACACACCAGAGTCAGTGCACATGCAGCCAGCAGAGACGGCAGAAAGACACCAGAAAGAACTTAAGACGACACAAACACGGGATCTTTACTGCAGCCAGCAAGACAGACAGACAGACAGACAGACAGACAGTGAGACAGACAGAGCTAATCTGGGAACAGGAGTAGCTCACTTATAAAAAGAGGAAGTACTGAGGAGGACAGATAAGAGGGAGGGAGACGAGGAGGAGTGGGAGATAAGTGGAGGAGAGCAGCGTGGAGGAGAGAGGCCATCGACAAGAACAAAAGACTAATTTGAAGAGCTGCGAGCAGAAAGCTCAGGGGTCCAACGCTCCAGAGCTGAACCATAATCAGAGTTTTGAAAGACTGACTGACGGGCTCCTGAGATGACAGTTTAACATTTAAAGCTTCGGTCCCGTTTCTGTCCGAGACTGCTGAATAAATACGTTCTGAGACCGGACTCGTGCCGTTTGAAGTGTAAAATGACTGACGACCTGAAGACACTGGGAGACTTCTTAAAGGACTCGTGGCTCTCCGATGAGAGAGCTGCAGCACTTCATAGAAAGACACAATGAACATTTACTACGACCACTCGCAAGATGACTAACGAGAGTAAAAATGAATGAATAATGAATAAAAATGATTAACAAAGAAAACCTAGAATGACCGGCTCACAGACTTACTGTTCTCACACTGCGGTTTCCATCCATGTGTGTCCACACTCAGATAATATCTGCGGACGCGCTCGCGGCGGACGACAAAGCCTCAAATACTGAAGCTGCAGCACAGAATATCCAGACAACCATCATGTTATTCGTGGATCTGTCCAGATCATGTCATGGATCTTGTCTGTGATCCTTTGGTGTCTTCTCACTTTTTTATTGGTCTCACGTCCACATTCAGCCCTCAGCGCTCGCAGAAGTCTGGTTTCTAACTGTGGGAGAGGCTGCTGTTCATGTCAGCAGACAGGAAGTCCATCTACAGTTTGGTTCACTGATGTCAGAGTGTATGAGAACAGCTGATCCGCAGCTCCGTCATCACACAAACTCACCAGCAGCTACAACCACCAGCTTAAACAAACCCACACAACTGGCCCGAGTCCACCGGGCGGACAGATTTGACTGAAGGGAATCTGCTCCACATGAGACCAGCAGGCAGGACGTCTGAGGCCTGGACCTCAGATCTTCAGTTAAAGCACACAGACCACCACAGAAAATAAAAAGAAAAACCCCCTCACATAATCAAACTGATTTTCAGCTCTTTCAGTCGAAGGGTGTAAAAACTGTAAGTGGGTTTCTTGGTGAACCACTTCGACTTTACTCACTGACTTGCTTTGATGAGCGATTTCTCAAAATTCCCGTTAAATCCTCTGACTCTCTAACTGTTGCTGAAAATGTTCCCTCTCCTTCTTCTTCTGTTCTCACTCAGAGGTATCTCCAACTGTGATTGGTGAACATGAACTTTAAGAAGACTGAGACCGAATTCTAACTGTTTGTTAGTTTTTCTGACAGCACACGTCACCACCAGACACTCGTAAACCCAGAAGGACGATGTTCTTCAGCACTTCCTGTTGTGTCAACCGATTCGGGTTGGATTATTTCTTTGAGCACATAAATTTGACTCCCGAAATCCACCAACAACTGCCAATAAAGACTGAGGAGATTATAGCAGCGGGAACAAGCAGAGGTGTAGAAGTGAGAGCGAGGAGTTATTAAAGATGAATAGGAGCTGAGCGGTGACTGACGGCGGCGTACGAGCTCCCAGCAGGCCCAGCGTGAATGTGATTATCCCGGGATAATGCTGTTTCCTCTCAGAATAGACCTCGGCCGTCTCACAGGGGGAGGATTAGATTTAATTAGTCTCTCGCTTTGAACGGAGGAACACTCACACCTACGACTTCGGTAACAAACTGATGCAGGAGGCTGAGACCTTGTGGCCTGCACTTTGGTGTTAAAACCCGTTTTTCACTTTGTTACCGCCGTCGTGTAGCTCCTCCGTCGTTCATCCTCCACCCAAAGTTAGAGAGCAGAAAACACACCTGAAGTCCACAGCTTCTGTCCCAACCACGCCAAACACAGCCATTTTGTTTTTTATTTCCACCTGTCACAGGAATAAACCGACAGCTCCATCCAGTCAGCAGGGAGTTCTATTTATAGACTCAACACACACACACACACACACCCTGCGGATATAATATAATCAAGTGCATTACATCAAATCACATTAACGCATCTCGCCAAGAGAGCAGAGTGTGTGTGTGTGTGTGTGTGTGTGTTACCTGCTGGGCTCAGTGGGGACCTTCTTGGGTATAAATGCAGACCTTGCTGGGACCAGTAGTCCTTGCAGGAGCAAAGCCAGTCCAGTAATGAGGTAAAAATCATCTGGTCAGGTGAAGTTTCTCAGGTATTTTTCTCAGGCCGGTTCCTTTAAAGCTTATTTCCAGGTGTGAACTGGGTGTGGTTTGGACCAGGGTTTGGGTTTGGGTTTGGGTCAGTCTGTCCACCATAGATGGAAGTCACAGGACCAAATAAATCATTTCACCTCATGACATGTAAAACTTTGGTTGAGGATGAGGATAAGCTGAGCAAAAGTCTCTGACCCATGTGATACTAATCAGTCTTATAAATCAGACAGAAGAAGAAGAAGAAGAAGAAGAAGAACAGATGATTTGGAGACACAGGAAAAGATCTGTGAGAGGACAAAGATGTCTGCTGCTGGATCTGAAAAGATTTTCCCCACTGCCACGACTGCATGTCTGTAGACACACACACACACACACACACACACACACACACACACACACGAGGAAGCAGGGCCTCTGGGAGTGTGAGAGATTCAGGGGTTTGACAGGATCAGAGCTGGAGGCCTAAATTAGTTCTTGATCAAAGATGAAAGGCAAGCAAGGTCCAAAGACACACACACACACACACACACACACACACACACACACACACACACTATTGTGGTGCCGACGACCCGCCCACCAGCTTCAGCTTCTCTTTGAAGACAAAACTGATGATGCTTAACTGTTTGTTACAGGAGTGTGTGTCTGTGTGTGTGTGTGTGTGTGTGTTCTCACAGTGCACTCCTACACATACTCACATGTGAAGAGGTCTATATATTTTTAGACTTTAAAGGAACATTTCATGTATCAACCAACAAGCAGCAAATGTGACTGAACTTGTCTGTTTGTTCTTCGGCAGATTTAAGATTTAGTTTTTAACTGGTTATGAAACAGTCTCAGTGTAATCCTGACGCCTCTTTATAACCATCAGAGAGAAGACTTCTATTTCTATATATTTATTCTGAATGTCTGTCACTGTGTCGCTGTCCCTGCAAAGTAATAAGTCATAAAAGTGAAACAGTTTTTTATGGCGAGTGCTGGTGATGAACTGTGGCATCCGGCGGCCTGAGGGGACAAACTGATCTGTAGTCTGCAGGTACAGCAGATCCTCCAGCACAACAACTGGCTCATAACATTTTATTATGAAGACATAACGTTACGAGGGGACGTGCAGAGCTTGTTAGGTGTCCGCTTACAGGTCAGTCAACCTCCGTGTAAGGACGGTTCTAAAACAGTTTTAAGTTTCAGTTGGCTTCATCGTCACCATCTTGCATCACATCTCCTCTGTGCATCCTGCAAACAGCTGCGTTTAAAACGTTTTTAAAAACATGTTGCCTAATCCTTTCCCTCGTGTCCAGAACAAACGCCAGACTGAGGTCTTGTGCATTAAAGGTGCTCACAACACTTTTTCCACCAGAATGAACAAAATGAAAGTGAGAAACTGAGTGTTTCTCGTGCAGCAGAACTTCTGGTGTTGTTGGGGTTTGTTTTGCAGATATTTTTATTTCAGGTTGAAAAGCATATTGAAATCTGCAGCTCATTTCGGTGTCACAACAGATTCGCTGCACTTTACTCGGCATAATTACTGGACTACTTCATGCCGTCTTTGAGTCTGTATTTCCTGAATAGTGTATAGTAGCAGCTTAATTAACTGAACTATAATCAGCTCCACCCTGGGGGCAACTTCACAAAGAAGCATAAATCCAGCTTTAGCAATAAGAAGAAACTGGCTCCTTTGAATTAGTGACAAAAAATTAAATAAAAAGCAAAAATGCAACAAAAGTACCCAACTGATTTGCTTAATAGGCTCAATGATTGCACCGTTCTTACGCTCTGACTGACCATTTCAGGCAATCACTTGGAGAAGGAAGATGTGAGCTTCCCTCTGATGCCAAAGAGGTCTGAAAGTGACCAAATCTGAAAGAAGTCTCAACATGGCAGACGGGAACTTGAGGGGAAAAAACCCCAACATATCAGCACAAGCTGACTGGTGAAGCAGCAACGCAGAGAAGAAGCAGAAGAAAGAGTCGATAAGAGCTGGAGAGCCGCACGTCTCCTCCTCTTATCGACTGAAGACCAGCCGCTGGTCCTCGGCTGAGTTCAGGCACAGAGAAATGAAGACTCCCCTGACACATGTGAGCAGGCAGAAATCTTATCTCTGCCAAAGAACGAAACGTGAACTCTTCCACTGCTGCCGACACACCATCATCAGTGATACAGCAAAGGAGAGAAGCTTTAAGAAGAAGGGACTCGTCGCCTTTTGGAAGATCAGAAACAATGATCTGCTTCTGAGCAAACTGAGAACAATGACCTGACATTTCATGTAGATTGTCTGCTTTTGTTTCACTTTTTTCCATTTTGCAGATACACCAGGCCTAAACGAATCCATTACACTCACAGACATGACATTTTGTTATTTTGCAGCCTCTGCACTCAGAGCAACTTAAACGGAGTGCTGAAGTAATGAAACAAAGGTCACAGCTTACTTAGAAAATAACAGCTTTTAGAGAAAGTCGGAGAGGAGATGAAAATCTAATATTACAAATCTCTACTCTTTAGATATTTAGACATTTGGAGTAGTGGTTGAAGCACGAACCCCTCTGTGATATTTTGTCTAGATGCATGGTAAGAATACTATAGCAGTGAAATCACAAACTTATGATGGGCCTCTAAACACAGACGAATGAGACTTTCTGAGCTGCTGTACAGGACGACTTCCTGTGAGAGCAAAGCAGGCAGGAACCAGAGAGAGACGGCATTATTTATGATTAACATCGGTTTAAAGTTGGTTACACAATCGGCCACCAACACGGACAGAAAAGAGTTAAATCTTCATTTATGCCTTTTTAGCTTTAAAAATCTCACTGTCACACACCAGCAGTTTGGACAAAAAGTGGAAAAAGTCCTTCTGAAGACCGTCAGAGCACTGAAGAGGCTGCTCTGCTGCTCTCCCTGCACCTCCTCCTCCACCTCGTCGTCGTCGTCCTCCCCCTCCTCCTCCTCCTTGTCCTCATCCTCCTCATCCTCCTCATCCTCCTCGTCTTCATGGGTGTTGGGCAGATGGAACGGCTCTCCGATATCAAAAGAGCCATAAAAGGTGTGAATGCAACCACGAGGCATTAGAGACTGATTTAATCTGAATTCAGTTTAGATGCTGAAAAGGTGAAAATGCATCCATCTCTCCGAGATGCAAACACAATCTTTACTCTTCCCAAGTGTAACTACTTCAATAGATGGCTGTGGAAGTCACCACTGCAGGGTCTTTAGTGCAGCCAAAGTGACACCATGCTGTTGCAACAGGAAGTAATAAAACCCTTTCTGCGTGGGTTTCCTCCGAGTGATCCAGGTTTCTACCTCAGTCCAGACATGCCTGCAGGTTTCACTAATTTTGAACAACCCAGGATGTTCTCATACTTACTTTCACACTCAGTCATATCCATGTTCATCCCCACAATGTCGACATCAAAGTAGCTGGTCAGGAATATTGAGGTATTTGATTTTAAATCCCACGTCTCGCCCTTCGTCCGTCTGTCAGCCAGGAAGCTGTTATTCTTCTGACTACACTGCTCTACATTATTCTTCTTCTGGTGCTTTGGATGATGGACTGATTAAGAGCCGACAGCGACATGTAGGCCAGATGTGATGATAACTTGGTTATCTAGCAGAGACATAACAGAAGGTGCACTACGATCCCATATGAGACACTTGGGGTGTGTGAATGAGGACTCTTCTTGTAAACGATTGGAAAGCGGTTCACTACAGTGCAAACTCCCCTTTAAAAGCACAAAGATGAGAGTAAACACAGCTAAGCTGAGTACATTTGGATTTATTCAACAGTAAATCCCTGAAAGTCTCATTGAACGTCAGACAACAGTGAAATCACTCAAAGGCCGTTTCGAAGAAGACTGACACACTTCTTTTGTTCCACAGTCCAAAGATGAGCGAGTAACTTCCTGCGATGAGAAACCCTCCAAATGAATTTACAGCCTCAGTGATGAAGCTCTGCTTGACAGATTCAAAAGACTTTTGTTGAGGAGAATAAGGAAGTTTATTAATATTCAGACCAGACTGGTGGTGTTAAAGCTGTTCAGGAATACAAATGAAGAACCTTTGCAAATGAGGGTCTTCTGGCACTGAAAATGAGAACGTAATGATGTTGTGTTGCATACTTTAAGCTTGAACACACCAACTCATCTCAACACCTCGGGATCCTTTGACTCAAGATCTCATTTCCCACAATCCCTGTCACTATCCACCCCCAGCTCTCCCTGGACAAGACGAGGCTTCTCTTCTCTGCCTTTCGTTCCTTCCAAACCAGTGAGCTCAACTTTCTGAGTACATCTCACTGTGTTTTAGGTGGATTCCTGCACAGCCACAACATACGTCCTGTGGGAGGATTTAAACCGTTTCACAGCAGCTTCACTCCGCCTCGCCTCAGTCTCTCCCTGGAAACCTCTCCATGACTCTGCAGACTCAGTCCAGTGACAGAGACAGAGAGGGGAGACCAGCAGCAGAGGAACTCCAGGATCTAGAAAAGCTTTGATCATCCTCCTGAAGGCTACTGGGGTTGGTAGCTACCATTCAAGTCCTGCACATCAGCTGGCCTCAACCTCTAACTGTCACCAACATGAAGAAAGTGCGAAAAATTACATCCAATCCTTTAAAGTTAAGTCTGATCACTATGAAATGAGTGACTGCATTAAAGAACTGACTAAGGTTTATTTCTGGAGCCACACAGTCATAGGTTCACACACACACACACACACACACACACACACACACACACACAATACTATAATATCCAGTTCTCTCAGGTTAGAGCTGGAATGATAAGATAATGACTTCTATCAAACAGCCCTCTAGAGTCAAATAAAACCTCCCTGTCTTCATCCACAAGGAGCTTGCAGTGTGTGTGTGTGTGTGTGTGTGTGTGTGTGAACCTACGACTGTGTGGCTCCAGAAATAAACCTTAGTCAGTCCAACGTGGCTTATGTAGGAGGATTTGTAGCAGCATAAAATTTGCTGGATTTTGTGTTGTGTATTTCTTTCTCTTTCCAGAGTGTGTGTGTGTGTGCGTGTGTGTATGTGCGTGTGTGTGGGCAGCAGTGCCCTGACAGAAGTTAGCCTTCATGATCTGATGGCCTGAGACACTGCTCCTGCTGCTCATAAATCGTCTCCTGAAAAGGACAGACAAGGAGAGGACTGTGTGTGTGTGTGTGTGTGTGTGTGTGTGTGTGTAGGTAAGGAACAGTATATAAATGCTGGCTCATGCACGGTGGGTCTGTGTTGTACTTCTGCACAGACACGACTCCTCTCAGTTTACCATATTTATTTATGCTCTTACAACAGAAACGTCAGTGGGCTAACGGTAAACATGAATTCTCCAACTGTCAACATTTAATGCATAGCTTCAGTCAATTCGGTGCCATTATTACCACCACGAGGAGGAACACGTGGAATTTGGACATGCTGACAGTCCGTCCACAGCCAAACAGCTGCAGGGCTCTGTGGGGTGATAAGGCTGTTGGCAGTGAATAGAAAGCAGCACATCTCAATGCAGACGACATCAAAGTTCATGTCGTCTGTCTTTCACACTGAGTGGTTTCGCTGTCCGGTGACAAAGTGACTACGTCTGTGTTTTGTCTCTGCTAGCATATTTATGGAAGGTAAGTAGCCACCTCGCTGCTCCATTACCCACACAGCACTTACTGTGCTCAGGTGGCCTGGGTTTGAACCGGGTTTTGTCCTGACTCAGCTGGCTGTCCTTCACCCTGTCCTGCTGACACTAAATGTGATGCCGAGCGGGACCATCTGACCGACAAACGTATCCTGAGTTCAACCTGCAGCAAAAACCTGAGATGGAGCGGAAAAGCAGTCAGAGATGTGGAGTTTGTCTGTTTGTTGGCTAAGAAATCATGATGGCCCCCAGCAGGTCCAGGTGGGAAGGAGGTATTACAGTTCAAGAAAGGTATCATTTTCATTTAAGTCCCCTCAAAAGTACAGGCACTCCTAATTTTATTAAGCTAAAAGGTGATGATTTAATGGATTTTGAGTTGCTTTGATTTCTCTCTAACCTCACACAGTTAAGTTTGAAACAACAGAGGAAGAGGACGGAGGAGGAAGAGGATGGAGGAGGAGGACAGAGGAGGAGGAGGACGGAGGAAGAAGATGAAGGAAGAAGATGTAGGAGGAGGACGGAGGAGGAGGAGGACGGAGGAAAAGGACGGAGGAAGAAGATGGAGTAGGAGGACGGAGGAGGAGGACAGAGGAGGAGGACGGAGGAAAAGGACAGAGGAGGAGGACGGAGGAAGAAGATGGAGGAAGAAGATGGTGTAGGAGGACAGAGGAGGAGGACGGAGGAAGAGGATGGAGGAAGAAGATGGTGTAGGAGGACGGAGGAGGAGGACGGAGGAAGAGGATGGAGGAAGAAGATGGAGGAGGATGGAGGAGGAGGACGGAGGAAGAGGAAATATTCAGCGTTTGGTCAATCATGATAAGACTGAGCATTGAGAGACATCACATCATGTCCTCGTTACATTCAGGTTTGGTAGTCAAATGTCTCTGTCGGATGGTGCAACACTGACGTGATTCATTTGAGTCAACTTGTGATCAAAATTGTCCAATTCTGCAAGAAGCAAACTTGAATCAGTGCTTTTACATGATGTGTAATTTTCAGCACAATGTTTGATATTCACACTTTGGCATCTTCTCCCCCAAATGATCAAATCAGTGCTAACTGGATGAGCATAAAACCACATTTCTAATACAGGGAAGCTGCTCGGAGGCGTTCAGGTGTAAAACTGCTAATTACCCAATATAAAATCCTTTCTGAGGACTATCTACATCAGTGGTTCTGCAATAAAAAGGGCAGAAGGGAACAAAAAAATTAAACTCCTTTATACTTCATTTCAGAGAATGACCTTTAGATAAAATTTCACGAGTGGTGTGTGTCTGTTTCCTGTGGTCGGAAAGCAAAAAAGAAAAGAAGTCCTATTTCACTCTCAGTTTCAAAAGAGTGAACTTCCATTAAGTTGTCTGAGGATTTTGGAAGAGCCATTAGCTGCGTTATCAGGTCGGCTGTGAGGCGGCAGAAGTGGGGACAGAAAGAAGCTTTGTAGTGAGCCTCAGACGCAGGCCTTGGAAAGGCACTTTGCATTTATCAACAGAGCCAAACTAACTGGAGGGACTTTCATATCAGCATTACCAATGAGATTCTGGTCTTCATATTTAAATTTAGTCCATGCTCATCAGAGCGCACAGGACGGGAGAAATACCTTCCTGTGAACGCTCAGTTTCCCAGGTGTCATTTCATGTCATAGAAGTACTTAAAAGATGTCAGAGGTTGAACAAAATCCCGTTTTGTGGTTTGTTTTAGATAATCTACTCTGACATTAAACCCTGACTGATGTGGAGTGGATGATCTTGTGACGATCAATCATATTTTCCTGAATCAGCAGTGACAGCGAGGTCCCAGAGGTCCTCAAATTGCCATGAGCACATTGATTAGAGAACAATCCAGACCATACTGGGGCCGTGATGGGCCAAACGGCGACATGTGAGACTGCAGTGAGGCAGGGACACCACTTCCTGTTTGCGATCACTTCTCTGTCTGTGCTGCAGACTCCACTGCCAAAGTTCAGCACTTCTGGGCTTGGATTTAGGGACTAGCATTTCGTCGGGTTCTCTATTGAGATGGAAATTCATATTTCCATTCCAGAGCCGCTGACAGACGTCTGTGTGGAAGCTATTAGACTGTATTAGAGGCCGTCCTTGGAGACAGAAAATGAGAATCCCTTCCATTAATGTGGAAACGCTTTCACAAACTGACACACAAATGGGAGAATATTGTGGTACTTTAAAGGGATAATTCGTAACTCAGCTGACAATGTGATTACTGAATGTGTCCTCTGCACTTTACAGGGACTTGAAGGGGAATTTTTCTAACAGTCTGTGAAAATGGATGCAGCGTTTTTGGACTGATATGAAGCGTGACGTCTCGGTGTCCATTGTCAGTGAAGGAAAATATAAAATACACCACTTTAAGATGCTACTGTCCTCCTCTCTCTACCATTACTTCACTATCTCCCTGTCCTCGTCTCCTTCCTTCTCTCCTGTCCTCTTCACCCTACCTGTCCTCATTGACAGCAACAGCAGCTTCGGTTCCCATAACCTCACGCTCAGGGCGCTCAGCCTTTCCTTTCAAGATGATATAGAAGCTAATTTCGTGTGCGGAGGTTAATTGAGGTGCTGTGAAGGGCCGTTGAGCGTTGGCTAGCGTGGTCACCCACGTGTCAGGGTCCTGCCATGAAGGCCAGGCCGCTCGTCCTCTCTGCAGCTGTAAACACAGACAGTCACGGCGAAAACGCGTTTTACATGAACGTTTCAGGCTGCTTCACTGACTCACAATGAGGTGAAGAGGAAGAAGGAGGAGGAGGAGGCTGCTCAGATCTTCAGCAGCAGACCCACAACCTGTGGGTCCCATCAATATTTCATATTCAGTTCAATATTCAGTGGATGATGCCTGCCAGGAACTTGACAAACAAGTGATGAGAAAGCAATGAGACGTGCTGCGTTTCAGAAAAGATCGATGGTTTTTATTTTTAGTGTTAATTGCTGTGGTGATCTGACTGTACAGTCACTGCAAAATCACTCCGAGTCACACTGGTCACGAAAGAAAGCAAAGAAGCCACATGCAATGACCTTAATAACTTGTCTAATGAAAATGTAACCGTTCCGATAACTGAGTATCCTCAGGGCCAATTCTGGCTTTCCAAACGAGAGGATCTGTGCTTTTTCCTCTGTGTGATCTCACTATAACCAACATCTTTTTAGGCTTTGGAAAAAACAAAACACAACATGGAAAAAGTCATCTTGGGCTTTTGGGCAACACTGCAAGATTAATCAACAAAGTAGTTGCAGAATCAATAATGCAAATAACCAATGGTTTCCGAAATTTAAGAGACTTGAAAGTGTTGCTCGCCTCCCCCGAGCGGAGGAAACCCCGTCTGGGACCAGCAGCTCTGCTCTGAACCACTACGATTTTTCCAGTGCTGAGACTTCATCAGCCCTCCGGTTTCTCCTGAGCAGAGCGGCTGTTCTCTCGTGTCTCTGCCGGCCTTGAAATGTTCGACATCCACAGCCGAAGGAAGGCAGCGTGTTTCTGACTGTGAACCCGTGTTTTAATAAACCAACACAGCCTCAGTCTGCAGCCTCCCGCAGCACAGCACATTAACCATTCAGGGAGGGAGCTGAGTGTGTGTGTGTGTGTGTGTGTGTGTGATGGACGGAGTTCAAGCACTAACCAGGCACACACCACACACACACACACACACACACACCCCTTATCCAATCACACTTAAGCGGTGGTGATGTTGTCCATTAGCATTGACTGGTTTTGCTGATGCTAGCAGAAAAAATGGTGGAAGCTCTCACACACATACAAACACACTTATCCACACACACACTCATACACACACGCACACACACACTTTCACTCTCACGCGCACACACACTCTCACACACAAAGACACACAGACACACACATTTTCAAACTCTCACACTTTTACACACTCTCACACACACACATGCACACACACTTTCTCTCTCTCTCACACACACACACACCGTGCCCTCACTTGTACCCTTGAGGGATTTGTTGGCAGGTCCCAGTGGAGGCCCACAACATACTTGGGGACGTGGTTGAAGCAGGATGTAGTTTGTGTTGGGGGGAGAGCGTTCACAGTGTGTGTAGCTAAGCGTGTGATCGTTTGCAGCATTTGGTTTCTGGTAGAGGAAGCACTGAAAGCCTTCACTTCACAATGCCAAGATCAGACAACAGTCTGCAAAAAAGCAACAAGATCTCAATACAAGAGCCAAGAAAGAACGAAAGAAAGAAGTTTTGTTGAAATGTTGAATGCGAAATCTGAACCCTCAAAAGAAGTGAAAGCACAGCTGAGGGAAGTAAAAGGCAGAAAGTCTAGCACTTCAAGTAGCTCAGCGCAGTGAAGAGCGCAGCAGCTTTCCACCAAACCTCTGAGTGCATCAAGCCAATCGCAGAAGCAGCCAAACTCCGAGCTCCTTTAAAGTAAACTGCTGTGTGGTGTCTCATCTGTCAAAGCTCCTCAGACCGGATCCCCGGGACCTGGACCGCTTTGTCCCAGTGCTCTGCATGAAGCCGCAGGCTGACTTCAGTGTGGATGCTTTCTGTTTCAATGCTGAACCTGTTTTGAAGGAACACCGCGGGAGCAGCAGCGTCGTCCTGCCAAACGGCTTAAACCAACACACAGTGCAGGCAACACGGGACGGAAACTTATAATACACTTACACACTATAATGTACTTGGACACACACACACTCCAGAGAGAAACACTCGATCACACACTTGTGTTTGCTGTCTGCTCATTCTGTTGATGTGGACAGAAATGTGTGTGTGTGTCATAAATAGATGGCTGATGTATGTGTGTGTGTGTAAAACTCGATTACGAGCATCCTTGAGTTTTCTCACATGCAGTTTGTTGCTTTAAGCGTTCATGCACACACACACACATGCGTGTGGTCGCGGGTTGCCATGGCAACGCAGCAGAGCTATCGCTAGTGTCTGCTTGTGGCGATGTTAATTCAACTAATATGGCTGAGACACACACCCAGGCTCCTGATGAGGGGGGAGAGAAGCAGGGAGGAAGGCACAAAGGAAGGAAAGAAGGATGCAAAGTAACACAAAGGGAGGAGGAAACAAGGGGGGAGGACACAGAGAAAAAAGGAGGGCAAGAACAAGGAGACACAGAGGGAAGAGGTTCAACAATGGAGTCCATGTCACAGACATTTCCCAGGGGGTGATCCACATTATGTGTCTTTGATTCATTTGTTCGGGAAAAGACATGTGACTTTGTGACCGTCCAAGGCTTCGGTTAAGGCCCGAGTCCGGTAAGCATGACTTCACACCTGCTCTATCGTATCGGGTAACGCCATCAAACGACCGCCAGCATCAGCTGTACGGCTGAAATGTGGATGAGCTTTATTGTAGATGATGCTGACCTCGTCGAAGTGAATGAGAAACAACACGTGTTTACGTGTGAGCAGTTTCAGCCTCAGCCTGACATCGTGTTGTGGGAAGAAATGTTTCACAGGAACAGGCAGAGGGGACAGTAAATGTTAAAACGGCTATTATCTGCGCCGCTCGATGACAGTGGAGTACGAACGCCGCAGCGAGCGGAAGATAAGCGGGACCTCAGTCTGTGCTGGTTTGATGTGTAATCGCTGTGATGTGCTATGAAGCTCTCTAAGCATTCATTAGGCCTTCATGCCTCCGCAGGTTTTGCAATTATTGTTGACCTTTAAGAGGAGGGATTGATTCTCTGAACAAAGCGTGAAGTGCTCCAATGCCTGTTATACTGGAGTCCCAGCTCTGTCACACACACACACACACACACACACACACACACACACACACACACACAGTCTCCTCCCAGAGGTTCCTTTCAAACCTCTGTGACAAAATATCAAACTGCACGGCTGCATTTCATGAAGCATTTGGGTAGAGGAAAGCAAAAGGTAAAAGCTAAAAGTCTGGACCGGATCCATGGAAAACCATTTTTCTCCTGTGATAATCAAAGTCTGCTTGGATCCATTCAGACATACTGACAGACAGATGTGAGACCTGCAGCAGGAGACACAAGACAGAATGTTGTTTGGATCCGGTCTAACTGAGGTCCCAGGTCTGGTCCTGGTAACTCTAGAGACCTCTAGAGAGCACTGCAGAGTCACAAGGTGCCAAAGAAAAAGTCTAAAAGCAATATTAAAAATCAGCCATGAGGGAGAAATAAAAATACTCAGAAAATACTAATAAAATATTCTGAAATTAACTGAAGCACACTGTGATGTTGTAAGGTAAAGGTGTCCAGTATAAATGCAAATCAAGATCACACTGGGATGGAACGACTTTCCCAGTAGAGATGACCCCCCCCCCCAGCACAACGGGTCCATCACCACGGCAACAGACTAAACAGAGAGGCGGCTCAGGTTAAGCATCACTCAGCCGGTATTTATCACCCACTTAGGCTTTATGGCCTTAGGATGAGAAACGCTCAGACCTCTGTGTGTGTGTGTGTGTGTGTGTGTGTGTGTGTGTGTGTGTGTGTGTGGTGGCAGGTGCAACCGTTTACTACTTGTGAAGTGTGTGAGACTGTCCAGCAACTCTGTTCCTTTATTACCTTCTTCTTCCCTCCTGCTTGTCTGATTTGAACTGGTTTGACTGGTTTCTTACTAGTGCAGAGTGTAAGAGTGTGTGTCCAGGTACAACGCAGGAGAATGTGTGTGTGTGTGTGCGCGGATGTGCATTCCTGTTGTCATGAGGACAAAAATCTGTTTCCACAGTCACATTGTGAGGATCTGCCTTATTTATGGGGACAAAATGCAAGTCAGAAATCAAATCCAATGTAAATCATTAAATGTTAGGGTGAAGGGTTGCTTTAAGGTTAAACTGAGGTTAGGATTAGGATTAATGTTTATTGTCATGGTCAGGTGGTGGTTAAGTCTCCAGGAAATGAATGGAGGTCTATGTAATGTCCCCAGAAGTGATGGAAACACGACTGTGTGTGTGTGTGTGTGTGTCTAAAGGGCTCTCAGCTGAGGCAGGTTTTGATAGATTGCTCTGGACATCTTTCTAATGACTCGCTCAGGTTCACTCCTGCTGCAGAGGCCTGTCGCCTCTGCTAAGCGAGGCCTGTGATTGGTCAGGACACAGGCTGGCCGCCTGCTGCGTCCTGTGCGTGACGGACTGACAGCTCAGCTCTCTGTCCTTCCATCACACAGACATATTCAGGTTCCTGAATTCAAAAGTTTGGCCAACAGGCATTATAGACCTCTTCCCGACCTAAATGAACTCAGTTCTACAGTCCTGAATGAATGTCTATAAACCAACAAACACACTGGTAACCTTCACAAAGGTGAACCCGACTGGCCAGCACAAACCCTGACCTCGGCCCCACCCAACATCTCTGGAATGAGCCAGAAACTGACCCTCAGCGCTGTGTCGGGACTCACCTGCAGCAGGTTCAACATGTGAGCCTGAAGGCCTGAAAGCAGCGGAGTGGAGGCTGCCTGAAGCTTCATCACACTCCTCCTCAGCTGCTCCAGTCTCTCTGTGGCTTACGAGTCTGCAGGTCTAAAAGCAGACAGGAAAACATGCTGACGCTCGATGTTCTCTGCAGACTCACTACCCAAAAATACACACCGAGGGCTAAAAACAGAGCAGGACTCTGCCAGGAGGGATGCTGGGGGCATCTTTAAACACACCGAGCCTGATCAGGGTTATATGGACCCTCGCTGCTTGTCCTTCTGCTTCACGGCGAGGCACAAAGTAATGTTGGCACAGAGTTTGTGAGCGGCTTCTCATTCTGACTGCATTAAAATGGATACCTTGCCGTATTATCAAAAGAGTCTCCATTCTCAGACGTCTGTTTTCACTTGTGCTGTGTGGCATCTCAAAGCCGATTAGTCAAAACTAAAAATGTCACCTGAAGCAAAACTTATGGTGGGATTTTAAAAGCTTACAGCCTCAGAATAAAATGAAAGATGTCGTAATTACATCCAGATCTCGACCCAAGGCCTCATTAGTCTCAAAGCAAACACAGCTGACCACAAGACAGAAGCACTGAAAGCTTCAAGCATCCTTACGTTTCAGAATTAAACTCCAGCAGCAAACAAACTGAACTGGACCGTTTTAGGGATCAGTGGAATTTACATGAGGAGATTACGCTGCCATTCAGTCCTGCCTCCAACTTGTGTAACTCAACATATTTTGTCATCAGGGGTTTATTTGATCGGATAAAGCTCACAAAGAGCTGTCCGAGAGCTTTTTATCCTGTTTGAAATAAAAACTTTTACAAATGTTACTGTCCAACGCGGCAGCAGATGCCATTTATCTTACAACACGGACAGGTTTTCTCTGTGCTTTTCAGATTGACTGATGAAAGAAACAATGAAAGAATCCATTAAGTTACAGATTCAATGGGAACGAAGGTTAGACACGAGCGAGGAGACGTTTCCCTTTTGTTCGACCTGTTGATGAATCCGTCATTTAAAGATTGTGCTCAGTATTATCACATGTTAAAGGTCACTGTTAACCCTCCATGTGCTCTCATCCCAACAATGAGCCATTCAGCTGCTTCTCAGCCACACCACATCATTACACCGCATTATTTCCTGCCTTCAAAGGCTTTCACAAAGAGGACCGGAGATTCAGATGAGCGACGGACGCCTCCAAAGCCTTTAATCAGAGTCTCGTTCAGATTCCGAGTGGGAATAGAGCACGGTGAAAACGCGACGTGTGGTGAAGAGTCGAGGTGGCGTCTGTGGACGGTCAGCCAACCAATCAGAGAGCCCTCTGCTGTGTGGATGCAGATGATGTTCAAAGTATGGACGACAAGCGTCTCTGAAAATGAGCCCCTCGAAGCCTCTGAGGCGTCAACGGCTGCGATGGACAGAAATTACATGCTGGATTATGTGTGTGTGAGCATAATGCTTCTGCATACCTGTGTGTGTGTGTGTGTGTGTGTGTGTGTGTGTGTGTGTGTGTGTGTGTGTGTGTGAGTGAGTGAGTGAGTGTGTTTGAGTGTCATTATGTGAGAGTCCACACTGCGACATGTGATATGATGATGCTTTGATCCCACGCATGGAAATTAGCTCTAACACACCAGGCTGAAGAGCTGAGAGGGGGTGTGTGAGTGTGTGTGTATGAGTGTGTGTGTGTGTGTGTGTGCGCATCACAGCAATACATCTGTAGATTCTAATGGTTGCTTAAAAATTAAAAAACTATTCTTCAAAAATCAGTCCACAGAGGATCCTCTCATTGTTAAATAAATTAAAACTCTCAAACTGAAGGGCAGCCAATGACGCGCGTTGAAACACCTGATGCAGGTAATCCAGAATAACTGATTTACATGCTAAACTGTGCTAAATGCTAAAATGAGATAATTCTCATAACTGCTTATGGTCAGAGATCACTCAGCTGGTTCAGCACAAATAATCTACAAGAAACAACCTGCTCCCTGGCAAAAGTCAAAAACTGTCTTTTTAATAGAGACGGAGAAGGTAACTTGAGGAGGGAGTTAAATTCAAATGTTTGTTTTCATACAACATTAAAAAGTTTTGGTTTTCCTGTGTGGAGTGAAGCTGTGGAACGACTGAGCTACAGCGATGACCAAGCCTGACCAGCTTCAGAAATATGGTTTTCACAGGGTACAGAGATTCACATGATTTCATTCCTATTCTCCATACGTACGTATGAGTATGCATGTATGTTTGTGTATATATATTTTAAATTATTTTCATACGTTCAAAAGTAAAGCGTTCATTCACTCATGCATTCACGTGTTCCCGTGGAGGAGGTCTCTGATGTTTGTGCAGGTGGACCAAGTGATGTGTGATGACAGAGCCAGTGACCACAGCTTCATAACACATCATAACACTTCATAACACATCCTGCATGTGCACGCAGGTCTGCACGCACCTGAAGCACTCGCTCTCATTATTTCAGGACCAACTCGTCAGGGAAAAGCTAATCGAGATCCTGAAGCCGATGTTGTCTCTTCCTGTCCACTCACTTCCAGTCCACTGCTCTGCGAATGCACCAAATGACCTCTGGAATTATGGGAAATAATGACAAAATGTGAAAAGGAGGAAGAAGATTTCAAAGCGGCTCTGCAGTTAAATGAACGGGATGGAAGAGGAGGACGAGCAGCAGAGAGGAGGACGAGGGGACGAGGGGACGAGGACAGAGGGGTTGAGAAAGATGATGGAGACGACGAGGAAGGCAGAGGAGGTTTTTGTCTGCAGGTTTCAAACAGAGGAGCTTCAGAGAGCTTTTGTGATGCAGCCTGGACTCGAGTTTTGAAAGATCAAAATCGAAGAAGCGAAGCGTTGGGCTGCGGTAATCAAAGCTGTGAGGCGATAAATGGACACAATAACAGAAGGGACAGCAGGTTAAGCCTCAGGTGACAAGCTCGGGTCAGATCCCACCAGTATGACTCTTATTATCTGAAAGGAAAAATCTTCTTTTGAAATCTTTTCCACAATGTCTTCACTTTGCGAACAAGCTACCCCTCCAGACGTGTGCTGACGGCCAGCGTGTGCGGGTTAACGAGTCGTCATTGATCACATGTCACGCGGAGTCATGTGATGGCCAGCTGTCACTCATGTCCTGGTGTCACATTCCCATGGCCAAAGTGATTCACCATGACGATATTAAGCTGGTGGTGGGTTACCTCCACCCAGTGTGAGGCGCTCCGTTATTTACACAGGTGTGTTATCAACAATAAATATCACAGTGACTGAAAACATCTTCACACAGCCACACCTTTAAACAGACTGACAGGGTAAGTGAGCGAATCGGCCATAAAAATCGCTTCAGCACTTTCTGTTTACCGACAGACACTCTGCAAACAGTCGTATACACAGTAATAATCTGCCGACCTTTCTGTTCCCCAACTTCACACACGCACACACACACACACACACACACACACACACACACACACACACGCATGCTGCTCTTAATTTTGTTGTCACAGTCTCATCTAATAACATCCCTGTGCACAACTGCTGTGTTCCAGTCTAATTATTTTTTAATAGTTTTGTTCTTTTCGCAGGTGTGTGTTTAAAGGTTGGCCTTTAATAAATAAATGATGAATGGATCGTCTCCCTCGCCCCGCTCGTTTCCTCCACATACGTCGCTGCGTGATGTGTCGCGGCAGCCACTCGCAGGACAGAAGCAACGTCTCACGTCAACTTTCAGAGAGGGAAAAGCGGCAGCATCTCTGAGCTGCTCAGGGGCTCTTGGCTGTAATTGGGTTTTTCTGCAGTAATCCAGCTCTGACGGCTACTTATCCTTCACGGAACAAGCAGCAGCCATCTTGGTAATGAGAGGCCAAGCCGCCGGCTCCGGCACCTAATGGTTCTGTCTTATGAGGCAGAGTTGATTTAATGACACCAGGAAATCCTCCAGTTCTGACCTCACAGGCGTGTTTTTCAGTTAAATTGGGGATGCAACTGATTTTGGGCCCAGACTGATGTTTCCTTGTTGTTCATTTAGTTTTTGTTGTTATTCACCGAAACAATTAAAATCTTGATAATAAATAAAATATCTTAACTTCTTTCCTCCTTCACTGCAGTGTGTTTGAGAATGAAACAAGCTGCTAGCCTGGTGTTCATCTAGCAGGGCTGGACCAGCCTGGTGCAGCTTCATTTTAGGTGTGTTCCTGAAAATGCTTCACAATAAAAGCCTTGTTAAGAAATGAAGGGCTTTGAATTTGTATAGCAACTGTATCAACCAAACGCAGGGAGGAAGAGGAGGAGCCTGTGGAGACGAGCCAACCGGATATCAGCCGCATGCTGCCAGCTCGCTCCACCTGCAACTGACAAACCAATGTTTTGAACGTTTGAAAAAATCAAACCGGTTTCAGCTCGCGTATCGAACCAGAAACCGAGCGAATCCCACAGCCTACTCGATGAGACGAATCATCGCCTCGCAAACCGATGGCAGGGTACCTCATGGACGCAGTGGCAGTACGGTTTACGCTCAGAGTGTACGCTTTATTTCCCGCGCGAGCGATGACGAGGTTTAACACATTCTGCAGTCATGAAACTCGACCTCCTGCATGAATGTCTCAAATATTCTCCTGAAAAACATCCTGAAATTGCAGCCACACAACATCTTTTCTCCAGCAGCACAACGGGCTTCACAGAAAAAGAAAAGAGAAAAAAGATTACTGGAACAAGACTTTCTCTGGGCTCGTATTGACTGAGCTATTCAACAAATTGGCTGCCATCATTTTGTGAACAGAGACCTGCTTCAGAATCAGGACAGGAACAGAAACAGCGGAGCAGCAAGACACCGACTCAGATTTAACGGTGAGACAAAATGGGTTTCACATCATAATTATCCTAATTTTCCTCTGTGGTTCATCCAAGAAACAGAGATTTTATCTGCGTAGCTGCTGTTCAGTCGTGCAGTAAAAAATAGATATTTTCTGTGAAGTCAAAGGTGTTTAGAGGACTGAGTGAAGTGACTCACAACCCGCTGATCCGCTCAGTAAAAGACATTTTTACAAGTCCAGAGTCCACGTTTGGTTTGAATAATGCACAAAAAGAAATGCAAAACGTGCCAGCAAAGGCAGACTGCTCGCAAGAAACTAAGAATGATTTCAAATATTTTGTTAAAACTGCTTTATGAGGAACACAATCTGAACGTAAACCCAAACAAACAAGACTTGACTGAGAAACTTTAACGATCATTAAATTGTGTGTTAAAACATCCATAACCATCAGGTTCTGTAGCAGCGCAGCTACATTTTGTTTTGAGGAGGGGAACAAAACACTTCATTGTCTGCGAGTCTTCATTGATTTGTCTTCAGTCCGTAATTACGCTCAGTGTGATCTTCTTTCACACAGACTGCAGTCACACTTCAACGTGGATTTTAGGATTGTTTGTTGGTTAATGGATTGTTTGGAGTTTTATTGTGACTGTTTTTGTTCAGGAGGCTGAAGAGCGACTTCAGTCCTCAGTGTTGGTTTGTCATTTCCTTTACTGCGCTTAAAGTGCCAAATCCACTGACGTCACATGAATCTCGGCTTGATTTTGTTTCACAGTTTTAGAAAGATATCAATTAAGGTTGGATGGGTATGAGAAAACACATTTTGATTTTTCAAGTCTTTAATTTGTCCTGCTCGAACATAAAGCTTCGCTCTGCTTCATCTGAACGCCACATGGATGAATTCATCAGCCTGATATTTCAGAGATATTCACAGAAAATTCTCTTAATCACCAAACAGCAGAGGGAACATGTTGAAATTATTTTAATTCCATTTCACTTTTGACTTATGTGCCTGCGAGTGACAGAACTGAGGAGAGAAAAGGAAAAAGTCGGAGATGAAGTGATTGACAGCACGATGACTGAGAGAGGAATCATTTTTCAAAACATAGCTGTGAGAGGTGAAGGGAGAGGAAAGCAACAAAATCCCACACACACACACACACACACACACACACACACACACACACACAGGTGGAGCTGATGAAGCCTCATCATTTAGTGCCTCTCACACACAAACACACTAACTGCTAATCCACTTGCACTCTGTGACTCCGTGTTGTGTGAAGAGCAACTTTATCAGCTGGTCTGAGCTGCCTTTAACGTGGCTATGATCTTTGACTCGACTCCTGACTCGACTCATGACTCGACTCATGACTCGACTCCTGACTCGAATCATGACTCGAATCATGACTCGACTCCTGACTCGACTCATGACTCGACTCCTGACTCGACTCATGACTCGACTCATGACTCGACTCCTGACTCGACTCAGGATTCGACTGTTGACTCCCAAGAGGACAAAAGTTTTGTGGTCCTCACTGCCAACTCGTCAAATACAGAAGCCCCTTTTTTATAGCGTCAAATAATTAAAACCAAAGTCATCAGAGAAATTAACACTTAATCAAACATCAGCGTGATAGCAACTCTCTAAAAATAACAGAAACCATCTTTGGGAAAAATGTATTTGATGTGTACTTTGAGTTTTTAGTTTGGCTCAGGTCCCATCTGCTGACATGGAGGGGGAGGAGCTTATGTACTGCAGCCAACCACCAGGGGGCGATACAGATGTTTGAGCTTCACTTTGGGGCGACTCTCATGTTGTTGAGAAGGAAGGGATGTTGAAAAGAAAAAGAAGAAGCTGGAAAGATGATGAGGATGAGGATGACAGGAGGAAGGCCTGAAGGATGAAGGGAAGGATGGAGTGAGAGCAGACTGACTGGTGGTGAATGAGCAGCAGCTGCAGTCAGTTTCCTCAGCACCTCCTTCAGGCTGCGTGTGTGTGTGTGTTTGATTTCTGATTTTCCACCTAAAATACCAACGTCTGTGCGTCTCTGTGGTGAATCTCGACGACACCACGACGCCCGAGCTCAAACAATCAGACGGCTGACATGACTGGACCACGTAAACACCCTGCTGTACCCTAAAGACTGGCTGCTGATGAGTTTGTTCTCTCTGACTGGACTGTCATTATTTTTTCCAATAATGAATAAAATGTGGACTCACTACATCTTATCCCCCCAGCAAATATTCATCACCCCTTAAAGCATATAATGAACGTTGACGTGTCGGCTCTCTGAACAGAAACCCACAAACACACCAGTTACAAACATGTGAGTGCATGCAGCCAACACTGCTGCTGAACTGCAGTAATGATGTGACAGGCTGACATGCAGACAGGCAGGCAGACGGACAGACAGGCAGGCAGACTGCGTGACCGACAGGCAGACAGACTGCGTGACCGACAGGCAGACAGACAGGCAGGCAGACAGACAGACAGACAGACAGACTGTGTGACTGACAGGCAGACAGACAGACAGCCAGGCAGACAGACAGACAGACAGACAGACAGGCAGGCAGACAGACAGACTGTGTGACTGACAGGCAGACAGACAGCCAGGCAGACAGACAGGCAGGCAGGAAGGCAGGCAGACAGACAGACAGACAGACTGCATGACTGACAGGCAGACACACCCTCATCCCTCCCACCACACACACACACACAATTTATTAGTACTGATAAAGTTTATTTATTTTGCATTCTTCCATGTACAAAGAGTGTTTTTGGTGTTTATTTTCCAAATGAACTTAAGACTTTTGGTCTGAAATGAAAATGTGCCTCTTTAGACATGAGGCTTCGTTAATCGGCACAGAGCATCGAGCCCAGCTCGTTTCTGCTAATGTGTTCCTTAATTGAGCTAATTACACATGGATTATGATGTTTTTATGTCAACTGCCTGAACTCCAGTTCAAAGCTTTAATTTTCTCTAACATTTACTCAAACTCTTCAAATCAAGACTGCTAACTATAAAGTTTATTCAAATTAGTGCTTGGCTTTGATACACACACACACACACACACACACACACACACAGGCTAAAGAGATCATGGTTTGAGTCAGGGGATTCACTGAGAACAAGAATAAATAAAATACAAACTGTGCAACTGACTGAGATCTCATGAGGTGGAAAATGACCTATAATGACCCCACTTATTACCATAGCAACAACATCCAACAGAGCACTTCAGTGTTATCGTGCAGAGCAAATGCATGAGGACTTTTACATATTCACGTGTGAAGAAAGCATCGTCTGGAGGTCAGACGCTTTTCCCAAAAGGTTAACAAGATGAAGAACTTAACGCTGGTTTCAACCACGCCAGTGTGATGTGGACACATCAGGAAGGACAAAATGACCTTCATCACTAATGTATTTCCATTCCCATCCACTTAATGCTTTGGACATATTGTCACCATGTCATACTTTGAAATGAGTTTAAGTTCTCGGCTGCCGAGCTGCGCAGTACAATAATATCGTTCTTCTGGTTGTGAGATCGTGTTAAGAGTGTGGACAATGAAACAACAACCGCTGAAACGGGAAGACGAATGGAGGGAGTGGAAAACAGCCCGAAGCTGGACAGCCGAGGGAGGATGTCTCGTCCTAATCAGTCTTGTCAGCCGCTCCTGCCTTTTCATCCAGATAATGCACCTCCACCCAAGGTGAAGACATAACCTCTGGTGAACCGCGCACTCACTGCCAGATTAATTTCTGCAGACTATCCCTTTAAGTGCCACTACCCCCATAACATTAATCCAGCCTAAAGTCACAAGATGGCGTCGCCTCCAAAAACCTGACAACAGCGAGTCATCGGTAAAAACATTTCTATCTGAGGAGTGGTGGAGGAGGAAAGCAGTGACGGCTTCTGCAGCATGTGAAGTGCACTTTTGTTTTGACGCTGAACGTCACCGTTAGCAGCAATGAGAGCGTTTAAATGCACTCGGTTTAGTCAGCTGCTCTGTCACAGCGGCAACAGCTTAAACGGCCATCAGAGGTGATGAAGGTGAAGGAGAAACACTCACGCCGTCCACAGTCATCTTCGACTCGTCTCAAAGAAAGGTACCGAGTCCTCGCCTGCTGAATGAATGGCTGCATTACCGCCGCATAACATTCCATTAGTCTGATTAAACTTAAAAGCAAAACACAGTTAGACCAGCTGAGACCATTTTCCAAAGCTTCTTCCTGCCTGGCAGCCTCTGCTGTCGGTTCACAGACTGTTGGTGTAAAGACATTTGTTGGTCATTTTAAGCGACATTCTGCTCTCTTCACCGTCTTCTTATGTCCCCGTCGCTATGGGAACAACCTCCGACGTAGCAACGCGCAGGCTGAAAACGACACGTTGCTCCGACCAGTTCCCTTCTGTCAGGTTACTCATTTATCAATCAGTTATTCCTGTCGTTGCTTCCCGGAGCGACCGTGAACGCACCACCATGGAATACTTTATCGACGTGTTTTCTTCACTTCCTCGTTTAACGGTTTGGTTTCTGATGCAAAGGTCAACTGTGTGTGTGTTTGTGATTAGTTTGATAGTTTAAAAAACTGTTGTTGCTTAGAAAAAGTGACAACACTGTATTAAATGTTCCCAGCTTCTAACAGCATGACCACGTGACATAAAAGTTAACTGTGATGGATTACCTCCAGAAACCAAATCTGAAGCCTGTAAGAGTCAAATACTGTTTTTAGAAAAGCTCTGCCAAGCAGTCTGGGACTGCGAATGAGTGGAAAAAATTCTTACTTTAGATTTTTAAACACTTCAAGAAAAGATGCCCATGAAACATAAATGAAGCTGGATGCCGGCAGGGGCCGCTCTTCATTAATTAGTTAATATTTGGCATTTTTAGGAAACGGAGCTGGAAATGTCACAACTTTAAACTGCTGCTCTGTTTAGTCACCAACAAACCTTTTTTCTCTTCTGTGCCAGTTTTCAGGCTTTTACTGTGAAAGAAAACGGGGTCAGAAAAATCAATCCGAACAACTCTGAGTAATGAAGAAACAGTGCCAGTTACAATACTTCACATAATGGAGGACCATAACTGGAAATCTACATAAATTATTCAAAATGTTTAAGATGAGTGAGGCACTTCACCTCCAGTCACTGCAGCACACAGAGCGCTGGGCACACTGTGACTGGTCAGTGTGTGTGTGAGTGTGTGTGTGTGTGTGTATGTGTTTTTATGATCTCATGGGGACACAAACCTGTTTGCACAGCTACATGTGGGGACTCCCCCTCTTATGGGGACAAAATGCAAGTCCCCATGGGGAAATGAATAACTTGTAGGGTGAAGACTTGGTTTAAGGTGAGGTTGAGTTTGAGGTTCAGGTTAAGGTCAGGGTAAAGGTCAAAGGTCAAAGGTCAGGGTTAGGCAGGAAATGAATGTAAGTCTGTGTAATGTCCCCATTGGGCGTGAAATCTAAACTGTGTGTTTGAGTGTGTGTGTGTGTGAGAGAGAGTGTGAGGGGGTAGTGGGGATCACATTGGAGTTTTTGCTGACTGAGCAGACTGAAACTCGTCTCTGTGGCGTTCAGGTGATAAAGGACAAAGCAGCTCAAAGTTCATTTTAATGCAGCAGTTTGCTTTAATTGGCTCGTTAGCATTTGCTGCGATGAGGTTCAGGCAAAGATGATGATTAAGATTTTAAGAAAGTGATGCTCAGATCAGTGCTCTGTGGCTGAACGTGATCTGATGGAGGAGGGTCTGCTGACGTTTCCCAGGTCTGAGCCTCAACAAAACGCCAGCCGCTCAGCCGTCTCTCTCCTCTTCCCTCCACCTCTTTTTCCCATCTTTTCATTCAACCATTCTTGTTTGTAAGTCTGACTCAGTTTCTCTGCTTCCATCTCTCTCTGTCTGTGTGTCTGTCTGTCTGTCTGTCTCTCTCTCTCTCTCTGTCTGTCTCTCTGTCTGTCTCTCTCTCTCTCCCACTCCTTCCTGTGTTTCCTGCATCCTCACTCGCCCACTGTCTCTTTCATTCGTCCGTTTATCCATCTGTCCTCTTGCTGAGCTTTGCCATCCATTCATATCCAGTAATGAGACTAAAGGTTAAATTTGCTAAAGACCGCTGGCTGTGTGTGTGTGTGTGTGTGTGTGTGCGTGTGTGCGTGCGTGCGTGTGTGTGCGTGTGCGTCCATATGATTGGTCAAAACTCCTGTGTGTTCACGTGTGGTGAGATTTGCCTGCCTTGAAGCAACCAAACAAACCTGAATGCTGTCAGCTTGAGGTCATCTCATCAGACGAGACGCGACCACACGTGGGACATGAAAGACAGTTTGAACACGGTCGCATCCAACTGTGGAGCATATTTAAAATGCAAAGTGCTGTCCCCTGTTCCCATCTGCTCTGCTGCCTTCCAGGCCGAGTTTAACGTCTCTCAGCCTCAGTGTGAACTTAATCAAACATGGCTGCCGCGCACATGAAGCCAGTCGTGTCCAGCTGCTTCTGACTGGCCTGAGAGCCACAGAGCCGCACACGTGGTAAAACCCCACATCTAGATTGAATTAAATGGATGGTAGATAATTTAGGTTTTGGTTTCTGAAGGCCAATCACACACACACACACACACACACACACTGCGGCCCCTTCACTTGTAGCTTTGATTAGTGGTCCATCTGTCCGACTCACACACACAGTTAGGAATCAAATGAAGCAGACCACATAAACATTTACAAGATGCACACACTGACATCCACATAAACACACTGCTTCTCCTCCTCACACACACTCACACACACTCAGATAAATATGGATTTGTGTCACTGCAGGCCTACATTTTTCAAATGCACACACACAAACAAACAAACACACTCGGCGGTTACCGAGCACCACCGTCACGCCACACAAACAGCAACAACAAGATTTCATCGAGTCACGACGCAGGAAGCAGTCTGCAGTTTGTGCGGCGAGCGGCAGTTTGAGGCTCGACGCCTTTTCAAACGAGCTTATAGAGCCAGACAGCACGGTGGTCTGTTGCAAGCCTCACGCTCAACAAACAAGGAAGAAAACAACACTGCAGCAAAATGACAGGCTGCTCTCCCAAAAATATCACATCCTCTTCAAGAGAAAATCCACCCAAAATACACAAGTTGCGGCGCTGCGTTGGTTCTCAGGGCTTCATTTTCACAGATCTCGGCTTTTTCAGATTTGTTCAGTCTTGGAGCTGGACTGTACACAGTCTGAACATGCCAGAATTGAACAGATTTTCTGCCAACTAGATGTTTACAATCATTCTGGACTCCAAACGATGGCAGATTAGCTGCCAGATCGCTGCTACACTCTGAAGAATGTTTCTACATGGCACTGACAAACACTGCTGCGGCTTCAGATCTTAGATCCACGCACATAACGATACTTACTCACATTTCTCTAAATTCTCTAAATTAATGAGTGGTTTATGTGAAACTGCAGTGAAAGGCATATTGCTGATTAGATTAGCTTCAGTTTTGAGTCTTTTTCATACCCAAAGCGTGTCCACAGGACAGAGGAGGACAGGAGAACATCTGCTGACACTTGAGAAGTTTGGACCAGTGACTTTTGGGAACATTTTTCTATTATCACTTTGGAGAAAACTGAGGTTCTCTCAGTTTATTTCATTTTCACCAACCTCCTCCAGAACATTTCCAGCAGGAAAACAGATCAACCAGACAGGCTGAACACAAAGTGTGCCATGAGAAGTTCCACAGCGTTTGTTCCACTCCAAAATGAGAAACAGCAACTTCTCAGAACTTTTCCAAACTAAACTTAACAGTGGTACAGAAGGGTGGTTTGCTCGTGACAGCAGTGTTACAAGACTTCAGAACAAGGAAGCTGAAAAAAGACCCACACTGTTTTTATTTTTCTCTTCAGGGAGAAACTCCAAGTACACCAGGGTCCACCTACACAACAACACAGTTTTGGTCTCTTCTCTAAAGGCACTCAGTTGTGCTTTAAGTGTACCGGGTTGAACATGGAACTAAATCACTACTCACTGCTGTTAAATAACATCTGGAAGGCAGTCAGCATCAACAACAAGAGACTCATCCGACCAAATCTGAAGCGAAGCTTGAGTCTCGACTTGAGCAGCTGTTCAGTGACTGCGTAAGACCTGGACGACCGTCATGAGTACAGAGCACTGAGGGCCCTGAGGGCCCTGAGGCGAACCCCATTAACATCTCGACTTGCTGGACTGAAGACTTCTTCTAACTCTGCTTGAAAACAGATCCTGATCACATGAGCAGAAAGCGAGCACAGGGCGAATCCTTCCACTGCATTTCCTCGTTGTTCCCACACAAAACCACCCACAACCCCCTCACAAAAACAGTGAACAGGAGGAGGTCAGTTAGCGGGCATTCTTGACAGCACCCAGAGGATGTTACCATTGGATCACGATGAATTTTCTGGTTCAGAACCGTCAACGCTGCTGTGACACGAAGCCTGTTTGGGCGTAAAGGCTCAGCCAGGCATCCCGTGAGTCCTTCACAGCCGCTCAGTGTCACCGGGCTTCTCTCTGTTCACACTTTGCTGGGAAAGTGCTGAGCAAACGCTGACGTACAAAGCCAAAGGTTGATTTTAGAATCTTATTAACTTTGTTTTTGAAGGTGGTTTTGCAGCCTAATGGACTTTACTTTGAATAAAAATGGCAACACGAGCAGAAGGTGCACGTAAATACAGCCAAACGAACAAGACTTTCATAAAGTAAGAGGCAAGTTTTCTTTGTTGTTGCTAAAACTTAAGCAGCCATTACTGACTTCATACACGACGCATAAAACGTTCCCTTTTTTTTGGCTGCAGAAGTAAAACGTTTGTCCCCTCAGTGTTTCCTGACAGGAGAGAACACGGCCGTCTCTTTCCTGCCAAAATACCCACCTGGTTTCTGAATTTGTTTTCCAGCCCTGGAAATCACAGGTGAACCTCAGTCTTCACTGAACCAGTCTGCTCAGTGTTTATTTCTGTTTTACTAAGGCAGCACACCTGACACTGAGCAACAAGAAAAGCTGTGACAGTTCACTGCAGGTGGGCTGCTTCATTTTTATATATTAGCTTAGTTTACTGACAGGTTAGTCGGCATGCAGTAGGTCTACTACTAACTGTGCTTAGAGACTGTAAATTTACATCTGGCGACATCATTGCTGCCCTCTCTATATGTTTATCCGCTCAGCTCCACCCCATGCCAAAACTTTTTTGTTGGCGAGCTCCAACTCGCCATTTCAAAGTGTCCCTTTAGAGACGTGTGAGTGGGCAGACAGAAGGGAAGCTAGCAGATACCGACGCCTCTTGAAGGCAGACTGTAAGAGACCTGCTCTGTGATAGAAGAATACCTGCAGTGAAATTCAAATGTCGCCCACACACGCCGATGCATTTCGCCCATCGCCAAACGAGGGAGCGCGCCGGAATTTGGGCTGCTAGCATGAAGAGAATCTGAAATGTGAAAATACAGATTCTGGTCTTCATGCTTCTGTGCTATTTTTCTAATCTGAACAAGAATAACGATCGGATTGGTATTTGCACCATCAATCACAAAGTAATCCTGGAGCCACAGACCAAAACTTTTGTCCTCTTCATTCACTTCTCACAAGCCTCCTCTCTCTCCCACATGCATATTAGGAACTGAGGTCCCTTTTCTTTACCTGAAGGTGACCTCAAACACCTTCTCCGTGTCCATCTCTCCTCCTCTCACCTTCCCCCTTCACACCTGCTGACTCCACACACCTGACCTCACTGGATGTGTGTTTGAAGTTATCTGTGCACTATAGTTGTGTGTGTGTGTGTGTGTGTGTGTGTGTGTGTGTACAGAGTTGATGATGATCTAATGGATCAAAGGAACAAGCAGGGACGAGCCAACAAGAACTAATTAAATCCTCAGCAGTGCTGCCATCACTTTTAGCTCAATCAGGATGCTGAGAAAGGCTTGAAGTGTCAGCCCTGTGTGTGTGTGTGTGTGTGTGTGTGTGTGTGTGAATGAGGAAGAGAGAGAGAGACACCACCTGCATCTGAACTGTCTCTCTGCAGAGTCAAATTACAGAATGTGATCACTGGCAGTCTGGAGTGGATGAGGGAAAATATGTGCATGATTTTGTGGGCATGTGTGTGCACAGTGTGTGTGTGTGTGCACAGTGTGTGTGTGTGCACAGTGTGTGTTTAACATCTGAAGTGTGGCTGGCTTCACTGGTGAGAGTCAAGTAGCTCAGAAAATGCATTCAAACATGTCAACAACCACATAAACATACTCACAAAGCAGATACTTGTGTGTGCGTCAGTGGTAAACACACACACACACACACACACACACACACACACACACACAAACCTGAAAATTCTGGGTGACAGACAGCTGAGGAGAGCAAAGCAGCACAGTGAGGAGCAGTGCTGGAGAGCCACATGAAAGCCAGCAAGGAAACCGAAAGAATTTTCCTAAAAACTATCGCACAAGTGAGAAGCTGTTTACATCACAACAAACATGGAGGGAAAAATCTGAGTCAGAGGAGGCACAGAGCAGAACGAGATCAAACAAAGAGAGATGGAGGGACTGAAGGCCAACGCACAGTGTGTGTGTTTCATCTGGGATCTACTGAGTTGATCAGAGGAGTGAAGGGACTAAAGGGGGAGAGGAGTGATGTGACAGGACAGCCAGAGGGCTCCCGTCCCCGGTTTGACCGACCGGGTCTCGTTCAGGGTCGGATCCCCTCCGGGTTCCACACTACGAGCTGACGAAGAGTGGACACACAGGGCTTCCGTAGAATGGAGCATCAGTCAATAAGAAACAAATGCAGCTGTTCTGAAGCTGAGCGTCAGTTGTTTTCGGGTCCTCATGTGCAAAGTGCTGCGTGGACGGTGATCGATTGATCGGTGCCGCTGAAATGATGAGCTGAATAACGAGCTGCTTGCCGCGTCGAACTATATGAGCACAATATTCAAATAATAAAACACTATAGTTTGTATCATACCCAAAGAAAGAGGAATCCATCAGGTTGATTTTTTCGTTAATGCCATCATTGGCCGAACCTTTGAGATTGCTGATTAAGAGATGCTCTGTAAAGCATCACGTCGGCCTCCTTTATGGAACCGCAGCAGCTGTTCATAATTAATAAATGCTTCATAAAAGATAAACGAATCCTTATTAAGAAGCTACAGGCAATGACTGATTCAATATTTATTAATGGAGGTTCTTTTAAGAGTTGCAGAGCTTCTCTGGATCGCCGCTGTCGCCCTGGCGCCGAGCGAGACGCTGAAGCGTGAAGCGTGATTCGAGTTTCTGAATCAAACATCTGAATCGTCTTTTCAATCAGCTTTAATTCATTGTCTTCATTCAACCTGCGATTGTCATTACTCTGCCCTCCTCTCTGTAGCTTTTGGAACTCGATTTGTTCATCAGATTGTTTTATAATCAAAGCATGTGGTGGATCAGAGCGGGAAATAAATCATGAATGATGGAAACCGAACAAAAGGAAGAGAGAAAGAAAATGAAAGCAGACAGACGTGAAGAAAAAGAAACTCATGTTTTCTTTCTCTGCTCTTGTTCCAGACATTACTGCGACTAATATTTGGATCAATAATTCATTTGTGTCTGTTCAGCGTCTCTGTTGGTCCACCAACGTTACAGAGACAACAAAAGCTTCATTTCCAGCAATTTGGAAGCAACATTTAGGAGCCAAATGTTATAAAAGCAGCAGGAAGCAGAAACTTGACATGGAAATAAAATTGTGTGTGTGTGTGTGTGTGTGAGAGAGAGAGAGTGTGTTTACAGTCCAAATCACTGCAGCAGCACTCTGAAGAGATTGATTTTTTTGGCTCCTCTCTCAGGCAAAGACAAAATCCAACTTCATCCATCGAAAAACTAAACTAAAAAACAAAACAAAGCAAAAGCAGCAGAAAAACAAACCCCGAGACAGACGCCCTCTTCATTAGTTATTTGATGCCCTGCGGAGTCTCCCTGAGTGCTGAAAAACAACTTCTATTTCTCCTTGAGCGGCGGATTACCACCTCGCTGAAATAAATCCTTCTTCCCTCTGCGGAGACAATGAGATTTAGAGCGAGTGGAGGCGACCCGCCGACACGCAGAGCCTTTAATTCCATTCAGGAGAGAAGACAAAGTGGATACACTAATTCTGTGAGGTCTGACACACCTTTCAGTGACGGGGCTGACAGTGAAAGCTGCTGTGTGTGTGTGTGTGTGTGTGTGTGTGCTGTCAGTGTGGACACGACGGGTCAGGAGACAGTTTGTGTGACCTCATATTGCATCTAAACTCACAGCGCGTCACCGTAGATCGTTACAGCATTGTGAGTCTGTGTACAGGTGAGACAATGTGTACAGGTGAGAGTAGGCACTCATAACGCATTATAAGCCCCATCAGTCAACCTTGAGAATCTCGAGACAATTGAGAATTCATTAGAAATCAAACTGGACCTGATTAGGTCCAACTGGACTCACCTGGACTGGACCAAACCCAGTCCAACTTGGTCCTGTCAGTCTTCACACCCACCGTACGTGATCATATCCAGTCCAGAAATGTGGACTTGGTGGATCCCGTCTCTTAGTCGGGATCCTGTTTCTGAATCCGCTGATCACAGATGGGTCAAACACTCGTGCTTGTGCTGCTTGTTTGGGAAAAGTCCAGAAATTCAAACATTTTTAGCTTCTGTGTGCTTCCATACATACTTGAGCCAACAGGTGGCTCCCACACGGACCGGTTGCTCCATCTCCGTGGAAACAGTTGTCATACCAACCACAGAGAACAGCGTGTGTGTGTGTGTGCATGTACAGCCGATGCATGTGTGGATGAAGGTTTACTCGCTGCAAACGGACTTCCTGCAGTCTGCAGAGTTAAGGGTAACAATCAAAACTAATGTTTCTGAGCAAAGGTTAAAGAAGAAAATTCAGTTTACAACCTAATAAGATTTGGATGCTTTCTTCTATGACTTTCGCGAGCTTGACATACATTTAAAAAGATGAACAAAGATAAAACACGACAGTCATTATTCAGCGTGAAACCAGGAGCTCCGTCTTTCTCAGTGTTTCGAGATGTGTTTTCCACAGTGTCAAAGTCAGGCAGGGAATTTAAATGTCTGCTTTCTCCCACACAATCAGCTCTGTCAGTCACCGTGTCTCTGACAGTTCAGAACATGAAGGCCACACGAGGCTTTGGCTTTCAATTAGACAGCGTGTTGTTCCTGAAAATACTCAAGAGGTCTCACAGAAGATCCAATCATGGAGACAAATAATCATAATGAGGCACACTAAGCAGAGCAGGCAGACTGCAGAGAGCTCTTCAGGTGTTCTGGCACCACACAAGCTCTTAAAGCGAAATCACAAGATGGAAGAAAGCTGTGAAATTATTATCATCAGAGGTGCATCAAGCATCCAAGTCCAGCCACTTGTGCTGATTTGATAAAGAAGCTTTTCAAAGCCTTTGTGGAAGGCATGAAGGAGGAACAGTCAGTCAGAATCTCCTTCGCCTTCCTCTGGTCACACAACATCCTGACCGCAGGGCTGCAGGATCGATGCATCTGCTGATTATTCTCATTAGTCTATAAAAACAGCTCACAGTCCAAAACCCAAAGACTCTCCATGTACTGTCAGACATGACAAAGACAAGCAGCAGGTCCTGCTCCTGAAGAAGCTGTTTGACTGTGGCTGTCACTGCGGCTTCACGCTCTCCAGACTTCTTTATGTTGATGTTTGCAAGCAGAGAAACGGCAAGAATCTACTCCACGGATGAGTGTGTGCTCAGCAAATGTGCTTCATCATCAAGCAACATCTGTCTGTCTCTCCATCCGTCTGTCTCTCTGTCTGCTGCTACATGTTCCCACCTTTAAATATTCACATCAGTATATGTTACTTAATGTCACACACATTTCCCACACATCCTGCAGCCGCTCTCGCCTCTTCTGACGGGCCTGTTAGCAGGCTTCTGGGTGTGGCAGCAGAGCAGCGCAGTGAACAGGTCGGTCGTGTCCTGAACTCGTCAGCTCGCGTGTCTGAGCCACAGACGAGCTTATCGTATCGACACTGCAGCGCCGCAGCACGGGCGTCAATGAGAAGTTAGTTTCATTCCTCGCAGAAGATGAATTTGGAAGATTTTATTGCCTCTTGACTTCACTTAAACTTTAATGATAAACTTTAATGATAAAGCCAGCAGTCACAGATGGTTTCAGTGCTGTCATTGCAGATCTTTATCACAGCAGAGACTTGGACATGTCTGAGGAAAACCACAGGCACAGCAGCATCACATACGAATGAAGTGATGACACGACTCTGACGTTCATCAGCTGACTACAGGATACAAACACATTTGTTTTTTCTAGGTTGTTTTCCACCTGTGAGGTCTGCTCATTTATCTTCCTGGTGCGTCGTCGTCTTCTTCAAAGGCATAATCACACCCGACCGGAGAAGTGGTGTCGCCTAATGCTCATCTCGATCAACCAACTCCTCAAAATCACACAACGGTAGCAAAGGGAGGCAAGCAATCACTCACATTTTCTTTTGCACATTATTGTGAAAATCAGATGAAATTTGAAACCTGGCTACAGATTAGATTACGTTTCCTGTGTTTGGCTCGAAGCTGGTGGTATTTCCTGACCCTGCACAGGCCTCAGGAGACAGCAAACAGACTGAGGCTTTGATGGAGCGTAGACTGTGTGTTGGTGTCGGTGAATGTGTGGGACTGAAGCCTCCATGGACCTGATCTGTGACTCATGTTTTCACATAGTCACCTTGCATGTTTGAACCAAAAGTGGGAGATGTGAGAACAATTTCTCCCACCGTACACTTCATTCCTTTAGCCAATAAAGCAGAACTCTGCTAACTGACCTCAGAGCTCATGGCTGCTGTTCTCTGTGAATTTACATCCCAACTGTTCTCAAACTCAATCAGATGTTTTATGCAGCTTTTATGCTGCATGGCGAGATGTCACTACAGAGTAAAAGACTAAAGTGTTTAAGTGGCTGCAGGAGGCTGGCTGGCTGCTTTTCTCTTTGCTTTGCTAATGAGCAGCTCGAGTTCCTGAAGCGGGAGAGAGAGAGAGAGAGAAATCCAGCGGGAGAGAAAAGGGGGAAAGAGCGAAGGAAGGAGAGATCCACACTGAAAGAGAAATCAAGGAGACTAATATAACCAAGTCACGGGGTAAAAGAAACAAAGAGACCATACTTAACCTTCTGTGGAAATCTATTAATGCCATATTAGCATTTACATCGGCATAAAGATCTCAGTCGACACTAAAGTGCCATGGTGCAATGCTTCTCAGTGCTGCAGGTAAATGGACGTACACAGGTGTTGTTTGGATGTGTTTGCATGTGTGCTTCTTTTCTAATTGTATGGATTACAATGTCAAGCAAAGCTAAAAGACTCTGAACATGTCAAAGTAAATGGACATTAAAGCACCTTGAAGTAGAATTTAGCTTCCTGTATGCCAAAACTCTGCAACTGAAATAAAACCTGCCCATCATGAAGTTGGATCAACCAGCCAATCGGCTTGCCTAACACACAGGCCTGCCACCTGTGGTAACCAATAACAGGAAAGCAGCCAAATCGTCTGTTCAAACAGCTACAAAACTGTGGTGGTTAGTCTGCCGAGTCTCAGCTGGTTCAGTCCCTGCTGTCCCTTCGTTAACACTCTCAGCGCAGCCGGACTGCGGACGCGGCTGTTCCTGTTCACATATTTCTGTCAGAAAGCTCAGAATCACGCTGGGTCGGATGAGGTACGAAGGGGTTGAGACAATGAGGAGGACAGACAGAATAATGAATAATTCAGCTGCAGTCACAGACTCACAGTCGAAAAGGCTTTGATAGCTGTGAGCTGTGACTCCACACCAGCCCACCCATGTCTCTGAACAGGTCATGTGGTCGGGCTGTGGGCTTCGGTTTGCACCCACCAGAAGCTCTGAAATGGGCCGTGATGACTCATCAACACCTTTGTTGTCTGTAGCCATTACTAGATCTCACACAAAGACTGGAGTTACTCACAATCATTATTACAAAGACCTCTGTGGGTCACCAGACCTTGGGGGTAAACTAGCCTGCTCATTGAATTCTTAAGATCTGCAAGTCGCTGGGCATTTATGGATACTGACTACTTAAAAAACTGCATACAGGTGTAGAGGACACTGCTGGGAAGGGCTCAGGTTTGAATAGATAAATGATTATCGGATCTGCCGTAGACTCACACGCTCGTCTCGGGCTGTCTCAGCAGGACTCTGAACATGCAGAACATTCCTGAGAGCAGCTGAAGTTCAAAGGAAACCAACACAACAACATTTTTTATGTGCTTGAGTTAAAACGCAGCCACATTTCCACCGATTGAGTTAGAACTACAAGCCCCTGCAGCAGTGTTACCATCAGTAACCGTTAATTCACTGCCGAGTGAAGAAACAGAAGAAGTACGCGTCTCAAGCTGTTACTGTGGCCTGTTGTTCTCTCAGTCAGCTGTCAGCAGGTGTTTGCACACACAGACCTTCGTCCACAGATAACATCTGTTAGTCTTATCTGTTTAGATCGCGTTTCTTTCTGCATGTCTGCTCTTTGCATTGTGTTGATTCTCATCATGGTGGAGTGGCTCTTCGTGCTGCAGTCCCTTGGCTCCTTTCCTGCATTCACTGTCTTTTGTGTAAAAGTAATATGATGTTATGCTATGCTGTGTCACTTCAGTATAAAAGCCACTTGCAATAAATTACTTTTAAATTGTATTGCAGTGTGCAGTGGTAATGCTCCTGTTCTTCCGAGGTTTCTAGCAACAATGATTCATGAAAGTTGACTCGTACCGTTTGCTCCGACTGCCTCTGAGAGGTTAATAAATCAGGAGAGGCACGGGAAGACGAGGACCGCACCTTCGGAGCCTCGCTGAGGTGATGACTCCATCGAGCTGATAATTGCACAGTTTAACCGGCGGGGCATGTTCTGGATAATTGGAAGCGCTCGCCCGCTAAACGGCGGCGGCTAAGCAGTGAGGTAATTCTCCCAATGTATTCTTCAAGGTGTAATCACTTTCATCTCATTTTCTGAGGTGAGCGAGTTGGCTTGTTGTTCTCACCCAGGATCGTGTAAACACAAATGAATGCGCCTCGGGCCAAAAATGGGATGACATATTGGTTTATCTTCCTGGTCTTCCTGAGTGCTGGTGGGATTGTATCGTTTGTTGGCTCCAGCTTTGATTCCAGTGAGTCATTAAAACAACAGATTTTAGAAGTCAAATTGTATTCATCCCAACAAATTCACGCATGCATGGAGCTGTTGCAGCGGACATCGAGAAGAAAACTCAGGTCAGCCAGGCAGGAGGCACCCAGCAGTTTTATCCTACTAATGAAACGGTCAACAGATCATTTCTGCTTTTTGTTTATGCAACAGAAACTAAGTTGAAGAACATTCTAATGGTTGATCATTTGAAGACGTGAAGATGCTCTGATCTCCAGCTTTCAGTAACTGAAATGTCTGGTGTTTGTCTCATGATGGAACTCACCTTCAATTTGCCTCATTCACATCACTCCATACATCCACACAGAGCTTTTCTGAGCCCCCCGAGGAGTCCGAACTGGCTGCATTAGGTGTGTGTAGGAGTGGAGTGGGCAGCAGCAACATAGTAACACTTCAGATCTTTTTCCTCTGGAGACATTTAGATGTCTCATACTTAAACTCCAAGCTGTCTTTAAGCTGCACTTCATCCCGGGCTGATCTTTGACTGGTCTCTTTGTATTTACGTGTTGGATGGAAGCTCTCATCCTCAGACGCTGAAGCCTCATCTTCACACTGATGCTGCCGACTGCAGCAGCTTTTCCTGCTGGCAAATTCTGCAAAGGCCTCTGGGAAACATCAGGTACGCGATGTCACAGTGTCCAAATTTGGCCTTTTACTCAGAGGAAGTTTGCTTGGGTTTAAACAAAGCAGCAGAATAAATTAATTAACAGCAAAAAATGTGGTACCGTCAATCAACCCATCCAAAGCAGCTAAAACAGAAAGTCCACACATAAATTTATTGCTGTAAAATGACATTTAAAACGTTTTTGACTAATTTTGACAAAAAAAGAGGATGGATAAATGAAATGACCTTTTTTAACATCAACATTTAACAAATTTGGGGGGTTTAATCTGTTGGTTCATAACTGCCCTTTTCCTTTATAACCAGTTTTTTTTTTTTATTATTTGATTGGATGCTCTGACCGAGCCAAGCAGCTCTATAACAAACCTAAATCCTGGAAAAAATCCAAGGTTTCTGTCACTGAAGGCGGCCACAAAGCATCATCAATGACATCACTGTCTTCAGGTCGTGAATCTACTGTCCTCTCTGTGTTTTCACCAGCTGTGGCTTGTTCCTGCAGTGTGTGATGACAGGCCTTCTGAAGCTCTTATCACTCTGCCACACTGACTACCCCTGTTAAGTCAGCTCAAATAAGACAGGAAGTGACCTCACACCTCATCTCTCAATCAAACAAGCTGGAACATTTCAGTCTCTACCTGCCACACAGCACATCAAATGACTCGCAGGGTATTTGCCTTTCTTTCCTGAATTGCTAAAAAAAACCCAAACAAATCATCAAACGCACACCTCCTTATCTCAAATCTCTTACAAGGTGGAAATCGATTAGCCAAGTCTCCCACCTCCAGCATCAACTCGGCCGCCTTCAGCAGTTTTAAATCCAGAGCAGATCTGTTTGAGGCACCTTGGGCCTCTGCTTCGTTTCCCTCATGAAGCTGCTGGGAGGACGTACAACATGTCTTTACTGTAAACACAGACAGGTGGCCATCCAGATAAATTCACACCGTCTTTCCATTCGCATCGAGAATAATCCTGCTCGGAGGCAGACAAAGACCCTCCAGCGTGTAAAACCGGCCGGTAAGCCGGTCCAGTATTTCCCATTGCAGCATGGCTTTCAGAACACGTTTCAGTTCTAACATGTGGCTCATTGCATTCAATCCAGAGTACAAATCAATACCAGGACTGAGAGGACTGTGGCAGATGACTCCTCTGGCAGCTAATCACTTATTGCTGAAGGTCCAAAAGTCTCAAAAAGCATTTGATTATCAGGAGAGGCTTCAGATATCTGGGAAGCTTTGGTTAACGCATGCATGGAATGAAAACATCCATCCACGAGCCTCTCTGGAAACAAGCCCACGACTCCGTTTTTACTGAGTTTCTATTCACACCACCACAAAGTATAAGTGACATTTCTTTGTAAAATAGAAGCGCCTGGCAGCTTCGCCGCTCTCACATGTAAATTAGGGTTCATTGCCACTGTAGTTTGGAAAATGCTTTTTACCCTCACAAAATAATACCAATCTGATGATCTGCCGGTTGAATATTTATCATTTGTTCAGACTATTAGCACTTCAAAACCTGAAAGTCACATCAGATTTTATTCATGACAAAAGTCTAACGGTAAAAAATAGTCAGTTTCTTTAAAATCAGGCGGTGGGTGGTTAAGGGTCAACTTTGGTCCAACTTAATAAAAATATTATTTGGTGGAATGTGACCTGAGTGCATTCGTACCCGCCTGTGAGCTATGAAAAGAGCTCATGATAGCTCATATAGAGGATGCATGGACTCACTAAGCTCATTATTTTTATAACAGCCTCACCTTTTCAGCTCCTTACTGCCGACTCCGTCAGCACCACTAACAGCTGCCCACACAGCTTCCTCCACCACCACCACACTTCATCGAGAGGCCACTCTCTGCTGTGGCCTCTCATGCCTTTCATCGCCTACAGATATTATTTGCCAGCTGGGTGACTGCTGTTTTAAATAAGGTAATTGTGGTTTTGATCCTGGGTTGTTAACATTTTGAGCAGCCTCTGGCTATTGTGGCAATAAACCTAATTGTCCCCGCTGTGGAAATTTGGCAAAAATCAAACCCCTTTAATTATGTCAAGTGTAGTTTACTGTGTGTGTGGCTCACAATCTGCTGCTTTCTAAAGAACCAGGCCAGATCACTCGAGCCCAGCAGCGCCTCTCCTTCCTCACCTCTGGGCGAAGTCCTGGACCCTCCCCTCCCAGTCGCTGGTGACTTTAAAAGATGCAGAGCTGCGTTCACCTCCCCCCAGTGAGAAATGACAAGCACATGGCCTGCTGTTGATCTATCATATCACTGAAGCTCTTACTGCTGTCAGCCCACCTCCACTTAGCTGTGATGAAGAGAAAATGTGGCCCCATCATGGGTCCTGCAGTCTTACAGCTGCTTAATGTAAATTCCCTACGTATGAGCGACTCGGGCAGTTGAGGACAGGCCATTATGGCTGTTGGTATTGACAGAACAGGATTTATGGGGCCATAGATATCGGGCCAAAGTGTATCCAAAGACAGGAGGAGAGAAGGGGGATGAGGAGCACAGTAAACATCTGAGGAAGTGCAGTTCTGCTCAGTAAAACACACACAATCGAGCCATCTGGACAATAACCACATTCATTATGATCCGAGAAGATGTGCAGCACTGCAGACTCGGAAGAAATTGATTTTGGGGAGCAACGTGTCTCTTTGAAACAGGAGACATAAAACACTGACTCAATCAAAAATCCAAATGATACCTGCATCTTGTATTAAAGGTTTTTTGTTTTTTTAAGATGGTCCTAAAATATGCATTTTTTATTTTGATCTTTCACTGGAATGACCTTAAAGGCACCACAGAAACTACTCGAGTGTAGAGCACAGTTTGGAGTACGAGCTTGGCAGTCATATGAAAGCTAAAGAGACAGAGGAAAGAGAAGGTTTGAAGGTATGTGGAGAGCTGGAGGCAGACAGGTGCGACTGAGCAGAAGAATAAGAAAACAGAGGAAGACAGAACGAAGCGGACTCGAAACAAAAACTCACAGTGACAACACAAGATTAGCTTTAGACCAAAGTAAAATGTCAAGTTCAGACTCCCTCGGATCTGAAACCAAACACTCCCCTTCTGTTCGACGACACACGACAGAAGCAGAAAAACAGATGGCACTTTAGCTTTAGCTGGTATTACATCGTGCCGTGGACAAACTGCACAAAAGCAGCTAATGGTGAATAATTGCCCTGCGAAGGAAGAGCAGAGAATTCTAATGAAGCAGTTTTCTGTTTCTCCTGAAGGCCTCGGCTGCTCTCTGAGCAGGTTTGTAGGACTAAATGAACTGCTGAAACGGCTCAGTTCACTATGAAGACTTTCTTCCGTAAATGTGACGTCAGCCATCGTAAAGGCGGCACCTTCTCTTACAAAATGACTGGCCGAGTAAAAGTGCAGTCTGCTGGAGGATTTATGGGCCATTTAAAGACCTCTGCTTACAAAACCGTGACGGTTTCCATGTGGACATTCATGAAATACTGACGTACAAGTGGACGCCCACCAGGACGCATAAAACCTTTTGACACAAACTGAACTAATCTGCTCTGCTATGAAAGCCTCTCTGCAGATGATCACAGGCGGCATTAACTCGAGGTTAAAGGGATTTCCAGGTGACAGAAGGGAACACTTGGAATAACATCATCAAAAGGTATTAAGTTCATCAAAAGACGCTCACCAAGAAGACCTCAAGGTGATTTCATCAGCCAACGCCGCGTGTCGGATCTGTGCCTTCCTGTCAGGCAGGTAACACAGGTACAGTGACGCTGCACAGCCTCTTCCTGTCTGTGAAGTGACGGAAGCTGCTGACAATTTGAGTTTAGTTTACTTTTAGGACATTTTCCAGCTTCGAAGGGGACACAGTCGGAACTCTAACATCTCCAACTGCATGGACAGCAAAGAAAAGACTGATGGACGGATCAGATTTGGACAGGATTTAGTCCATGAAAAATAAGCTGAAGAGGCACCAACAGTAGCTGAGCGAAACCACTAAACAAACTGAATGTGTGTGTGTGTGTGTGTGTGTGTGTGTGTGTGTGTGTGTGTGTGTGTGTGTGTGTGTGTGTGTGTGTGTGCGTGTGTGATGCGTGGGAAGCAGTGAAGCAGGAGCTGAGGCTGCTCGGCCCGGGGCTTCTCTTCTGTGTTCTGTGTTCTTGCATCAGCGTTGTGCACATAAGTGGAGAACATTTCACGCTGGGATCAATCTAAAGGGTTTAACAGATTATGAACTTCTAAACACTTAACCCCAACCAGTCGACTGCAGCTGTAGTGGACGACTCTGTGAAGTGAGACCAATCTAATGTGTTGTACAGTTAAAGTGTATTATTACTGCCACTGATGCTCAGTTTACGTAAAGTTTTGCTGAAACACTTCAGACAGGATATCAGCCTTCGAATCACTGGATCACTGACATCGAACAACAGCCGGAGATCAGAGCGAAGTGATTACTGGCGACTGTCTGGAGGAGAAAACAGCAAACATCAGAGCTGTTAGTGTTGGAGATCACAGAGTCAACTGACAGTTCAGATCAGAGCCAGAACAAAGTCTTCATTATGGCGTTCAGATCCTTATTTATCAGAAACAACATGCAAGATGCAATTGGCAGAGAACGTCACAGCAGCCGATGGAGCGTCTGACAAGAAAATACAGTTTGCATCATCCTTCAGGATACTCAGAGGAGATGCTGCTGGGCTCCGCTCTCACACAGTAAACACCGCAGAACGTTTGAGTGTGGAACCGAATATCACCCAAAAAATGTTGATATTTTGAAGTTTGAGGACATTTAAAAATATATATTATGCTATGTATACATATTTTATAAAAGTCAACTACGTCACCACCTGAAGGGCTTGGGCCACCATGAGCATTTAATTCCAGACCGGACTGGTATACCAAATCCTACCACTAGGTGTCAAACTAAGCAGCTGCTCGCATTGTGAGAGTGCAGCAGCACCACATTACATCACTACTGTCACCACCCACTGTGGTGACACGCAGCTCACGCTAACCAGCTGTTAGCCACAGTCTGCTAATTCTGCCCACCTACACCTGACAAAGTCCAGTTCAGTTGGTTTGAAAAGGGACTGGGTGGCGCTCGGGCACTAGACTGGACCAGCAGAACCTGAACCCAACCTTAGGACCAGATGCTTCAGCTCAGCTCTGGACGTGATGAAGAGCCAGCTTTCATCTGCCTGATTTTATCCACAGAAAACAACCTTTTTGTGCATGTTGTAATCATTTAAGAACCGCAATTTTGAATTTTTACACATCATACAGCAGCAAAAGTTCAGTTCTACTCTCAGTCAGTGACGACACGCAGGAGGGCAAACATCTAAAAATGAAGAAGATGAGTTCCATTTTCACCCAGGGTCACTAAGAGTTTACACACATTCACACCTTTGAGCCACACACACACACACCAACACACACACACCTGATCCTGATCAGGCCTGGCTGTGTGTAAACCTGCTGCTGTGGGACAGATGAGGCCAATTTGTCTGCTGGGATCTAACAGCAGGAGCTGTCAGTCAAATAAATACAAACAAGCGACACACACACACACACATCATAGCATCATAGTGGGTCAGCATTTTGCAGGCTTTACAAGTAAACTGTCTTCCTTTCTACCAGACAACAGCAGAACAGCCGGCATTGTGTATATTTAAACTTGCAACTTATTAATATTCACACTGTTTCCCACAGGTTGATGTCCCCTGCAGACCCCGACCCTCTGAAAAACAAGAGGTTCTGACCTGACCCAGAACATGGTCTGATTCGAGATTCAACAGTCTTTATTGTCATTATGCGAGCACAACGAAATTTTGATGAGTCGTCAAATGACAAAGAGCAAGTCATTTAAACAGTGATTTAAGCTAAATCACTGAACAGGAAGACGGAGACACGACAGAATAAACAGAGAGAAGACAAACATATCAAACTACCTTAATGAAGTCACAGGAAATGAGCCATGTCTGCACAACCTCGAGACAAAAATAATTAGGAAAATGACACAAATGAATGACAAAGACAGAAGAAAATATTGTGAGGAAATCAAATGAAAGAAACTTGCAGGACATTAAGAAAAGACATAAAAAGGAAGAAACCAAGCAGGCAGAAAATCACAAGAGGCTGAAAGAGAAACAAAATGAGACGCAGAGAAAGAAAACTGAATTAAATTAACAGAAGAAGTGAAAGTTCTGGAATGAAGTAATGAAAAGTGGAATGAGTGCAGAGAGAAAGAAAAGAACAGAAAAGATGACGAAGGAGGGAACGACAGAAAGAAAAAGGAACCGAAGGGAGGAATAAAGCGAACACGAGGAACAGGACGTCCCCCTGCCGGGTCCGTCCTCCTCTGATTACACAGTAACGGAGCTGAGCTGGACGCCATCATCATCATAAGACAATTAGCTTCATTTGTCTGAACCGAAAAGCCCATTAAAGAATAAGCGAGCAGTGTTGAAAAGTTCATCAGATTACATCCGAATTAGAGCGGGCGGGTCAAAGCAAAGTGAAGGGAAACAAACACGGGACGACGGGACGTCCACGCTGAAAGCTCACCTGAAAGGTGTAAAAAGGATTAGAGCTGGTCCAGGAACAGCTCTGCTATCTTAGCCTCTTTGTAGGAAACTCGAGGCGTTTAATCTGAGCGGATTGCTTTGACGGATGGTTTCTCTGAGATTCTCCTTTGGAGGCTCGAGTGTTGCATATGAGCCTGTGAGGATGAAGAGCTGCTATCAGTGGAAACAGCCGGTCAGGACGAAGGAAAGTCTGCGGTGAAAGAATGGCAAGATGGCAGCTGGCTGTGGCGTCCTGCAGCTCATTCAGATGTGAGCGAGCAGTTTGAGCAGCGAGTTTAATGTTGATTTTGATGGAACGGATAAATTCACATTAAGCTTTAGGCGTATAGGAATCAATACGCTTCAGTGTCTTGTATTGTGTTATGTTTTATGATACTTTAAACTGTGTTATTTTTGGTTTTATTTATTTTGCTGGCGAGTGTTTTCTTGCTCCATCATGCTGGGTGGATCACACAGTCCAGGCTGCATTACAAAGTCTGTCTGAGGGTTTTTACTCAGATCTCATGTGTGTCACGTTCTTTATGCTGAGACAATTTTCCCAAAATTACATTTTAAAACATTTCAGAACATGTTAAATCATAAGCCCTGGATCGAGATACGTATGACATCACCAGAGTCACAGTAATCTTCTTAGTTTTAGGCAACAAAGTCATCAGTCAAGTTTTGAGTTATTAACTTCTTCTGTAGGTCCTCTGAGGCCTTGTCCAGGGCTGTCCAAAACCTGGACAAAAGTTGACAAGGTGGAACCCGCTTGGAAAATAAGTGAAACAATTAAATGATTTGTTGCTTTCCTTCTGATCGCCGAGCTGCTGCAGCTCTGGAGCCACATGAGGGACAACACGGGGGACAAACAGTCCGTGGACAAACGTCTGCTCAGGAACAGGACAGTTAGACTGTGTGGAGGGCTGTTTCAAAGATCTGATCCAAGATCCAAACCTGAACAGATCTGAAGTCTGCTGTCTGCCGACTGCACAGCAGCCCAACTGTAGACGTGTTTTGTGTCAATAAAGCAGTGGAGTTCAAAGTGTCAGCTGACACGTGGAAACACACACACACACACAAACTAAAACTGAGCTGCTATCACACACGCACACACGAGGCAGCTTGTGAATCCCTCGCTTATTACCCATAATCCACTACAGTCCAGGCTGTCATCGAAGTCTCTGAGGACCGAGGATCATGGGAGCTCAGAGAAAAGGTCAGGGTGACAGGGAAACCAGCTGACCACCCACACACACACACACACACACACACACACACAGGCAGACAGACTTTATTTTAATTAGATAAAAAGTTTTTAAGTCAGTTTGGCAGTAAGAAGTGAGACTGTGTGCATCTCTCAGTTGTTTTCTCCTTGACGGTACAGAAAGCACAGCTGAAACAGAAACTGGAAGATGTTTGTGTGATCTGTAGCAAAGACCAGCAGGCTTTACACACCCGGATCAGGTGTGTGTCTGGTGTCTCTCTGAGCTGGCTCGAGTCGTGGTGGAAATCAGCTTTCCAAAGTCATGAAAGTCAGAATTATCACCTCTGCTGTTAATGACGAGCGTCTGCCGCAGCCTGCTGACTCTCCGTTTTAAAGCAGCTTGAGAGCAGATAAAATCACATAAACTGTCTCCATGCTGGACCTGACTGAGCTTACAGCAGAAATCCAAGATCAAACACTGAATCACACTGGTGGACCTTTTTCACCTTTTTAGACATTTTAAAGACCAAACAACTTGATTAATCAAGAAAACAAACAACAGATCAAATCTATGAGCTGCAGCCCTGCAGGAGAAGCAGACCTTCAGCTGTGGAGAACATTTCACAGACAAACTGCCTGACTGGCAGCTTCATCAAACATCCCAGCGATGAGTTACAGGCACACCAAGAAAATCTGAATTTCCATGTCGGTTTGTGATCACGTAGCTCTGCTAATGACCCAACCCAGAGCTGCTGTGTGCGCTCTGCCCAGCTCGAATTGATGCAGTTCCCTCCACAAACATCAAGTCGTGCTGCTAATGAGAAGATTTCTTATTTTCATTCACGACAAAATTGTCAAAAGTCAACAGGCTGGTGTTTATGATTGGACAGGACGGGGAATCACTTTTACACTTTAACACTGAGAAGATGACATTCACCATCAGAAAGAGCCAGTCAGTGTGCAGAGATTCATCCATCCTGGTGCCTGCTTTGATCCAAATGGATTCTGGGATAAGCAGGAGGTTCTGGTGTAAACCAAAAAGCTGCCCACACAGAAATCCCTTTCAGCGTTTATTAACATTTTCTCTCTGACATTCATAAAAGCCTCAGCTTGCTTCCTGACTACGGGGAGACGTCACCGTTTTTGAAGTTCCAGTTGAAAACGCAAACATAATTACAGTGACAGTGATTGCTAAGTGGTTTGACCGACGCCAGTGAGCCTTCTGGAGTAAAGAACCAATTCATTCCTGCTAATCTCAGCTGATTATCATGAAGGTGTTGGCCAGGACCATCCGAGGTAGTCATCCGTCCTCCGGCGGTCTGACGGGAGCTCAAGTGATTTCACTGACATTAATTTGCTGTGAGGACAAACATCCGTCCAACGCTGGGACGTGATGCTCCTCTATGAGGTTCAAACCAAAGACCACATGCGAACACGGTTACCATGAAATCGCGGCGTTCAGAGGGGACGGCTCACTTCAAAGCCCAGGGGCAGCAGGGGATACGCTTGTGCATCACAGTTTTATCCTTTGTGATGCTGTATGGATCTTAAAAGACGTCTAAAAAGATTTTATTAATAGTTTACATGCAAAGATTCAAGGCTGTGGTTCACAACAGACAGCAGGGGACTGCAGCAGAGACTCTGAACAGAAAACCTGAACTGAGCAGCGAAACACTGGCATTGAAACAAGTATTTTGTGTTTGCTTTTCAGTGACAGGCTCATTATTCTTACCTGTTTCAATGACAGGCTGTTTTTATACTCTCTGTTTGGTTTGATTTTTCAGAGCCAACACAACTCATCTTTCAGTGCCTGCATGTTTTCAATACCAAACTTTAATGTCCCTGTCTGGGAGCGACTGAAGGCAGCGCTGTGATCCTCCTTCAGTCATTCAGTTCTTACAGGCCAACATCACAACGTCACCTGAGACGGGAAGAAGCTGGCAGAAAACACGTGTGCTGCAACTTCACGCATCAACTGTTTCCTCGTTGGACCGTGGATGAACTTTGGCTTTGAATTTAAACTACAGTAACTGTGAATCCTCTGATATTCTGACGCAGGTCAGCTGATGTAAATTCTGCGTGCTGATAATTCAAGTTTACGATCAGGCTGCTGTGTCGGTGGGTCGAATCGTCACACCTGCCATGAGGAGGTGATGTTTTGGAGATCATAACTACGGAATGTGACTTATGAATCAGACAGATTTGTTCATTTCATTCACTTACAGTAAACATATAGCAGCTACTCTCACTGAATGATGTTCATCAAAGGTCGACAACAGCTTTTTGTGCACCTCCGTCATACACAACTCAAAGCGAAATGCGTCTCATGTGATCAAGATGCTGTCACCTGTGCTGAGGCAATATGGTGCCGCCAGAGGTGTGTGCTTAAAAGTCAGAAACTGAATGAAGTGTGTTTTCTCTGTGATCCCACTCGCCTCACTCGAGTCCATATGTGAACCAGTCTGAGCTGCCCGGATGGACCGACAGACATGGAGGCCATTTTAAACACCTCAGTGTTTCTAATCTACAACATGTCATGAAACGCTCATAAGCTGACACTTTTCTGTTGGGGAAAACATTTCTAATAATTCATCAATCAATCAATTCTCATCATTTCACACAGTTATTCCTTATCACCATCATCAGCAGCAGCAGCAGCAGCAGCAGCTCCACAATCGTCATAAATCATCTTCATAGCAACACAGTCACCATCAAGAACAACAGCCTTCATCCTCATCACCACATTCACATCTCTATTAGCATCATCTTCATCACAAAAGACATCAACAGGCTGTAATCATCATCATCGTCATCAGCATTAGCATTACTGTCTTCATCTTCAACAGTCATCATGCTAACAATCATCAGCATCATTAACATCAGTTGCATCTGTAATCAGCAAGATTCACAACTAAGCCAGCAGAAACACTTTGATTCTGCTTCAGATTAGCTCTCAAAACACAGGAGATCATATGGAAAATCAGAGCTGGACTCAGCCGGACTCAGTGCTTCCCCCTAGCTTCCCTGCTCAGAAGAGAGCTGGGCCAGTGATTTACAGAGTCAGTCTCAGAGGAAAGAGGGAAAGGCTCTGCGGCGCTGCATCAAAGACCAGCAGCATCCTCTGAGAGCAGAAACAGAGCAGGCATCAGCAGCTGGGATTTAAACAGCGTTTAGCAGGTACCTGGATCGTTAGCCGAGAGGACAGGAGCAGCTAAACCTAAAGATCAACAACCCAAAGCGAGCGAGACACACACACGGCAACAACAAAGCCAAAAGGCTCTGCAGTCAACACACACACGACATAAACTCGACGTAAAAACACCTCGCATGGCGTCTTACCTTCCTGCACCGCCTGGAAAGGGTTGTTGGGCTCGATGAGTTTAATGGAGTGAGTGATCTTCTCGCTCTGCAGGATGTCGTCACTCAGGCTCAGGTCGGAGACGGCGAGCTGGAACACCTCATCATCCCGCACTGCGTTCTCCTCAAATATCGCACCTGGACAGGTGGGAACAGGGTTGTGGTGAGCATTTAATACCATAAATACCTGCAACAGTTAAATGAACCTCACGCGCCGCCATGAACTCGGCTACAGGCCTGACCCTCCTGAGACGCAACTGCCGTGGCCTCTGAGCTCCACTCTCTTGTTTTATCTGTTTGTTTGCTTGTTGGAACTGAATATGCCAGATCCTGTTTCCTGAATTTCCCATAATGCTTTGGAGTCAAAACAGGCCACCTCAGAACCCAAACTGCTGCGCTGACTGAAAGAGGATTGATCAAATCCAAACAGGTTCCAGCAGTGGTTTTCATTGTGGACTTTTGGTCATGATGTGGTTTACGGTTAAATGACATAAACAAAAAACAAATTTCTCACTATACTCCATAGCCATGTTAATAAAGCTGCAGTTTCCAAAGCAGAAATCCTTCTTACAGAAGCTCAGTGATGTGACACAATAGAAAAATGTGTGTGTGCGTCTGTGTGTGTGTGTGTAGCAGAAAAAAATCTTTACACTTGTGAGTGTTGGTGTGAAAGGTGCTCACAACATAAAATTGAAACATAAAGTTCCAACATGATCCAGAAATGCCAGCATTCAGTTTCAGTGTGGCAGTTGGGTCGCATAAAACACGAAATGTGAACAAACTCCATCGGCTGATGAAGCTCGCGTGGCTGGATGGAAAGCTCGAGCTGTGGAGCTCGTGGTGCGACTGTTTTCTCATCGTCACCTTCTGCGTGGCAAAAGAAAGAAGAGGACCTGCAGCTGAAAGAGAGAAAACCTGCTTATGATGCTTATGACTAAACTGTTGACGAGACACGCTGCAGGTTTCTGCCAGGTTTCTACTGGAGAATCTCAGACGGCTTGATGAATGGAAACCTCCAGATTGTGAAAGGACAGGTTTTCTTGCACAATTAAAGAAAACTTTTCCTATGAGTGAGAATTCAATTTGCCAGGCTGCTTGAGCTCGTTCACCTCACCGGGTAGCCAAATGAACTCAGCACCGAGATCCACGCTGTGGCTCCGGCGGTCCTCCTCCCAGGGCGGCAGCCGGGGGATGCTCCCCAGCCTCTGGGCTTGACCAATCAATCATCCAGTTTTGAAATTGCACTCAGTCAGGCATTTTCAATTAAGAATGACTCCTGTTGCACCTGTCAGAGACACGGTGAGGGGATTGATGTGAGGGTTATATTTTCCCCTGCAGCGGCGGACTGGCAGCCTCAAACTTCAAGCAGTTTAATTAATAATGGCTGCTGAGGGTGGAGGAGGCCACCATGAATTTTACACTCCTCAGTCGCTCTCCTTGAGGAAAAACTGAAGGGTCGGGTTCATCCAAATTGCACAAACACACATTTTCTCTCGTCCCTCTCATCCCTCTCGTCGTGTCCGTCCATGCACTGCGGGTTTAATTTCCCCAGGCGTTGAGAATTCCATCTTTGACTTGATCTCTACCTGCACGTCCTATGAGCACAGTGAGCCGCTCATAGGGACGCACTTCACACCAAAGATGGAGTTTAACAGAAAAGCTGCGACAGCATGTGCTGTGGATAATCCAGTCAAAGACACTGAGGAAGCAGGCAGAGAAGGTTTTAACACTGTGAGCAGCACAAACTGAAATATTAAGCTGCACTGCATGAGGGTGAAGACACATGTCCAAAACCAACTCCAAACCACCTGCACCACAGCTTCACTCATTTTATTTGTGAATGTTTTGCCATTTAATCAGGTTACGTCATGTGTTTTCACCTTCATACCCTCGTTTGGGTGTGAAGTGCACTGAACAGAATGAAACGTTTCATTAACACCTAAAGCTCAGTGAAATTCTTTGAACGACCACATAAACTCCAGTCTGCTGTCATGAGCGAGCAGCTGAATCACGTCAGGTTTTCATTCTCTCAACAGACCAGACCTGCTGTTGTTCTGATTCAGGCCGTCCTGCTCCTCCGCTGAGCCGACTGTCTCCAACAAAGACAAGTTTACCGTTTTGGCAGGCAAACCCTCCTCCCCGTTTTGTCCCTTCTGCCACAGCAGCCTCAATTAAAGCACCTTGCTGAATGCAGAACTGCATGCAGACGTGTGCTTATGTTGGTGAGGATGTGTGCAGGTGCAGACAAATAAATATGGAGAAACAGAATGTGTACATCTGATCCGATTTCAACTTATTGTTTTTGGTGCGTTTGTATTTTCTTAAGAGACATGAACATGTGCAGATTGTGAGAACACATTTCCCTCCTGGCACAATTAAGACAGAAATACACTTTTTATTTATATGCCTCCTTCCTGGTGAGCAGGCAGTGAAAACAAACATTTCAGCCCCTGCTCCTTTTATTCATCAGCTAACATATTCAAGCATGTGCACAAGGCCGAGGTGCAGTTGCCTGAGCAACAGCACATTTTCCTTCTTAGGCTGAGCTGCCCTTTTGAAGAAAAATACTAAGTTTTCTGTTTGGGCTGCATAAATACGAGTAGCCTGTGAGTACTAATGTTGGACCAGCTGAATTCACCAGATCAACCAAACACAGGATCCAAAGCGCTGCCCTGCGCCCCCCGTCATGTGACACTGCAGCCTCTGAGCTCAGTAATGTTGCTGCTGTGTGAGGACTTTTGAAATCATGCAAATCCTTAATACTGACAGCTGGTCTGGCACAACCAGTGAGGCATCCTGTGAATTAAAATCTCCACATACGCTGAACACATACCAAAACACCTGGACGCCCCCTGGTGGCTGGCTGCAGTACACCCCCCCCCCCTCCATGTTAGCAGATGGGACATGAGCCAAACTAAAAACCATACACGTACACGTCAAATACATTTTTCCCAACGATGGTTCACCTTTACGTGCTGTCACATGAACCAGTCTTTGCTCGCTAGCCGTCCAGCGAACGTGCAGGCAGCAACAGCTGCTCAAAATGTCTGTCCTCCTGAATAAATGACAGTAAAGACATTGTATTGTTGCATGAGGACTTAGCAAAGGCACACTGATCAGTCCACCAACCAGAGGAGCCCTCGATGACACGTGTGGTTGTATTTCACGAACACAGCAAGATGAATTACTTGACATTTCAGCGTATAAATTGCACTTTAAAACATTTCTTTTCACCGCATGCATATGATTTAAGTGCTTAAGGTCAGATGATTGAATTTCCGACTGCAGCTGAATAGTTAATAAATGCCAGTGAACTCCTGTTGAAGTTGGAAAATAAATGTGTAATGTGGAGTCTGTGGCCTTTCGAGCGTATTTGCAAACACGGATACGCTACATGCAGGATGGGAACTTCACACCAGCCAGCAGCCAAATGCGATTTATTTGTCGCTGATGCAAAAACAATGTATTGTAGCTGGTAAGTTTATCAGGCCTCCTCATCTCTCTGGCAGGTAATCAAAGAGGAGTCTGAGGCTTCTGGCTGGAGGATCAGACAAAATCAGCGGTTTACTCGTGGAATTAACATCTTCTGTGATCTGTGACTGTAGACGTTTTGCCGGGCTGATTAATCTCAGCGAAGCTTTGTGGACGTGGTGACTTTTCTCAGATTTTTTAATTATGCGAACCTGCTTCCAACTGAAATTATGAAAATACTGTAAAGTAAATGTAAAGTCACTGGTTCTGCAATCAAAAATGTCACTTCAGGAGAAGCACAGAGGAGTAATTAGCAGCTCAGTCATTATGTTGCACTGTGACAAACAGGCTTAACGACCTGCAGCTTCAGCCTACAGCTGTCAGTACAGTCACTGCTGTAATCTCCTTCAGGATCACCGAGTCATTATTTTACGGCTGCGGAGACACTTGGCTACATTTCATCACTGTTGATCAAAATGGAGCTAATCAAACCTCCCAGTCTCAAACGGCTGTTTTCGCCTGCTCTGTTTCAGCACCGAGGACGGAGACGAGCCCGCTTACGAACCTACTGAGCCTCCCGCTCAGCGCGAGAACAGCCACGCGTGAGCCAATCCCGCTTCGCGCAGGATTTCAGACACTGCAGCTCATTTACATTTCTGACAGGCAAAGACAAATTTGCTTTGTTGTCAGGAAGATGGACACTCACGCTAACTTAGTCCTGTGAAAGGGAAGACTGAATCAAGAGCCTGTCAGTCACCTGCACTGCAGAGCAAACAGACGCCTTCCACTCATAAGTGCTGCTCCACAGGCTGACAGAGAGGAACTTTACTCTCACGTTAGTTTAGAGAGGCAGATTAGGATAAACCTGACTGATCACCCCGGGCCTCGACGGAGACGGTTGGCACGCAGATTCAGTGCAGCTCTCGCCTTCCTCCTTTCGTCGCCGTCGTATGGGAAAATCAATCAGTGGTGATACAAGAGGTCCCATTTATCTTTTCAGCTGGCCGTGTGGCAGCTCGCCGCTCGGTGAAATACATGCAGCAGATCACTGGAGTAGGATTACACGTAATAACACAAATTATTCTTTGTCTTTAGCCGCATGCCGACACTGAATAAGAGAGAGAGGTGGTGACCTGGAAAAATGGCTGCCCACACAAGAATACTAATGAGTGAAACTGAACTGGGATGGAACGTGTTTTCACATTAAAACAGTCAACACTGCTGCACAGAGCAGACATGGATACACATATACTAATATACATATAATAATTGTTTTGTAGTTCCCCAAGACATTTACAAATTAACAAACGTCCCCTGTGTGGAAAACATTTCACCAGCTTTTCTCTTAGATAAAAGCTCCTTCAAATTAACTGAAAAAAAAAAGTGTCTAAAATTCGCTCCCTGTTGAAAGATATTGTGCTGATAACAGCACACTGGAGATGTGGAGCCATTTACAGTGAAAGTAATGAAAAAACATTTTCTTAAAAAAGAAGTAAAATATTGGTAAAATATTGTACTTGGGTGTAGTTTATTCTGTTTTTTAGTTTATTATCCAGATGTTTTCTTAACTTAAAGTGTTATAACAGGTTTGTTAGTCAAACTCAATAAATGTGTTTGTAAAGCCATCAAAAACAACTACAAGAAATTTATGAAACTCTTAAGTTCTCTATAAACTGTTAACAAGTTCCTATCTTGTATAATCTAACAATAAAATGTTATAAAGTGTTATTAACACTTATGTCAGCTTATTAACACATAATAATATTAGTAAGCAGCTTATAAGGGCCTTATTACCTCTGCACTAATGCCTCAGTGTCATGTTTTAACTTGATTCGGCTTAGAGACAAGAACTCTGTGGTTATGATGAGAGGAACTCGGTGGTTTGGGTTTAAATGTCTGCTGACTCCAGTCACAGTGAGACAGAGGAGACGCTGATGACGGCCTGTCCGGGTCAGGGACTGTGAGCACTTAGCCTTCACATTCACTCCGTTCACACACACTGACCGATTCGGATCCTCGGCCAATGCGAATGACGTGAAGCTTTAATACTTCGCAAAGCACAAAGTGGATCAACAACAAGATTTACAACAAGCAGAGTCCAGAAGAGGCTTCGGGCTCACGGCGGCTACAGCAGAGCTATTATCATAATTAAAACATCCAAAAAGTGATGCTGCTGCACAACAAAGACGACTGAGGGGGGGGGAAACGGCTGAACACCACCGCAGCCCGAGTCGCTGTTTGTGTATCACTTCCATATGAGCACAGAATATGTTTCCGCACTGCCAGACGTCACCAGCCGTGTGGAGCAGCAGACAGATTGAGAGCCGGAGAAATGAAGCACAGGAAACCGCCTGAAGCTGAACTCCATCCTCAGCCTCTTCACACAAGATGTGAGATCCCGAGCTCCTCTTCCTTCTGTCAGACGGCCAATAATCATCACGCACCGACTTAATGCAAATGAAATGTGCATCTGCCGAGATTACCTACACGACCAGCCACTTTGGCGCCAACAACCCACAATTATACAGCAGCCTCATCCCACTCTGCAAGTGACATGATGGATATTAAGAGCCGTCGAGCCACTGCAGCTGTTAGGCTGCTAAACATTTGCATCCAGCAGCACCTAAAAGACAAAATCTAACTGAGAGAAGGTGAAAACTTTAAATTAAGCCAGGAGCAAAGTGCCTTACAACTCAAATATAATCAGACTTTGTAACTGCAAATGTACTGTACTGTAGCTGTGTGTTAAAGCCTCCACGGAGCTTCAGTATCTCATGTGAAACACACCAGTAATTAGGCCACATTTATAATTAAAAAGCTCCAGCTGGCAATCAGACAGACAAGTCTTGGCTCAAGTTAGCAACTTGTGAAATTCACTCAATGTTTTTGTGGCAAACAGCTGCCCAATCAGAGGCTGTGCCTGTGGACATGTGACAGCAGGTCGCATCAGTTTAATTTGGATGATGATGCAGTAACAGCAACTGAACAGAAAGAAGATTTACAGCAAACTGTGACACGTGATGGGAGAAAACAGAAAATATCAGAAGAGGAGAGAAAAAGCAGAAGCAGAGACTTTTGCTTCCTCTTTGACAGAAAATAAAATCATTTCATTTTCTGCTTCAGTCCCAGCTTTGTGGAGAGAGAAGAACCTTTTCAGTTCCACACCAAACTGATGTTTGGGAGTGAAATGTCAGTGAAGTCTGAGAGGAGAGAGAAACACTGAGAATCCATTCATATGCACGTCAACACGCACTGAATCAGTGACCAAACAAGAATCAGTGTGGGCATCGGACATTTCAGTTTGTCAAACAGTCAAGTCAGTCTGTAGAATTCACTTTATTTATGCTTGGAAGAAGATCATGATTTAGGTTTGTGAACTCTTGACAACATTTAATCTTTTCGAGTCGCATGCACCAGCAAGAATTTTCCATTTTTAACTCGTGCTGACCGTCATGAAAAGAACACACAGTTCCTGCGACGAGCATGAATCCGTTTCATTCTGTTTCACAAAGCTGCCGTGTGGCCAGCGACGTCCAGCACAACTATGAGCTCCCAGCAGCACACACATAAAGTGTCCTTAGAGCAGTGCTTCTCAATTATTTTCTGTTGCGCCCCCCCCCAGCAAGTAGAAAACAATTCGCGCCCCCCCCGCCGCGACTATAAATAATAGTAATAATAATATGTAATAATATGTAATAATAGGATGCTAACAATTCTCGCTGGTTTACTGAAGTAGCATTCACAAAGCGGGATGATTGTTGGCAATATTCGGCACGTTTTGGTTGAAAAAACTCCAGCGGCTTATCAGCATGATTGGGATGTAATGTCTGCAAGTGGCACCTTAATTTATTAGGCTTCATGCTGTCCGCTGCCAGCATTTTTAGACACAGTAAACACACCGGTCTGTCGTCTCCCACTGTAGTCACAGTGAAGCCAAGCGCTACATATGCTTCGTCATATTTCCTCGAGTTACTTTTGTCTCATTATCTTCGTCTCTCTCCGCCTTTCTTCTCATCCCTGTTAAAAATTTCTTCATGTTGTCTCTTAAGGGTTCGCTTACTGCACTTCATATCGCCTGCTCGGTGCAAAAAAGCCGCTACACCATAGAGCTAATACTCCCTGCGCACACTCTGACAATGAGAGCGCCACTGCCAACTACTGTAGTGGATGTGCAATTACACTTTATTCTGGTACGGCAAAAAAAAGCATGTTCCCCAGGGTCACACGCGCCCCCCCTGGCATCGCCCCGCGCCCCCCCAGGGGGGCGCGCCCCACTATTTGAGAAGCACTGCCTTAGAGTAACTTTTTACTGAACTTTGAAGTGGAGTCACGTCACTAACCAGTGAGTCATCACCAGCCCTGCTCGCCACCTCTTCGTCTCGTCCCGAGACCACCTGTCCCCGGTATCCAAGACCAGGACCTGAGAGACAGCGTCTCTTTTCCCTCTGGAACTCTTAACTCAAACTCATTACCGACTGCTCACATGTTCAGAAAGTCTTTTAAAAACAGATTTTAATATTTTGATTTTAACGATTTATGTCCTGCTCTGCACTTGTATTGGGTTTTACATTACTTGGATAATTAATCACATAAAGTGTCTTTTACTATCTGGAAGAGTGTTCTATAATTAAAATGTATTATATCTATTTACAGCCTCTCCCCTCAGCGGAACACAACCACACTTAACAACACAGCCTCCAGGGAACAGGACTATCGATTTATTGAACGGTACGATTGATATCTGACAGCTTCATAAGCCCCACTTACAGACTGGACGTCCATTTAGTCTGGTAGTGTGAGGCCTCAAACAAATGTAAATGGACATCCTTATTCACAAATGTTTTGAACTAATCCCAGTCTGGGAAAGCCAGTCTTACAAACATCAGAATAAATCAGTTCTAAAGATATTCAGGAACAGCACAGAACACAGAGTCCTGGCAGCTTGTGCAGAAAATGATCAGCATCCGCAGCTTTTCTCACAAAGCTGTCATTAGTCAAACCTGCTCTGCCCACGTAGTCTTCTCTCTACCCGTTTGTGACCGTGAATCTGAAGGAACTGCGTAAGTGAATGCCCTGGAGGGGTCAAACACTTTGCTCCATGCCACGCTCGTTCAGTCCAGCAGCTGAACCGCACATACGCGTGTGTGTGTGTGCAGGTGGTGGAGGTAAATGGCCTGGCTGAGCCTTCGCTGTGACGGAGCAGGAAGCCTTTTGCGTCGGTCCCTAACTGGGTTAGTTTATCTTATTTAGCGGTGGGGCAGGAAAAGGCCGCAGCTGTTCATTTGCTTTGCCAGCCTCAGCAGATTGGATTCCTGCAGTTCGAGCTTGCATCTCCTAAACCCAGCCACTGATAGCCGCTACGCCGGCGCCGTAAATCATCCCTCGTCAGCTGCCTGGCTCATGGGATGGGGTAATCTCTGATCCTCGGGCTCCTTATGAAAAGTGACTTGTTATCTGCTTGGCTTGGGGGGCGTTTAGAGGACCTGGAAAACAGCCGACAGGGGACAGGAAGAGCAACACCCCGAGGCCGAGCGATATCGGCTTTTACATTACAGTGAGGACACCTGACAGCTTGTTAATTCATCATCTTTGAAAGTGATGTTCCAAGTGACAGTTTCTTCATCAGAATTCAATTTCTTTCTGGTTGTAAAAGCCTTTGGAGCAGCCTTCATCTGACTGTGAAACTCTAAAATCAGAATTTGTCCCATGTTTAAAGGGACAGTTCACCCTATAATCAAAAATACACACATTTCCTCTTATCTCATGAAATCTAGATTGTTTCGATGTGAGTGAACTAGATGGCACTTCACTTGTGGTGCTCAAAGTGCAGAAAAAAAATTACATTTGAAAAACTCAACAGTAATGTAATGTCTCTTTCCAGTTTCAGGTGGGAGCCATCCATCCATCCATCCATTTTCATATCGCGTATCCATCAGGGTTGCCGGGGGGGCTGGAGCCAACTACGGGTGAGAGGTTGGGTTCATCCTGGACTGGACGCCAGTCAGTCGCAGAAGTAGGAGTCATTTTCTTTATGTATCAGTGTGCAGAAAGAAACTGTGCATCTACACATGGACGAGAGGCTCGTGCAGTAAACATTAATGTCAATCAGTATGTCGCTCAGTTGAGTTCCATCAAAGACAAATTCCTGTCGTGGAATTTCGTGAGAACTCCTCTCCAAACAACAGCTGGAAAACGTCTCTCTGTAAACTAATTCATCAGTCTGCTGGAGGAGCTTCTGTTCAGGTATTTTTCTGCCTTTCATAATGATTTCCCCTTCCCCTTATCTGTACAAAGATGCTCTTTTAAGCCCCCCGAGAGCGTCCATCATATCAAGAGCAGGCCTCACCAACAGCTTGATATCTGAGATTTAATTAAAAGCCAAAATTGATTGTTTCCTTCTGTCTGCTGGTCCTGGTCCTGACCTTCAATCAGACACTTACTCATCCACTGCTTTTCTTTGCAGTTTCAAACAAGCCCTGCGGCAGCTATTTTCATTTGTACACATTCAACCAAAGAGCATGAGGGGCGGGGCTAATTAGAGAAACCAGCTGCTGCTGTGGACGCATGAGATGAAAACCTCTGAAGATTGTTGAACCTCGACAACACAGGATGTCGCGCAAACACAGCAAGTGGGTTGAGCAGTTCGGCTGGAGGTCCAGTTCCCATGTTTTCATCTGCATCAGCTCTTTTACAGAGCAAACCCCCCACCCCCCACCTGCCACCGATCCTCTACAGGGAACAGAGGAGAGGAAGGGACAAACAAACCGGGATCTGTCACCCACGATAAAGCCACGTGGCTGGACGGGACAGATGCTCGGGCTGAGGTTGGAACACTGTCACATCTGATCTGGGCGTTGTGTTACGCTGCCAAGTCAGTCAGAGTCAGACTGTTGATTGGTTCAGCTGAGGTTCTGAATGCAGCCAGCCAACCACACATCAGGTTTTACAGATCAAAACCCATTTTTACTGTACCTTTACGCAGCTACACAGTTTATGGGCTGCCCCTCAGTCCATCCCCTCCTCACGCATCTCTCAGGACATCCTGAGGGAATTTCTCAAAAGTTGGCACAAACATCCACTTGGACGCAAAATGGATGTTCATGTATCACCAGACCAGTGCACTCAACTTGCCAGTTCGATGATACTGAGCTTTAGGTGATTGTCGCTGCACCATGTGATGGTCAGTTACTACAGGTAGTATATGAGTCTGGATACACATAAATGGAAACTCTGACTTGAAACCACCGAGAGGTGGTAAATTCTAGTTTATTTCCATCCATTTCCATTTGTCCATTATAGTTCCTAAACAGCTCAAAAAACACTGCTGGTTGAAACCAAAGAGTTACTCCATAGCCACAGACACTGTGGCCAAGGAGCATTTTCCAGTATTCTACATACAAGTCTTTTGCAGACAGTCAGGTTGTCCAGCCTGAAGAAGCCCCAAACACTGACTGGACGGAAAACACAGAGTACAAACACTTGTTATCAGCAAAGACTCCAGCATCCTGCAGCTGACTGTGAGGTTTCCTGCTGCTGCACTGCTGGAGCGAGTTCACACGTCTCCAAGCTGCGATTTGTACTGCGAGTAGCTGCAGGGATCCGCCGCCTGACCGCGACACATGCAGCAAGAGCCAGGTGTCGCAGTTTTCATGTTTGCGCTTCATTTATAATGACCTTTTCTGAAAACCTTCTCCTAAAACCATGTGCACGGCTGGTTTCTTCATACCTGAAACTCTCAAACCTGTGAGGCATTGGCCACAAGGTGTGTACCTGAGCAGCAAAGAAGAAAAGCAGCTAGCCAGCATGCTACATCAGGCTAAAACTGAGAAGATCTCCAAGCATCGATTTACATTAAAGCAGTTCTAATATTTTAACATGCAGCAGATTAAAATTCTCAAAATGCCACTGAACCCAACTGACTGTCTCCTAGAAAGAGGAAGTCGTGCTCAGATCTTCTACTTATGTAAGGTGTGGAAATACTCTTACAAGTAAAGGTAATGCAGCATTTAAATTTACTCAAGCAAAAGTACAAATGTATTAGCATTAAATATACTTAAAGTACCAAAAAGTACTCATCACACAGCAGAGCATATCAGAATAATGCCCCTCAAATTATTGGATTTTAATTATCAATACATTAAGTATAAAACTGCAGAAAATGGAAACGCGATGTCAAAGTACGCCTACCAAAAAACTGCCCTGGTTACTTTCCACCACAGTCTACCTACAGCCATAACACCCGTCATTTCAGCTCTGTGCTCATTGGCTTCATGTTCACACTGTTTGGCATCAGCGCCCTCAGTTCTACGACTCTGTGTTCCACATAATCCTGTTTCACTGTTCTCTGTTGTTTCCATGTGCAGATTTTCTCCTGAGGGACAGTGAAGTATCCATCCATCTGTCCGTCCATGCATCATATCCACACTCCACTCCAGTGTGTTCTGCAGAGGCCAGAAAAGACTGGCAAAACGGTGTGTGCACTCAGGTTTTATTTCCAGTGGACGTCAGCTTCATGTGTATGAATAAACATCATTTTAAAACCTTTCCCCTCATAATCACTCATGGTAGTAGCCTGTAAAGGATCAAACATGATGCACATGCAGCGTTTCAGGTGCAGTCTGCCTCAGTGTCTCTGGATAAATTAGCTGAGACAGGAAGTGAGTCTCTAACCCCCTCCTCCCCCACGCAGGGCACCGCAGTGCTGCCATTGGCCGGGTTTGGTGCTCTGAAGCTGCTGCTCATCTGAAACCTTTGGATTCTGATTGTTTTTGGAAGGAGGACCCAATCAACTCAGGACCCTCTAAGTGGAATTAGTGCAAATTTGGTAGTTTATGTGAACAGTGCGAGTGTGTGCTCAGTCTGCTCTACTGTCAAAGACCCCCCTGATGTATTCTCCACCTACTAAACCATTAACTAAACAAAAGTGACATAAAATCACGAGAAATCAGAAAAGAAGAGGCGAGCAGGACGCTCGGCGCTCGCCTCCTCAGCTCCCCAACTGGCTTTCGGTTGTTTCAGAGCCCAAACAGTCGGCGTTTGTCCCCTTTGTCATCTCTTCCCCCGGCAGAGTTGATTAACATTTCACTCACGTCTAATTCAAAGTTCAGGCTCACGAATAAGGGGAGGAGAGGGAGAGAGGGATGGAGGAGGAGGAGGAGGAGGAGGAGGAGGAGGAGGGCGGGGGGTGGGGGAGGGAAGGACGGAGGATGGATGGATGGATGGATAAAGCGAAACCCTCCAAACACCCACGTCGGGGCAGTTTCTCCTGCCTCCTCGGGTTTTCTTCTGCATGTGAATGTGAACATGCATCGAGATGAGCTCTCCCTGCCTGCAACGGAGGGGAGGACGGAGGGGAGGATGGAGGGATGGCGCGGCGCAACACTTTGCGGGCACTTCTGCCAGGCTGCGCTGTCTGAGCCTGGATGCAACAGCCTATCCTGGTACGGATCGGAATGATAATCAGGTGTGAGGTCTTGATGTTTGGGAATCAGTGCATGCACGGAAAGTCTAACATTCAAATTCTGCCATAACTCAACTTGAGCAGCACGAATGTGTCCGTATTTCACAAACCCATCAGCAGCCTGCTCTCCTGCTCACATTTCGTTACGGAAGCCGTCCCTGCCTGCAGCCAGCAGCCTGTCTCTCCCTGCACAGCAAAGCCAGAAAAAAAGCCCCGCTTGGTGTCTTACCGATGTGAATGATGGAGTCGGCGCTCACTGTGTTGCATTGCAATATCCACAGGGAATGAAATAACAATGTCAGCATTTCCATCTCCAGTTTGAGCCGAAAAGGCGCATCCACGGATCCACCTCGCTGATTTTTGTGTTTTTCTCCAGTGATGAGCAAATCCAAAATAAGCGTCGGTGCGTAAAACCGGCAGCAGCAGCAGCAGCAGCAGCAGCAGCGAGGAACAGCGCTGAAATCACCACCGAATAGTACTAAAACCCGAATCCCAAAGACCAAACTGTTGGCAAGAGTCGAGAAGAAGAAGAAAGGTAGAAGAAGAAAAAAACAGAAGCTTCCAGGGCTCCGGAATGAAACCAACCGGGGTAAGTGAGGAGGGAAGCGGGGACGGAAGAGAGAAGACACCGGGGGGTTTGTTTCAGAGGTTGAGATCCGCCAGACGAGCAGCTCTGACTCTCTACCTCCGAGTCTGAGACATAACACACTGCAAACTGCGGAGGAGGAGGAGGGACGCTCTCTCTCTCTCTCTCTCTCTCTCTCTCTCTCTCTCTCTCTCTCTCTCTCTCTCCCACCGACCCACGTGACTGCAGAGCCTCTATCTACAGCGCTGAAAGCCCGACCGGAGAAAAGAGAGGCGAGATGAAGAGAGATGGAGGGATGGAGCCGGTGCGCACCGCGGAGGAGACGGGGTGAGGCGCAGAGGTAGTCGCGCCCGGGACGGACACTCGCCTCTTTGGTAGGTTTTGGGGGGTGGGGTGACTCGTACACCGGATGGGGGTAGGAGGACGTCGGCAGTGCAGCTAATGAACTTGCGACAGCCCGACTTCGTTGAACGCGTTAAGCGCGCTCCCGTCCGACTGAAGTTGGTTTATTCAGCAAGACGACCCGTCAGCGCTGCGCCGCTGCGTTACAGTGAAGCTGTTGCACGCGTTGGATTCACTCACTGTGTGGCAGGTCACATCGCTTTACTCTGCTGGGCACTTCGGTATCTCTGCGCCAATTTAAGACAACTGTCTCGTTTGATTCTTTCTGTCGTGGTGGAAAGACAGGAGAGAAAATGTGGCATTTCTACAACAGACACCGTGAACAACTTCATCTCAGCAAAGGGTGATCGTGTCGATGCCTAGCGAGGTGAACGATGTTTGACATCGTCTTCAAGCCGTGTTTCCCTCTGGCAGCTTGGAGAGGTTGTGTGTGACGCGCGGTGGACGCACGGGAGAGCTTCCGAGGAGGTTCCACTTTTTTAACGGTGGTCTCTCTCAGCTTGGAACGAATAAAACTACGATGGCGTGCGTAAAATGTTGAGCTCTAACGCTGCGCGGAAACAAAGCCATGACGCGCGTTTTGGCGTCGCCGCGTGCGTAAAATCTTCCGAACACCGCATGGAGGATTTTCTAGACACTAGACAGAAGAGAGGAAAGGGGACACGGACTCCTCTGCTCCAGGCGGGAGGAGATTCGGGGACGCTGGGACACGCAGGACGAGCGAAGAGGAGGAAGATGTTCGCAGCAGGACGCAGCCACGAGAGTTTCACCAAGTCAGCACTGACGCCCCCGCTGCCTGCAGGTCTTCACACCGTGGTGAGCTGAGGGTCAGTGAAGTCTTGGACATGTTTGTCTTCTCTAACCTGTAAATGATGAGGTTACACAGATCTCCGGCGTTTGTGCATGTGACGTCACCGATCTTTCCACTGATGTCATTCCAGGTGTGTTTTTTTTCTTCCCTGAGAGACCTGTGGGACTGATTGGCTCGTCTCCATTCAGCGGGAAGAGGACGGAAATGGAAGATTAGAGAAGACTACACTTGACCTTACAATTAAAGGATATTTCTTGTGGATGAATGTGATTCAGAAATGTCTTTTAATTGTTCGGCCAAGTCTAGTCGGGCTAGAGTCTCCAGGAGAACCTTGACAGAAAGTCCTGCAGGGCCTGCCTGCTCTGAGGGATCCTCACAGTTTCAGAACCGCGCCGGACCGGACAGCTCCTCAGGAGTCACTCTGTTGCTTTATTAATTACTGGATTATTGTATTTATTCACTTAAAAGATATTAAAATTCCTTCAGCTTTATCAAATTAAATTGAAGCTTGCAGAAAACCGAGGAAAAGTTAAGAAGTGAACTCGCTGAAGAGTTGAATAGTGTGTGAAACCAAACTGTTTAGAATCTGTTATTACCCATTAGAAAGACAACAGTGCAGTTGCTCCCACCGGGGAGAATGAATCCTCCTGCACAACATAATGCTGAATCTTTTTCATGATAAAATACTTAACTCTCACTGCTAGTTTCAGTGTATTTGACGTTTTTGGCCCAAGTGATGCCACAGCTTCCCTTGAATGAATGTGACCTCCAGGTCAAAATGTCCGCCGTGCTTGAATAAATCTGTTTTGGAGGAAGAGTTTGAGCTGGCGTCTTAACTGTGTGTGTCTTGTCCTGATTTGTCTGTTAACTTTTTCTCACCGTCATCAGCACACGAGCACTAATTTACATAATCAATACTGAATGCTGTCAGCATCCACTCATAACGTCATCATCAGCACACGTCCCTTCATCTCTCGAGAACAAAGTCAGTACTTAATGATACACATGTTGCATTAAGTTGGTGTGTTATTCACTCTTCTTCCAGTTAAAACTACTCATAGCTCATTTTTGTTCTCTATTAATTTCCAGTGCTTACTCACACACACATACACACACACACACAGAGCTGAAAAGGTCGATACAGTCCATCAGTGGAACATCACACCCCCTAGTGGCAGCAGGTGGTTCCTGCGAGGCCTAATGTGAAAGGAAAAGATTTCCAAAGAGATCATCCAAAGTGAGAAATTCAATCTAAGCGTCAATCAGTGACTCACTTCAAGTTTCCATCCCTTTAAAAAGGATAAAGAAGAGAGAAGCTTTCACTCGAGCACTTGTAGTTTGCTTATCAGCGACTTCATACATTTTTACATGTTTTAGGTTGACCCTTTTTTTGAGATAAGATTAACTTTACTGATCCCACAGCGGGGAAATTCACTTATCAACATAATAACCAATTTGACAAGGTAACAGAACATAAGCAGTCAACCAGCCCTGAGCAAACTACCAAACAGAAAACCCTGCACCTCCGGGAGAGCGCGTCAGCTTTTACGTACCTCCAGATGGACTGTGATTGGCTGCAGGACCAGGAGGGAGTAGAGTTGAGGTCTACAGCATCTGTGGAGCAGCAGAACACAAACTTAGTGTCAGGGACAATGAACTTTGATCAGCATCTCCTTCACCGACGAAACGCGAGTCTTAGCGCGTGCTGAGCCCACCTGCGGCTCCACACTTTAAACACATGAATTCCCGCCCTGAGACTGAACAGTAAGCACCTCCCCTAAATCTGAAGCTCCATTCAAAGTGAAGACTCACTTTTGTTTTCATAAGATGAAGTGACTGAGCTGCTTTAATCCTCCCCTGATGGAAACTTTATCTTTCAGCTTGTCCTTTAACTGAGCCGCTGAACCTACCTGGAGTCCCACGCACGATGGCACAGCTGATCACACACACCAGTCATCATCTCTCAATCACTCGCTGTCATGTCAAATGTCTGCACAGAAATCATCCGCTCACCCCGAAAACACTCCGAAAATAAAGCTGCTCTCCTTTCTCTCCTTCCATCTGGCTTGGCGGCAGTAACTCCAGCGTGGATGACAATCTAATTGCATCCTCATCTCTCTCCGGTTTAATGGGCTGTCAGGTAGCATCATTACACACTTTCATTGCCTCCCTGCACGACTCACATACAGATAATAACTGACAACACGCGTGTGTGAGAGAGCGGGGAGTGAAAATTGTCTGAAGGTTGTGTGGAACCGCACAGCATCAGTTACAACAGCCTGCCGGTGTCTGCGCGTGCGTGAATGTTCTAATGTTTCCAGGTTTATGAGCACTAACAGTGTAGAAAACTGACAAAAGTTTGGGGGCAGTTAAACAGAGCAGGAACTGGAGCCAAATGTGCTGGGACATTCAGTCATTATAACGCAAACTATTTCAAATGGACCAAAGGCTTACAGGGAGGAAGAGGCAGACAAGCGGTCCAACGCAGGACAGCAGGACAGCTGGACAGCACACACAGGGGAATTCACTGAAGACAAACTGACAAAGAGGGAGGACAGACATACATGCAAGTTTAGTGAGGGACAGGTGAAACACATCAGGGCAATCACAAAGTTAGGGGAACAAAACTCGCAATGACGCGTGAGAGAGAGAAACCTTCAAAATAAAACAGGAAACAGCTAAACTAAAACTTCTAGGAGGAGATGAGTTCTACTCCACTACAGTTCAGAGGCAAATATTCTACTTTTAACTCCAGTACGTTTTATTTAAAACTTTAGTTACTTAGCAGATAGTTTGATAATCAGCAAATACATTGTGATGTGAATCACACGGGTTGGAATAAAACTTTATTGATCTGGCAGTAATGTGACATTGTACCATCCTGAGGCCCTCTCAGTCTGAGCATTTTTCTGGTTTCTAATTCAGTCAAGACAGATCTTGAACGGTGATTCACAGATGTTCAAGTCTGTCTTAAACCAGTGCCCACAAGAGCATTACATTTTTTATTTTTTATTTTTTAATGTAATCTGAGGTTGTCTGAGTGCAATGACAAAGCAGCAATCTGACTTTATCAAATCAAGTGAGCGTCTTCCAAACTAAAGTTGTTTAAGTTCCCTCAACGTGAAGCGGGCAAAGCGAAGCAAAGACTTCTGGGAAAGTGAAACTGAATGAAAGTTCACAAGACAAACATGTTTGTGTTCATTTCAGAAGAGACTTGGAGGAACATTTGGCTGCCGACCGCACTGCGTTGTTTCCTCCACCACCAGCACAGGAGCAGTAATCAACTTTCCAAACAAAGCAATAATGTTGTGCAGATTAGGCCGAGCCGCAGGGAGCAGCAGACAGATCAGATCACATCCATCTGCAGCGAGACGGCTGTCGGAGGCTGACGGCAACAAGACTTCAGAGCAGGAAACCACGTCATCCGTGTGTGTGTGAAGTGACTATAAATACTCACAGCACTGTAACAGAGAGGCTTTTTCATGTATTTTTTCAAGTAAAATCTGAAATAAATAATTCTGCTTTCACATCAAGAGATTTTCGATGACTCAGTGAACTCAACTATTTTTGGACAGACAAGAATCAGAGGCCAGTGTGTTGTTGTGCTGTTAGCTGTCAATCAGGAACATTTTGGGTTTGCTTTGCAGGAGCTCTTTTCCCTTTAGAGGATGATCTGTGAAAAAGATCACATTTGAAGACCAAACTTCACTCCTTTCTAAACTACTTTGGAATAAGATTTAAATAATTCAGTTTCCTTGTCCACGATGTTGGCTGGTCCTGCTTGTCTGCAGTCTGGATGAATCTGTACACATGATGTGGGTTATTGTGTGACATTAGAAATGTCCCAGTCAGGACCAGAGACCTTTTCAACAAATGTTCCCTTTTAGAGATTTATTCAATCACTGTTGGCCTTGGTTCAGTCAAAACGAGATGGAAAAAGCTCTTCTCTCTGGCCTTCATTAGACAGAAGAGTGTGAGAGCGTTCTGACAAGCCTGAGACTTCATGCGTTGGTCTTGATCTTGTCTCTCGTCTCAAAGCAGTGGAGGATAAAGAAGGCGAAGATGAGGATATCAAAGGAGAACGTTGAGAGAAGGAGGACTGAAAATAACATTAATCTGACTTGACAACAAAATAACTTCTCTTCGAAGCGGTTGCACCTCACTGCATCATGTTACAAACTTCTTGAAAAGCTCCTTTTAATTGCTCAGAAGTTGTTTTCTGTTGTGCTTTTCTTTCTTTTAGTGCTCTCTCTGTTTCCTTTTCCATTTTCTGTTCCTTTTGCAGAGCCTGTGGGTGGCAGGGGGTGTGGCTGGCTCCTCCTGTTGGCAGCTGAGGCACCCCTGAGTTCTATCAGCCTATTCTCTCCACTTTATAAGCCTGGCCTTCACTCCTGCTTGCTGCCACATTATTCTACGCTCTGCCTCTGCATGCTGTTCGTCAGAGTTACCTGGATTCTCCTGCCGAAGATCTCTTTCTGTCAGCCAGCTCCCTGCCTCCACAGCCTGCGTTTGTTTCTGGTTTTAGTTGATTAAAAGAACCTTTTGTTCCCTCTCACCAGTGTGTTTGTCTCTGCTTTGGGGTCCTGGTCTTAAAAGAACCTAATAGAAAAGTATAACAAATTTGTCTTATTTGTGTTTATTCAACGCCGAAATATTGGATTTCAGCAAAGCAGTCAAGCCATTTTTGAGATGCAGGAACATGCAGGCCATACAAAATATTGATTGTGGTCGTCCCCATCAAGCTGTCCTTCAGCTGAGGGCAACAGGTTCAACTTCAACTTGTCAGACAGCTGAGATCTTTGGAGACGTAATGAGAAGCACAGACGTGGTCAGACATCAAACAGCCACTTATTGTAAGAAACAGCATTTCAAGAATCAGCCAAAGCAGAAAACAGTTTATGTAAACATTTGTGTCTGGTAATGATTTATATTTTTCCAAAAACACATACACCATCCAGTCACTAGAGTACCAAATATGGATTAATCCACAGCTCAAAATAGTCCCGAACAAATGCAGTTTTCTCCTGCTAGTTTGATTAAAACTACAGTGTGAGAAGCGATTTTAGGAAATTAATGAACCTTTTCTTTTCTTTTTTTAAATAAAACTATATAATTGTGAGGTGTTTCAAGAAATTTACAAGCAATGGTCTTGGGACTGAAAGCCACAGCCAATGTGGAGAAGTTGACTGTTGAACTGTAGTGTGATACAGAGAAAATCCAGCCTTGTCCTTCACCGTAACTGTGGCTGATCACAAAAACACTGTCAAATTACCTATTTTATCATTTTGGTATGAAATCAGTGTGGAGGCTTTCTGTCATTTTCTATTCTGTCTGTTGCTCCAGTGACCAACGTTCTCCATAGGAGGTCATCAGAGGATCATTAACCATCATTTCAACCTTCATCAAAAGATGAGCAGAGACCTCACGGCCCTTTAACTTGTGGAAAACTTTAAAAGAACAACCATTTTTATATCATATGGTTTGACTCAGCAGGAAAGAAGAAAACAGCACACACACTTCTACTCAGCTCTTCGCTTTATTGAATTTTTGTCTGGAGAAGAGAACAAACACGTCCAATCAGAGTTGTAGATAAATGTCATCATTACATGAACATACAGATCAAAGAAATCAGACACTGATGTTGTCTTCACATCAGGAAGGCTTCAGCTTTACAAACACCAGCTTTCTAACAGCGACTCTCCTCTCAACCAGCAGAGCCTTCCTGAGTCTGTTTTCCCCTTCAGCTTCCCAAAGATTAACCCCATGATCACTTAAAACCACACCAAAAGAAACAGAACTCAATCCTGAATAAACACAAGCATGAATCAGGCTATAGGAAGCACAATAATCACAGTTTAAGTTATATTCTGTGACTGTATTTGGCTAACACAATATCATATTAATAATCTCTCAAGCATCAAAGTTTCAGCGATTACAGCAAAGCCACAAGAAAACAGAATATAAACTTGTTAGCAAAGCCAACAATACATCATAACCTTCTGACCTGCTGCTCGTCCACGCATGGTTTTCTATACTGAGCATCCAAACAAGGTTATGTGAAAAAGAAAAGTCTTATCCTCCATGATTCCTCATCATATTGTACTGCAGGTGTGGCACAAGGTGCACTGGTTAGCACCGCCACAGCATGGAGGACTAAGTAGCTCTACTCTACAATACAAAAACAAAACTTCTCTATTCTTATTCATGGCTGCAGCTGCTAAAATCTGCCTGTGACCGTCCTCATTACGGCTTAAAGCATCGAAACTGTCACAGTTTTCACTGTAGGTCTGCTTGAAAATGCAAAACTATGAGTAACTATGAGTGGTGGAGTGAAAGAAGAGGACAGAGTTGGTACAGGAGAAACACACCTAAAATTGTCATGCAAGGCCTTCAGACTATTGATAACTGATGTATAACATAGTAATTTAAAAAACTGGGTACTTGTCATGCAGTGAAGTAATAAAATAAAAGCTTACTGTCAGATGATTTGAAAACCAATTGCCTCCTACAAGAAGTTTACTCATCAATTAATCATCAATACCTTCACCATTTCCTACCACGGACTAAATTTGGTCTCAGCTACCTGTAAAACTCAGAATTCCAGAAGGAGGAATCAAATAAATCACTGACAAAATTCTGTATTCAGCATCTGACTACATTTTAGATCAGTTTGATCTGACCAGGTTCAGAATCTGAGAACCCAACCAAGAACCCTGGGTAAACTGGCTCCCTGAATTTGATTTGGAAGGTGTGAAGGTGAGTCACCAAGTTGGAGTCGACCATGTAGAAGGACAGAGTGCCAGCAGGCCAGTCCAGATACACTCCGAGTCGTTTAAAGCCAAGAGAGGAAACACTAATAGGTACATTTAGACATTTATGAAGGTGGCCGTATTCAGTGTCCTGATGAGAGTAAAAAATCCAAGATATTTCATTCATTCCAAGTGTAGCCTGGTAATCTGCTGATTTCCTCTTGATGCCTCTATATGTGATACCTGCACGGACACAACCACCCCACTCCACCTCCCAGTAATGGCGTCCATTCAGACCCTTTTTGCACAACACCTGCTGACGTGAGTCGAACCGCTCCGGCAGATCTGTATAAGACTGCTGTTTTCCAAATTTCACCACTTTGTTGCCCTCAGAGATACTCAGGTAAGGGTGCGCCGTGTCTGGATCCAGGGTGAGGTCACAGTAATCTGATGGAGAAACCAATAAGTAATCTGTTATTAGTCATCCACATCATCCAATGCATTGTTTATGGTATTATCAGGCTTCTGGAGGAGTACCATCTGTACAGGACATTTTTGACTTGATAAAGCATGAAAAATTACTTACACCAGATCAGATCTCTTCTGTCTGTGATCGTCTCCGCAGGAGGGGGTTCAGGCTTTGAGAAGTTGTCAGTGACCAGGATGCCGTTTCTGTAATGGTAGATGGTTGCTCCTTTGTGTTTGTTGTTATCAATGGCTCCTATCAGGAAAACAAATCGGCTGCTGCTTTTCATTCCCTTGGCAAGATCCCTGACACCTTTGGCTTTGTCCCTCAGTTTGGTTATCACTTCACCTGAGTAGTACCACAGGTCTTCACTGGTGCTTTCTGCTTCACGTGACTCCAAGAAGGCTGCCATTGCATCAAGACCAGGGTCAGGAGTCTCCATGGAAGTGAAAACAAAGCACAGGGCCTCCTCTACACCTGGAGAAAGAACCTCTCTGTCCAGCTCTGACTCACTTTTGACAATCTTCACTCCATCCAAGGTATCTACACAGGACTTGATGATGTTGATTTCTCTCTCTTCCTGATCCAGCCACTTGTCTAGATTTTTATAGCTGAATGGTGACTTCTGTCTGTTTTCAAGGAGTTGGTTTACTGAGCTCTCATCTTCTTTACCTTCACGGATGAGGGGGAATTTCTCTGCCATGGTCCGCTTGAGGTTGGACTCATAGTACTCACACAACTGTTGGAATCTAGTTAACTCAGCTTGAATCTGTGGAAAATTCTGCACCACTTTGTCATCCAGAGAATCATTGCACCTCATTCTGATTTCTCTTAATTCCTGCAGAGCATCCTGTGCCTTCCTCACCAGTCCAACGCTGATCCCACTCACCAGCTCAGCAGTTTTCGAGTGAAAAAAGTTCAGTGGCATCAGCCAGACCTCCATTGGAACACTGTTCTCTCCATTCCCTCCCATTAGCTTTGGAAGTTCTACGTAGGTCTTCACTGCATCTGTAAATGTTGCAGGGTTGCTTTCAAGAATGAAATCTCCATAGAATTTGCAGGAGAATTTGTCGGTCAGATCTTTTTCTTCTTCTGTCAGCTTGATGTCAACTCTGCCCTCAATACTAAATGAGGGGATCTTCTTTATCACAGCTTCCATGCTGCCCTGGATGTCCTGAACGCTGCTGGCTTCTAACTTCTCACTGTCAAACACAAAGAAAGCATTTGCCCCATACAGGATGCCTGTGACTACATGAGTTGCTGAGCCCTTCTCAATAATACTTATTTGTCGGGTGTCCAAGTTTTCAAGGTCAATCACTGACAACTCCTTGAAGTTGGTGGTAGCTTTGTACTGACACGTCACTCTGCTTTGATTCTTGAATTTCTTTGTATCATTCATATATTTGGCAGATCCTCCAACTTCAATCAGACCCCCAAGGAAACTGGCCTTTAGAGAAGCATCCACATCCAGCAGAGAGGACTTGGATTCAATGGAGTCAGAAGCAGAAATTTCAAATTCACTGAAAGGTTTAACTGTTCCTGTTATCTTTGCTTGTAGGGTTTCATCATCCCACAACTTCAAACCTAAAAATGAGAAAATGTTGTAAAATCACGCTGTGAACATAATCAGGGGCACAAATGCTGTGAAAATGGCAGTTAAGTTTCTTCATTCATAGCTGCATACGGTGGCCACCAATATATCCAGGATTTGGTTCAGATTCTGAAATGTAGTCAGTTATTGATCATAAATTACCTCTTAATTTTTGCACTTAGTAGTATAATCCACCAAATTACAAAAAAATGTAACCTGAATACTTTCACTCACACTTATGCTGCTTATACTTCAAATTGAAACACTGAAATAATTGCAACATACTGTATATTAAAAATGGATGCAGCTACAAACATCTGACTTGCATTAAATATGTTTCATATTATATATAAAGTATTATATTACATATTATTATATCTATTCTTTCACAAATATATTTTTCTCGGTGAAAATCTCAAAACATTTTCAGCATTCAGCACATTCAGCATTCACAGCAGGTCAAATCAAATCACTCCTAAACTCCAACTTACTTTTATTGTGTAAGTTTTTGTTGGTGCTTTGACTTTGCTCTTATGACACAAGAGGAGCACTTTGTTAAACTGTTCATTGTCAAATTGTAATGTAAATTAAAATTCTGTTACCCATCAATCATCATTCAGAGAGCACTTTGATTGATTCGAGAAACCTCTTTCTGTTAAAATCTTGTCATCAAGAAAAAAGGTTCATTATTTTAAAATCACTAAGTTTAAAAGAGCTGATATGTAATCCAGCCTGAGCTGATGGTACTTGTTTTTGAAATGTGATTATGTGTTCCTGATTACATGTATTCATAACTGCTGTGCTGAATATTTTAGCATCCCTTAACTTGTGAACTAATAAATGGTTATAATTACATTATAGAATTGCAAAGCATTTGCTAATCCTTGTCATGTTGTGTATGAATGTTAAATAGGTGAGGTGAGACTTACCTGGGATCAGTTTATCTGCACGAGCATCATAGAGCATTCCCAGGGTGAAAGGTCGACCCAGAGCAACAATCTTCTTGGTATCAGAGGCCATTTCTCCAACCTGCTGAGAAATGTAAAGTAAGTGACCACACAGCCTTCAGTACTTCATTTACACTGTCTTCATCAGTAGGAGTTTCCTCACCTGGTGAAGCTGTGATGATCAGCTGAGTTTAGTGCGAGTCCTCTTGACTTGGAGCTTCCAGTCTGATGTTCTGTGATACTGCAACATTATTTATATCGTATGAGAGGCTTTCTTCTACCGACTCCTCCCATGACGCGCCTCCAGGCATTACAACAGCCAATGTAACAGGTAAATATTTCAAGGGAGTTCAGTGTTCCCTCACTGAAATTTGAGTGCAAAAGTGTTTCCACATTCTGTGGAACAAATATCAGAAGTGACGCCAAAACAGAATAGCACGCCAGAACAAGTTTGTACAAACCCAAAGACTTTATTGTTATTTGCTTTTGTTCACATGTAATGCTGGTTGTGCTTGCTCATGGGGGAATGTTGGGTTTTCTGTATTAAAACATTTAATTAAAGAGTTTGGTCTCGACCTGCTTGAATTGGAAAGTGTCATGAGATAACTTTTGTTGTGTCAATATCTTTCTACATTGTTTGACCTTAAGGACAGCAACATCTAAATGTCTCAATGAAGTCTTTAATTTAGCAGCTGTGTCCTATGAAGTGCACACTGGAAGGGCCTGGAAGTGTGATGTCTGACTCAACAGTGACATGAGGTCAGGGTTGGAGTTAGCACTAAAAATGTCATGTTCATGTACATAAATCCTGTACATAAAATGTTGTCAGTATTATTATTAAACTGATTTTGATTTTGAGACTGAAGAGACTGACAGCAGCCCCACATTCTGGAGAATATTTCAGTTGAATCATGTGATGTAAAAAGTGTCATGACCCAGACTGTCCTCAGTGGAAAAATGCTTCAGTAAAATGTCCTCATCGCCCTGCTCTCAGAAACATATTGTGCATTAGCAGGGACAATTTGGTTATTTGCAAGTCATATCAGTGATTATGGGGAATAATCATTGAAACAAATAAGGGTATTCATTATATATGCAAAACCAGGGCACCACTCTGTCACCAGGGACCAACAGCCAAATTAATACGTGGGAAATAACATCTCGTCTCTTAGGAATTAATGAAGGGTGAATTCAAGGACTGACTGTTATGAAACCAGCTGTTATCACAAGTATGTTCACAATAACCAGACAACGATGAGTTAAATTATAACAGGATTTATTAACATTGCAACAATTATCAGAAGATATGTATTACTTGTACTAAACACTATTATAATCCAACTTTATCTACACACATTAACTGCTAACTATGATGGGTAAACACAGGTACAGCAGTGAGGATATATCTATATAAGTATATACACCTATGTGTGTATGTATTTTGGTGTACAGGTCAGGAAGTGTGTGTGTGTGTGTGTGCATGAGCTTGTGGGCACGTGCGTGGAGGGAAGAGAGAGAGGGAAAAATGGCGATGGAGTCACGTGAGTGACGTATCAGTGAGGTGAGGGTTGCACTGCCTTTTTATTACCTGAGTGATGTCACCTCGGACCCCTGTAAAGACGGCTTGACCACAGCCAGTCCGTGCCAGGTCTGTGTTCAGATTTACATCGAGGTGTAAATCATGGGGGGTCGGGTCGACGTCTCTCTAACCGTCAGTCACTCTGGTTCAGGCTTCTGGAGGCACAAGTAGGCCTCTCTATTGTTCTCCTGAACACATGGCTGGAGATCCCAACAATGAAAAGGGAGCAAAAGGAAACTCCCACACCTGACCATTGTGCCATGCTCTGAGTCTGGGTTGTGGTGAACCAGGTGTAGCATATTGTCAAAAGCACCACGACATGGGATTGTTTCCAAACTGGCTGTCTGAGCTTGTTGATTTTCTGTCAATCTCACCGTATGCGACCCCTACATAAACAGATTCATCAGGACTGGTGCTCCATTCTACCTCCCAGTAAGAGCTCTCCTTCAGGATGGCAAACACCTGAGGACGGGTGTTACGTGCAGGCAAGGGCTCTGTGTTTCAGTTTCAAATTTGTTTGAATGTTGCCTGCTCTGGCCCCAGGAATGCAGACTACGGTCGCTAGTTTCGCTATCTTAACGTTTCGCAAAACAGAGTCTTCACTTATCAGAGCTGGCTCTTCGGTGGGTGTGTCGCCGAGTGGGGAATACCTATTAGAAACGTGAAGTGGCTGCTGGCACTCGGTGGGCTTTGGTCTGAAGCTATGCCTTCTACGAACAGTCACCTACCGGCCCTGGTTTCCTGGCTGCTCAGGAGGTACCGGAGGAGAGCTAAAGGCTAAGCTATGTGGCTCCGTACCGGCTAACAGGGCTTGGCTAACTGCAGCTAGCAGTTTGGTTTCAATGGTGCGGAGCCAGCATTCCAAATCGCTAAGCTTCGCCTCCAACCTAACCAACAGGCTACAGTTTCTACAAATGCCGTTATCACTAAAGGAGGCAGAAGAATAGCTAAACATTTGACACACCAAGCAGGACAGAGCAGCAGAACGGGAGAAGGAAGGAGAGGCCATAGTCAAGCGTAACTTACGACTTAAGACGTAGTGATAAGATAGAGGCGAGTGCTTAACAACAGCAATGTGAGTTTTTAGTGTGTAGATGAGCTCTAATATGGACAACAACGAAAGAGCTTTAACTGAACAAGAATCTAGAGCAGAGCAGTGTAACAATGCAACGCTTAGCACAGCGCACGACAAACAGGAAATGACGGAGTACGTTCACCTGAACACGTCAGAGTCTGGACGTTCCCAGACGTTCCGTTACCACAGGTAGTGAATAGTTAGGTCCAGTTGTATTGTACTTTTTAAAATTATTTTAGCAGAACCACACAGTTTTCTCTTCACCCCACATTTTTAGGAAAAAAACTTGTTTAGTTTGGTATAACAATAAAAAAAACTTTAAGTTCTCCACCACCTTGGCTTCCACCTCAGCAGGGACGTAAGAGTATGCAGCAAACCTCTCTGGGCGATCAGGATATGACTGCCATGCTCCATATGCTGCCTTTATGTTTCCCTCAGACAGAGTGAGGCGGTTGTTTGCAGTGTCTGGATCCAGCGTGAGATTAGAATCAGAATCAGAATCAGCTTTATTGGCCAAGTTTGCGTGTACAAACAAGGAATTTGACTCCAGTTAGTCTTTACTCTCAAGTACACAACCTAACATATTAACACCTAACATATTAGAGTAAAAACCACATGGGGGCAGCAAAAAACATCCATCCATCCATCCATTTTCTATACCGCTTATCCTTCAGGGTCGCGGGGGAGCTGGAGCTGGAGCCTATCCCAGCTGACTACGGGCGAGAGGCGGGGTTCACCCTGGACTGGTCGCCAGTCAATCACAGGGCCAACACACAAAGACAAACAACCACACACTCACACCTAGGGGGCAATTTAGAGCAGCCAATTAACCTAATGTGCATGTTTTTGGTATTGTGGGAGGAAGCCGGAGAACCCGGAGAAAACCCACGCAGGCACAGGGAGAACATGCAAACTCCACATAGAAGGGCCCAGACCGGGATTCGAACCGGGAACCCTCTTGCTATGAGGCAACAGTGCTAACCACTGCACTGTGCTGCGGCAGCAAAAAACATAAAAGATATTGTATACAATAAGATAAAGATAAAAATAAAAAAATTCTATATACAGTAACAGTGAATCTGTGGAATAGTGCAATGACAGTGTAGGTACACACGCCTACAGTTTGGGATTTAAAAATAAATGAGCCTTTGATAACACATTAACAGAGTAGAATTGGCAGATAGACATCTGTGTTTTAAAGAAAAAGAACTTCACTATTATACACTTTACACTGATCATGAGAGGCTGACAAATGGCCTGTTTTGTCATTCTGGTATGAAATCTTGAATCTTGTCCATTTGTTGGACAATCAGTGTGGAGGCTTTCTGTCATTTTCTATTCTGTCTGTTGCTCCAGTGACCAACGTTCTCCATAGGAGGTCATCAGAGGATCATTAACCATCATTTCAACCTTCATCAAAAGATGAGCAGAGACCTCACGGCCCTTTAACTTGTGGAAAACTTTAAAAGAACAACCATTTTTATATCATATGGTTTGACTCAGCAGGAAAGAAGAAAACAGCACACACACTTCTACTCAGCTCTTCGCTTTATTGAATTTTTGTCTGGAGAAGAGAACAAACACGTCCAATCAGAGTTGTAGATAAATGTCATCATTACATGAACATACAGATCAAAGAAATCAGACACTGATGCTGTCTTCACATCAGGAAGGCTTCAGCTTTACAAACACCAGCTTTCTAACAGCGACTCTCCTCTCAACCAGCAGAGCCTTCCTGAGTCTGTTTTCCCCTTCAGCTTCCCAAAGATTAATGGAACCCATGATCACTTAAAACACACCAAAAGAAACAGAATACAATCCTGAATAAACACAAGCACGAATCAGGCTATAGGAAGCACAATAATCACAGTTTAAGTTATATTCTGTGACTGTATTTGGCTAACACAATATCATATTAATAATCTCTCAAGCATCAAAGTTTCAGCGATTACAGCAAAGCCACAAGAAAACAGAATATAAACTTGTTAGCAAAGCAAACAATACATCATAACCTTCTGACCTGCTGCTCGTCCACGCATGGTTTTCTATACTGAGCATCCAAACAAGGTTATGTGAAAAAGAAAAGTCTGTCTTATCCTCCATGATTCCTCATCATATTGTACTGCAGGTGTGGCACAAGGTGCACTGGTTAGCACCGTCACAGCATGGAGGACTAAGTAGCTCTACTCTACAATACAAAAACAAAACTTCTCTATTCTTATTCATGGCTGCAGCTGCTAAAATCTGCCTGTGACCGTCCTCATTACGGCTTAAAGCATCGAAACTGTCACAGTTTTCACTGTAGGTCTGCTTGAAAATGCAAAACTATGAGTAACTATGAGTGGTGGAGTGAAAGAAGAGGACAGAGTTGGTACAGGAGAAACACACCTAAAATTGTCATGCAAGGCCTTCAGACTATTGATAACTGATGTATAACATAGTAATTTAAAAAACTGAGTACTCGTCATGCAGTGAAGTAATAAAATAAAAACTTACTGTCAGATGATTTGAAAACCAATTGCCTCCTACAAGAAGTTTACTCATCAATTAATCATCAGTACCTTCACCATTTCCTACCACGGACTAAATTTGGTCTCAGCTACCTGTAAAACTCAGAATCCCAGGAGGAGGAATCAAATAAATCACTGACAAAATTCTGTATTCAGCATCTGACTACATTTTAGATCAGTTTGATCTGACCAGGTTCGGAATCTTTGAACCCAGCCAAGAATGCTGGGTAAACTGCCTCCCTGAATTTGGTTTTGAAGGTGTGAAGGTGAGTCACCAAGTTGGAGTCAACCATGTAGAAGGACAGAGTGCCAGCAGGCCAGTCCAGATACACTCCGAGTCGTTTAAAGCCAAGAGAGGAAACACTAATAGGTACGGCTTTACTGTTATGAAGATGGCCGTATTTAGTGTTCTGATGAGAGTAAAGAACCCAGGATAATTCATTGTATCCGAGTGCAACCTCTGAATCATATGATTTCCTCTTGATGCCTCTATATGTGACACCTGCACGGACACAACCACCCCACTCCACCTCCCAGTAATGGCGTCCATTCAGACCCTCTTTGCACAACACCTGCTTATATGAGTCAAACCGCTCTGGCAGACCTGGATAAGAGTTCCATTTTCCAAATTTCGCCACTTTGTTGCCCTCAGAGAGAGTCAGGTGGCCCTGCGCCGTGTCTGGATCCAGGGTGAGGTCACAGTAATCTGATGGAGAAACCAATAAGTAATCTGTTATTAGTCATCCACATCATCCAATGCATTGTTTATGGTATTATCAGGCTTCTGGAGGAGTACCATCTGTACAGGACATTTCTGACTTGATAAAGCATGAAAAATTACTTACACCAGATCAGATCTCTTCTGTCTGTGATCGTCTCCACAGGAGGGGGTTCAGGCTTTGAGAAGTCATCAGTAACCAGGATGCCGTTTCTGTAATGGTAGATGGTTGCTCCTTTGTGTTTGTTCTTATCAATGGCTCCTATCAGGAAAAGGAATTGGCTGCTGCCCTTCAGTCCTTTGGCAAGATCCCTGACACCTTTGGCTTTGTCCCTCAGTTTGGTTATCACTTCACCTGAGTAGTACCACAGGTCTTCACTGGTACTCTCTGCTTCACGTGACTCCAAGAAGGCAGCCATCACATCAAGACCAGGGTCAGGAGTCTCCATGGAAGTGAAAACAAAGCACAGGGCCTCCTCTACACCTGGAGCAAGAACCTCTCTGTCCAGCTCTGACTCACTTTTGACAATCTTCACTCCATCCAAGGTATCTACACAGGACTTGATGATGTTGATTTCTCTCTCTTCCTGATCCAGCCACTTGTCTAGATTTTTATAGCTGAATGGTGACTTCTGTCTGTTTTCAAGGAGTTGGTTTACTGAGCTCTCATCTTCTTTACCTTCACGGATGAGGGGGAATTTCTCTGCCATGGTCCGCTTGAGGTTGGCCTCATAGTACTCACACAACTGTTGGAATCTAGTTAACTCAGCTTGAATCTGTGGAAAATTCTGCACCACTTTGTCATCCAGAGAATCATTGCACCTCATTCTGATTTCTCTTAATTCCTGCAGAGCATCCTGTGCCTTCCTCACCAGTCCAACGCTGATCCCACTCACCAGCTCAGCAGTTTTAGAGTGAAAAAAGTTCAGTGGCATCAGCCAGACCTCCAGTGGAACACTGTTGTCTCCATTCTCTCCCAGTAGCTTTGGAAGTTCTGCACAGGTCTTCACTGCATCTGTAAATGTTGCAGGGTTGCTTTCAAGAATGAAATCTCCATAGAATTTGCAGGAGAATTTGTTGGTCAGAGCTTTTTGTTCTTCTGTCAGCTTGGTTTCAACTCTGCCCTCAACACTAAATACAGGCATCATCCTTATCACAGCTTCCATGCTGCCCTGGATGTCCCGAACGCTGCTGTCTTCTAACTTCTCACTGTCAAACACAAAGAAAGCATTTGCCCCATACAGGATGCCTGTGACTACATGAGTTGCTGAGCTCTTCTCAATCATATCTAGCTGCTGGGTGTTAATTTCTTTAAGGTCAATTACTGATAACTCCTTGAAGTTGGTGGTAGCTTTGTACTGACACGTCACTCTGCTTTGATTCTTGAATTTCTTTGTATCATTCAGATACTTGGCAGATCCTCCAACTTCAATCAGACCCCCAAGGAAACTGGCCTTGAGAGAAACATCAACTTGCAGCATAGAAGACTTGGATTCAATGGTGTCAGATGAAGAAATTTCAAATTCACTGAAAGGCTTATTGCTTTCAGTTATCTTTGCTTGTAGAGTTTCATCATCCCACAACTTCAAACCTGTAAATGAGAAAATGTTGTAAAATCACTCTGTGGACATAATTAGGGGCACAAATGCTGTGAAAATGGCAGTTAAGTTTCTTCATTCATAGCTGCATACGGTGGCCACCAATATATCCAGGATTTGGTTCGGTGAATCTGAAATGTAGTCAGTTATTGATCATAAATTACCTCTTAATTTTTGCACTTAGTAGCATAATCCATCAAATTACAAAAAAATGTAACCTGAATAATTTTACTCACACTTACATTGCTTATACTTCAAATTGAAACACTGAAATAATTGTAACATACTGTATATTAAAAATGGATGCAGCTGGAAACATCTGACTTGCATTAAATATGTTTTATCCATCCATCCATCCATTTTCTATACCGCGTATCCGTCAGGGTCGCGGGGGAGCTGGAGCTGGAGCCTATCCCAGCTGACTACGGGCGAGAGGCGGGGTTCACCCTGGACTGGTCGCCAGTCAATCGCAGGGCCAACACACAAAGACAAACAACCACACACTCTCACACTCACACCTAGGGGCAATTTAGGAAAGGAAAGGAAGGAAAGGAAAGGAAAGTGGCATATCTTGTCATTGGAGGGAACTCACTCCAATGAAATTTGTTCTCTGCATTTAACCCAGAGAGTTAGTTAGTCAGTCAGTACCTTATTTAGAGCAGCCAATTAACCTAATGTGCATGTTTTTGGTATTGTGGGAGGAAGCCGGAGAACCCGGAGAAAACCCACGCAGGCAAAGGGAGAACATGCAAACTCCACATAGAAGGGCCCAGACCGGGATTCGAACCTGGAACCCTCTTGCTATGAGGGGACAGTGCTAACCACTGCACCACCGTGCCGCCCAATATGTTTTATATTATATATAAATTATTATATTACATATTATTATATCTATTCTTTCACAAATATATTTTTCTCGGTGAAAATCTCAAAACATTTTCAGCATTCAGCACATTCAGCATTCACAGCAGGTCAAATCAAATCACTCCTAAACTCCAACTTACTTTTATTGTGTAAGTTTTTGTTGCTGCTTTGACTTTGCTCTTATGACACAAGAGGAGCACTTTGTTAAACTGTTCATTGTCAAATTGTAATGTAAATTAAAATTCTGTTACCCATCAATCATCATTCAGAGAGCACTTTGATTGATTCGAGAAACCTCTTTCTGTTAAAATCATGTCATCAAGAAAAAAGGTTCATTATTTTAAAATCACTAAGTTTAAAAGACCTGATATGTAATCCAGCCTGAGCTGATGGTACTTGTTTTTGAAATGTGATTATGTGTTCCTGATTACATGTATTCATAACTGCTGTGCTGAATATTTTAGCATCCCTTAACTTGTGAACTAATAAATGGTTATAATTACATTATAGAATTGCAAAGCATTTGCTAATCCTTGTCATGTTGTGTATGAATGTTAAATAGGTGAGGTGAGACTTACCTGGGATCAGTTTATCTGCACGAGCATCATAGAGCATTCCCAGGGTGAAAGGTCTCCCAGGGTGAAAGGTCTCCCAGGAAAATGCTCACATTTTTAGCTTACAACTTACAACCTCCCAACCCACCCATCCCACCCCCCACCCTCCTAAGTGAAAAAAAATAATAATAACAACAATAATAATAATATGTTTTAAAGGTATAATATTAATAATAAAAATAAAATAGTAATAATAATAAATAAAAATAAAAAAGGGGGGAAAGAAAGGAAAGAAAGGGAAAAAAAAAAAAACTTTAAGTAAGCTCACATATCTGTCTCCTCAATATCTAATGTGTCTATAATGGACAGCAAAGGATCCCAAGTTTTATCAAATTTCCTCAGGGAGCCCTTGAGGGAAAACCTTAGCCTCTCCAGCTTTAGGTTGAAGAGGACCTCCCTCACCCATCGACTATAGGAAGGGGGTAGTGTATGTTTCCAGTTAAGCAAAATTAAGCGTCTGGCCAGTAAAGTACAAAAAGCTATACTATGTTGTGCTTCGCTTGTAAAGGCGTTAGTCTGTGGAATACCAGAAAGAGCTGGTAAAGGGTGGGGGTCAGCTCCCACATTATAGGCCATGTGGAGAGTATCAAATATTTTAGACCAAAAGTCTATCAGCTTTGGACATGACCAAAACATGTGCATAAGATCGGCAGGAGACTGGTTACATCTATTACAGATGTCTGCGACATTGGGATAAAATTTTGACAATCTATGATTAGTGTAGTAGATTCTGTGTATGAATTTGCATTGGATTAACCCATGTCGGGCACAGATGGAGGAATGGTGTACTAACTAGAATGTTAGCCCACTGGTCTTCTTCAAGAGTCATTCCTAGATCCTGTTCCCATAGATTTTTTGTTTGTTGGGGGAAGATTGCAGTGATAGAATCAAGGGCTCTAAAAATATATGAAATATTCCCTCTCTGATTGGGGTTTAACACAAGAAGTGAATCTAGCAAAGTTTTTGTGGGGAGATTTGGGAAGTCAGAGTAGTTTTTCTGAACAAAGTGTCTAATTTGAAAAAAACGAAAGAGGTGGGAAGGAGGGAGCTTAAATTTGGTTGACAGATCAGTAAAGCTCATGAAAGTACCATTGTCAAAAAGATCATTAATAGAGGTTATGCCCCTTTCAAACCACAGCTGAAAGGCAGGGTCCATAATTGATGGTTTGAAATTATTGTTGTGTAATACTGGAGCATAAATAGAGCAATCTTTCAGGCTAAAATGCCTCCTGAATTGCAACCATATTTTAAGGGACTGTTTGACTACTGGGTTAATGCTTACATCAGTGGTTGACACAGAAAGTGAAGAGCATAGCCATGACCTCAATGAGGCTTGAGATGAAGAAATTTCAATTTGGACCCAGGCAGGTTGATTGGTAGTGGATTTGTCAGTCCAATACAATACTTTATGAATATTAGCTGCCCAGTAATAGTGCAAAAAATTGGGGAGAGCAAGGCCCCCCTCTCTCTTAGGAAGTTGCAATATTTTTTTCTGCTTGCGCACAGGTTTACTGGCCCAAAGAAACTTTGACACTGATTTGTCCAATTTAGCAAAAAACTTTTTTGAAGTAAGTACGGGAATATGTTGAAAAAGGTAAAGAAACTTTGGCAAAACAGCCATCTTGATAAGGTTCACCCTGCCAGCCAAAGACAAAGGCAAGGTGGACCATCTGGTAAAGTCTTCCTCAACCTTACCAAGCAAGGGAACAAAATTTTTACTGAAAGTATCTGCCAGGGTCCTTGTAACAAATATCCCTAAATATTTAAAGCCTTCATCTGCCCTCCTAAAAGGGGCTATGTTGTTTGGGAGATCCCCAACCAAGTTATTTATTGCAAATAGCTCACTTTTCCCAAAATTGAGTTTATAGCCAGACAATTGGCCGAACTGATTTAGAATATCTAAGACAACTGGGAGTGATGTGGAGGGATTTGACACATAAAGGAGTAGATCGTCTGCATATAATGATAGCTTATGCACAGTGCCATGGCGAAGGATACCTTGAAATCTAGGTTCAGATCTTAACCAGATTGCCAGAGGTTCAATGGCTATGGCAAACAATAAAGGGGACAGTGGACAGCCCTGTCTAGTACCACGGTGGAGCTGAAAAGGGGGTGAGATGGTATAATTTGTTTGTACAGATGCAACTGGAGATGAATATAACAATTTGACCCATGAAATAAAACCTGAACCTAACCCAAATTTATCCATTATTTCAAAAAGAAAGTCCCATTCCACCCTGTCAAAAGCTTTCTCAGCATCCAGCGACACCACAACCTCTGGGGTGCTGGAGCTGGGCATGTTAAGTATATTGAATAGTCTTCTGGTATTGTGGAATGAGTGTCTTCCTAACATGAAGCCTGTTTGATCTGATGAAATGATTCTTGGTAAAAATCAGCTGGAGGCGGAGGGATAAAAGTTTGGCTAGAATCTTGTAATCCACGTTTAGGAGAGATATGGGTCTGAAACTACTACAAAGTAAAGGATCTTTGTCTTTTTTCAACAAAAGAGAAATAGTGGCGTTAGTTAGGGTTGGAGGGAGTCGACCAACAGACAGTGCCTCATTATATACATCGCTGAGGGCCTTAGAGAGAAGTGGGGCAAATTTCTTATAAAATTCCACCGTGACTCCATCTGGACCCGGTGATTTGCCACTTTGTAAAGCCCTAATAGCATTTGCAACCTCAGTTGGTGATATTGGGCTGGCTAAATTTTCTACTAACTCACTCTCTACTCTGGGAAATTCAATAGTATTGAGCAGATTGGTTGTATTAATCTGTGGATGATCTGATGCATATAGATCAGAATAACATTTAGCAAATGTTTCATTTATATGTTTTGGGTCAGTAAGGGTGACGCCAGATGGTGACTTAACACTTGGAATAAGCCTAGAAGCAGCTGCAGATCTAGACTGCTGGGCAAGGAGTTTGCCAGCCTTATCTCCTGACTCAAAAAAACGTTGTCTAGATTGGAGCAATTGTCGTTCTGCTTCATTAGTAGTTAGACAATCAAACTCAGATTGAAGTTGCAGGCGTTTTTTGTATAGTGCAGGGTCTGGGTTTGTAGAATAATTGTCATCAACTTCTTTAAGCATTTGTGTTAATTCTGACTGTCTGGCCATATTCATTTTGTTAAGATGAGATGAGTAGGAAATTATGTGACCTCTTAGATATGCCTTGAAGGTTTCCCATAAAGTGCCTCTTGACACATCTGGGGTATCATTAATTTCAAAAAATAGCTGTATGGAGGATGTTAAAGACTCAATAAAGGGGTCATTAGCTAATAAATATGAACTGAATCTCCATGGCTTTAAAGGACGTCTGTAAGTAGGAAAATGTATGTCTAGAGATGTGGGCGCATGGTCAGAAATCATAATACTATGCTACTCACATGAGAGGATAGTAGAAAGTAATCGATTATCTAGGAGAAAAAAGTCTATTCTAGAATAAGAACGATGGACGTGTGAAAAAAAAGAGAATGATTTTTTGTCAGGAAATTTAAACCTCCATGGGTCTGAAAAACCCAGCTCTGCTGCAGTGGAAGCAAGTTGTTTAGCCGAATTTGAAAGGGAATATGGTCTGGAAGAGGATCTGTCTAAGTCAGCATCTTGAACAAAATTGAAATCCCCTCCTACGATTATGTGGTATGTTTCAATATTGGGAATGGAGGTAAAGAACCTGGATATGAACTGTTCATCATCCCAATTTGGTGCATAGACACTAGCTAAGATAACTGGGATATTGCACAGCTTCCCCGACACTATGACAAACCTACCAGATGAGTCTGCAACAACTTTTTCTAACTCAAAGGGAATATGATTTTGAATTAAGATTGCAGCTCCCCTAGCCCTAGCACTAAACTTGGAGTGATACAATTGACTAAACCTACCCCTCTTAATGCGTAAAATTTCATCACTACGCAAGTGTGTCTCCTGCAGAAACACCACGTCTCCTCTAAGACCCTGAATATGTGACATTATCTTATTTATTTTAGTTGCTTGGTTTGCCCCCTTGACGTTCCATGATATGAAACGGATATTATTCACAGTGTTTGTACTTTCCATACAGGCAGTGGAGTTAACTGTGTATTCTATGCATGTTGTGGTATATGATATAAATGTGCATAATATTGAAGCCTGAAGACATATGCTATGGCACAATATCTGAGAAATAAAAAGAAAAAAGAGAGAAATTAAAATAAAAAATAAAATAAGAACCCTTCCCCATCCCTCCCCACCCCAAACATGCAGTCGCCCACCCCCACCATTCCCAACCACCTCCCCAACCCTTGCACAAACGTGCGATGTTCTCTTAACAAAATTCTCCCGGGGCTCCTCTCTACTCTCTTCTGCCCCGCCACACATTATTTGAAAGTATTAATGCAACAGTAATTTCAACCATTCTGAACATGACGAATCTAAAGGGGTTCAACAAGAGAAAACAATGAGTCCCACTTTGCACGTCACATCGGTTAAATTCACGCATTCTGTAACTCCAATAAGAAAGCAACACACTCAGTCAACAGGACTATCATTAACTGTGCCACTCGGTGGCATCTTAGGAAATAAAACACTAATGAAAAAACTTATAACATAGGCCTACTTTTTTCAGATTGTTAACGTTACTCAACTTTCCTGCATTCAGATTCGTATAAGTGCATACTACAAGAAAAAACAGTAGCAAGAAAGGTGAACCTGTAAACACCGGCGTTGATCAACATCAGTCCTCCATCGGTGAAGTAGGTTTCTGGTACGCGGCCAAAAACTGCTGAGCTGCTTTCACTGAAGACAGGCGCCGTCTTCCTCCTCCGTGGATGTAGGGTGTAGAGGGGTGTAGAGTCGATTCATTACGTCTTTATACTCTGCACGTTGATCCAGCACTTCAGGGCAGTAGTCTTGGTAAATGTATATCGGCTTACCATCATACTTCAGCTCGCCTCGCTTCCGACGGGCAGCCCGAATCACAGTGTCTTTAGTTTGAAACTTGTGAAAACAGATGATCACTGCCCTGGGCTTTTCTCCTTCAGCTGGCTTGGGTTTAAGGGCACGATGAGCCCTCTCGAGCTCAGGAGGGGAGGGTAGCACATCTTGTCCCATCACATCAACCAAGAACTTAGAAAAAAAAGTCGTTGGCCCTGCACCCTCGACTGATTCAGGCACACCTATGAGACGAATGTTGCACCGTCTGCTTCTCCCTTCTAGGTCTGTGAGCTTAGCTTTCAGCCTTGCGTTATCTTCAGCCATAGAGGTTACCTGTGTTTCTAGAAGTTGCAGTTGGTTCAGCCCAGATTCCACATCGCAAATACGCTGTTCGTGATTGTTCACCGTGAACTGCAACCCATCCAATTTTGTATCAATGGCAGCAAGCTTGTTTTCAAATCTGACAGAAAGAGAGTGCGGTTTAGTTAGCAAATCCGCTCTGAGGTCGGCTAGCATGCTAGCCAGCGTGGCATTATCGATAGCAGGGTTAGCCGCAGAAGCTTGTTCTGTTTTTTTCTTCTCTTTGTCCGGTTTGCTCGTCCTAGATGCCATGTTGGCTTGTAAGACACTTTAAGGCAGGTTTTGATGTGTCGAAGTTACTAAATGCACCAACTTTAACCCTCTGAAGTCATGTATAATTGTCAGTATCTTGCCATTTTGGAATCATTTTTGATCAGCACAACCTCACAAGTGTGATTTACTGTTGTTTTTTTCATTTTGACATACTGTATTGACACACTGGACCTAAAATCACACAAAACTCTAAAATCCGACTTGGGAAAATGCGCTGAAATGCGCTGAATGAAGTGCGCTCAATGCGCTGGTGTTTACTGCGTCTTCTTGAATAAAATGCGCGCCCCAAACACGCACCAAACGTGATGGCAATGGTCATGAAAAAAACAGTGCGTATATTTTTTATCATAACTCGGGTTTTACTTGACATATTAACAAAATTTAAAAACTGGTATATAGTTTGAAGTGCCCACTTTCGACACAAAAAAAACTGGGATTCAGCGAGGCTGCGTCTTGCAGCTACGTCGTCTTAAAGTGGTCTTGTGATAAGGACGCGCCAGCGCGTCTGTCGACTCCTAAGGGTTAAGATAATTTGTGGTCAAAATGGAAAATGCGTGGCAGGAGTCTAGAAAAACACCACTACTCCATTCCGCTCACCAACCAGAAGTCCACGCTACTCTGTTTTACTGACGCCTGTCCGTCTCATGTTAGGGTAGCACCTTGTTGACCATACATAACTCTTTTGAAACATTGAAAGCTGTTCAAATATTATAAATTTATATTTTATATTTTATAAATATTATAAAATATAAATTTGAAAACATCTTTATACTCAAATTTCAGTGGAGGAACTCCATTGAAATATTTACCTGTTACATTACAAAATGGTTGTTGTCTTGAGCTGTGCCATGGGAGGAGTCAGTAGAAGAAAACATCTCATAGGATATAAATAATGTTGCAGCATCACAGAACATCAGACTGGAAGCTCCAGTTGGAAGTCAAGAAGACTCGCACACAATTCAGCTGATCATCACACCTTCACCAGGTGAGGAAAGTCCTCCAGATGAAGACAGTGTAAATGAAGTACTGAAGGCTGTGTGTTCACTTACCTTGCATTTCTGAACAGGTTGGAGAAATGGCCTCAAAGACCAAAGCACCTGCTGATGTTCAGAAAAGTGATCTGATGGCATGTAAGTCTTGACTCCACTACTCTCTTGTTTAAAAGATATTTCTAAATATATGTGCCTGTCACAGCTCTGCTAACAGGAACTTTAAAAACCATTCATACAGCTGTAACACTATTTCAACCTATTTAACATTGATACACATGATAAGAAGATAAGAAAACGTGTCCATGCTTTTTGAGTCATAATACAGCTTATTAATGACTAATGGCCAGCAGAATGAGTACTAACACATTTTGTTTTGCTCTCTCCATCAGATGCCCGTGATCTCACGCTGGATCCAGACACTGCAAACAACCGCCTCACTCTGTCTGAGGGAAACAGAAAGGCAACATATGGAGCATGGCAGTCATATCCTGATCGCCCAGAGAGGTTTGCTGCACATCCTCAGGTGTTTTCTAGAGACAGCCTGAAGGAGAGCTCTTACTGGGAGGTAGAATGGAGCACCAGTCCTGATGAATCTGTTTATGTAGGGGTCGCATACGGTGAGACTGACAGAAAATCAACAAGCTCAGACAGCCAGTTTGGAAACAATCCCATGTCTTGGTGCTTTGGCCAATATGCTTCACCTGGTTCACCACAACCTGTACTCAGAGCATGGCACAATGGTAAGGTGTGGCAGGGTCCTTTTCCCTGTGGTGGCTGTAAAAGGGTTGGGGTGTTACTGAACTATGATGCTGGCACTCTGTCCTTCTACAATGTCTCCTTTGGTGACCCGACTCACCTCTACACCTTTCAGGCCAAGTTCACTGAGTCTGTGTACCCATGCTTCTGGGTTGGAAAATGTGGCAATTACTTAGTCCTGACTGGATTCATATAAGAGCAGTGATGAAGAATGTTGAGATGAATGTGGCTTTAGATTTAAGCCATTTTAGCTTTAAATCCCAGAGGGACCAGGGTTCTTGATTGGTTCATGTTTGTTCTATGTGCAGCCTTCATCACAAACCAGTTTGTGATTCACAGATTCTCAATCAGTTTTCACTGTTTGGCACATCACAGATATGTTTTCAGTTGTAACTGTCTGTTGTAAGTCCTTGTATCAGTTGAGTCAAAATGATTTGCTGGTGAGGTTTACACGTTTGAAACTTGACCTCTACTGAAAACTGAAACTGGATTGTGCACCTCACAGCGCACTACATTTTGTAAGAAGTACTTTTTTAATAATTATAAGAACATAAGAGATAATTGTGCCAATGTGATAACAACCAGTGATGTGAAGGCTGGTAGTAAGTCTGTCAATGATCCTGAGGTTTTGATTTTTGCTTATTTTGCTTCTTATTGATAAGGAATTCTATTACCAGGATGACCTTTATAGATCACTCCAAGATATCTGCTGCTGAGAATTGCTACTTCAGACCAGTGAAGGCTCAGATCACTCAGATCAGATCAGTTCTACTAAATCTGGCAGCCCTTTCTGAATTCAGAAAAGCTAATAAACATACTGTTAAAAATCATGTACAGGCTTAACATATGTTACTTTCCTCTGTGATATTATATGATACAGTGAAGAGAGAAAGTCACTTTATGTCCTGGATTTATGATTTACAAGTTCCAGAAAGGATTGAGCTTTAAACCTTTGTGACACTCAACTTTGAAATCAACAGGAAATAAGGACGTAGCACACAGTGGTAAGCTGAGGTCTCCACTTTATTGAATATTCTGCTCAAGAGAACAGTGAACATATCCAACAGGTGTTTCAGTGTCAGTAAACATCAGCAGTGTGTTTAAAATTCTGACAAAATGCTGTGAGCAGTGGTTTAAATTAATAAACTGATGCCAGATTTAAGGTACACACCTGAGAAAAACTGAAAGATTCCTCTTGTCATTTAAGAAGATACACAAAGCACAAAGAAGAAAAGGAGCAAACATTCAAATTTCATCAATATGCACTTAAGGTAATCTTATGCCTGGCTTAATAAATTCAACCCAACCAGCTAAGCTATGACTTTTTATTTCAGCATACTGATGTGATTGATTGAAGCTAATCATCAATAGGATAGAAAATTACCATAAAAAATAGCTGAGAGAAATTCAAACTGACGGTGAAGTTGTGAAGCAAAAGTCAGTTTGGGAAAAAGGCTTAAAACTCAAACATAATGACATGTATAGTCACTTTATGACACCATTAATTATCCTATCATTCCCTCTGGATTTGAATGCATTTTTACTAATTAGTAAGTGGTACATGTTGAGGCTAAAATGGGGTGTTAAGTTTTTCTGTAAACTTTAAATGTAAGTACATTAACCTATTAGCAGACCAAGGATCTAACAAATCCTTGTCATTGTTCTTATGCAAATGAACAAAAGTATGCATAGTTGTTGTCGCGTGCAGCCCACAGGCCTGGGTAAACAGGCTCAGTGAATGTGGCGCTGTAGGTGTGGAGGTGACTCAGTCTGTTAGAGGTGACTTTGTAGAAGGACATAGTGCCACCAGGGCAGTCCAGGAACACCCCAACTCTATTGAGGCCTCCAGAGGGAATAGGTAATTTTATTTCCTTATCATTATGAAAGGTCTTAAGTGTGTTTGTATCAGATCTTTTGCCAAAAACCCACGATATATCATTATTTCCAAGTTCGGCCCCTTTACCTTTTCCTTTTCTATCAACTCCCTTGTACCCTAACAATACATACACAGAATCATTAGAAGTATTGCTCCACTCCACCTCCCAGTAATGGCGCCCAGTTAACCCCTCTTTGCACAACACTTGAGGAAGTTCATTAAACCTCTCTGGGACATCAGGATACGACTGCCAGTTTCCATAGGATATCTTTTTGTTTTCTTGAGACAGAATGAGTTTGTTGTATGCAGTGTCTGGATCCAGGGTGAGATCAGTGGCATCTGATGGAGAGAGAAAACAAAATGTGCTATCAATCGTTGTGATGGTCAAACAGGTTTCTGGAGGAGAGGAAATTATACAGGATAGTTTTTACTCAAAGCATTTCAATTACTTACACCAAATCAAATCTTTACTGTCTGTGATGCTCTTCACAGGAGGAAGGTCGGGGTTTGAAAAGTCATCAGTGACCAGGATGCCATTTCTGTAATGGTAGATGGTTGCTCCTTTGTGTTTGTTGTTATCAATGGCTCCTATCAGGAAAAGAAATCGGCTGCTGCCCTTCAGTGCTTTGGCAAAACCACGAACAATTTCTGCTTTTTCTCTCATTTTGGTTATTCTTTCATCTGAGTAGTACCACAGGTCTTCACCGGTGCTTTTAACTTTATGTGCCGCCAAGAAGGCATCCATCACATCAAGACCAGGGTCAGGGACCCTGGTCTTGACCTCCAGGGAAGTGAAAACAAAGCACAGGGCCTCTTCTACACCTGGAGCAAGAACCTCTCTGTCCAGCTCTGACTGACTTTGGACAATCTTCATTCCATCCATGGTATCTACACAGGACTTGATGATGTTGATTTCTCTCTCTTTCTGATCCAGCCACTTGTCTAGATTTTTATAGCTGAATGGTGACTTCTGTCTGTCGTCGAGGAGTTGGTTTACTGAGCTCTCATCTTCTTTACCTTCACGGATGAGGGGGAATTTCTCTGCCATGGTCCGCTTGAGGTTGGACTCATAGTAATCACACAACTGTTGGAATCTGGTTAACTCAGCTTGAATCTGTGGAAAATTCTGCACCACTTTGTCAACCAGAGAATCATTGCACCTCATTCTGATTTCTCTTAATTCCTGCAGAGCATCCTGTGCCTTCCTCACCAGTCCAACGCTGATCCCACTCACCAGCCCAGCTGCTTTAGAGTGAAAAACGTTCAGTGGCATCAGCCAGACCTCCAGTGGAACACTGTTGTCTCCATTCCCTCCCAGTAGCTTTGGAAGTTCTACGTAGGTCTTCACTGCATCTGTAAATGTTGCAGGGTTGCTTTCAAGAATGAAATCTCCATAGAATTTGCAGGAGAATTTGTTGGTCAGATCTTTTTCTTCTTCTGTCAGCTTGATGTCAACTCTGCCCTCAATACTAAATGAGGGGATCTTCCTTATCACAGCTTCCATGCTGCCCTGGATGTCCTGAACGCTGCTGGCATCTACCTTTTCACTGTCAAACACAAAGAAAGCATTTGCCCCATACAGGATGCCTGTGACTACATGAGTTGCTGAGCCCTTCTCAATAACATCTACCTGCTGGTTGTTCAGGTTTTCAAGGTCTAACACTGACAACTCCTTGAAGTTGGTGGTAGCTTTGTACTGACACGTCACTCTGCTCTGATTTTTGAACTGTTTCTTATCATTCAGATACTTGGCAGATCCTCCAACTTGAATCAGTCCCCCAAGGAAACTGGCCTTGAGAGAAGCATCAACTTTCAGCATGGAAGACCTGGATTCAATGGTGTCAGATGCAGTAATTTCAAATTCACTGAAGGGCTTACTGGTTTCAGTTATTTTTGCTTGTAGAGTTTCATCATCCCACAGTCTCAAACCTATAGAAAATGGAAAAACACCAAATAGCAGAAAAATATTTTTGTTAACATAACATTACAAAGGACCTAATCATAATCCTTTATGTTTGTGCATGTTGCAGGTTCTTAATTTTTCAGCAACTAATACATTTGCTTGTTTGTTTGATTCATCCCTTGACATCACCTGATGTCCTTGTTCTTTATTTTCTCTCAGGTTCTCATGGATCGTGGATGGACCTTCTGCTGCAGTCCTGCTCGAAAGTTACTGTGATTACTACTGTTCAGTCATAATCTTCAATCTTTCCTTATTGAAAAAATAATCTTGTTTTTAGTACCATTACTACTCTGCTGTAGCTACTACCATTATTATTGTTACTAATATTGCTATCATAATCACCATAGTACCTTCTGTATACTTCATTGTCATTATCATTATCTACAATTCCAGTACTTCTGGTATTATTACTGCTGCTATGCATCTCTGCTTGTGTGCTCCTTCTCTCACGCCCCACCCCCTTTCCCTCTCTCTTTGTCTGCCTATCTTTTTCTCTCTCTCTCTCCGCCGCCCACCTAGACCCGGGGTCTGCTCCGAGGTTTCTGCCTTCTAAAAGGCAGTTTTTTCTCGCCACTGTGGCCAAGTGCTTGGTCAAGGGGGAATGTTGGGCTCTCTCTATTTACAATTTAATGAAAGAGTTTCTTCTCAACCTGCTCTAATTGGAAAGTGTCATGAGATAACTTTTGTTGTGAATATATAAATAAACTGAATTGAATTGAAAGGAACTGAACTTGATGGTTTTTAGAATCTTGCTGGTTTACTGTAGTTTTTTATTTTTATACCTCAGTTTCCTGTGAAATATTCATCCCCTTTAAACTGACTGAACTAATTCAGCACAGGTCCAACCAATTGGTGCTGGTAGTTTCAGAATGATTGAAATTGAGATTACCCGACTACAGTGAATGTCTCTCCAGTGACTGTAGTATAAAGACACATGTTTCTGGAGGGTCCAGTCACTGGTTATTCAGTATTCCTCGCTATAATTATGGCAGCATCGTGCTGTAGGGATGCAGCAAGCTTGGGCAAGGCTTGTAAAGGTAGAGGGTACAATGAATGCAGCGAAATCTATGAAAATCCTGGAGGACAATATGATTCAATTCAATATTTTTATTCAGTCTGCAAGAGAACCATGAGAGAATTTATTTTCCAGCAAGACAAAGACCTGAAGCATACAGGTCTAGGTATGCTAGGTGGAGGGGCCAAGTCAAAGCCCAGACCTCAATCCAATAGAGGATTTCTGGCTGGCTGGACTTGAAAAGCCTGTTTAGTTTTATTAAGTTTAAGTCAAGGCTTACCTGGGAGAAGCTCATTTTTCCGAGCATCATAGAGCATTCCTAGGGTGAAAGGTTGACCCAGGGCAACAACCTTCATGTTATCAGAGGCCATTTCTCCAACCTGTAAGTGACCACACAGACTTCAGTGCTTCATTTACACTGTCGTCCCGAACACTGGGAATCAAGTTTCCTCAACAGGAAGGATGATAAAAACAAAAACCAGGAAGGCCGACAGTTCACTGTACTTACACATGCAGTATTTTCCTCTATAGAGATTAGTCTGACAGTGATGGCTTTACACAAATTGGAGTTCAGTGAAAGTCTAAACATAAATGCATTTTTGTCATCCTCCATTTCTGTCCACCCACTTTGTCCTCACCTGGTGAAGGTGTGAGCTGATGAGCTGAGTTGTGTGCAAGTCTTCTTCTCCTTCTTCTTCTTCTTGGCTTCCAGCTGGAGCTGCCAGTGTGATGATCCCTGATGCTGTGAGAGTATTTATATCCTGTCAGACACTCTCTTCCACTGTCTCCTCCCTTCAAAACACCTTTAGTTATGAAACTACTATTTGGCCCCAACTTGCCTGTTTGCCCTAAATGCTTCATGTATGTTGAAAATCATACTGGTTACATCACACAGCAGAAATGAAGAAGCTTTATTAGAACAACTTTCCCATCATCTCAACATTTTGTGGTAAAGGTCTGAACATGTTCCAGTGTTCTGATTATATATGAGATATAAGGTTTGACAGAAAGAACATGAATCAGGCCATGGAGTTTAAAATGAACCAAAGTAGTTGTCATTACGTAAACCCACTATTACAACTATAACATGATATAAGGAATACGCATGACATGAAAGAGGGAACGCAGTGGAGACAGAAGGGTCAGATACACATTCAAAATGTATTAACATTTTCAGGATTGAAACAAGAAATATACAGGATTGCACATAACATAAGCTTTAAGAGTACTGCCAAGTAGTCAGCATCTTCAACCAATTGTCTGTGCTTTGTCAAGAAAATGTGATTATGGGAATATAGTGAGCAAAAAATGGTTTGCAGAAGAACAAAGCCAAACTTCTTGACAAGGAAGGAGGCAAAAAGTGACTGCGCAAAGTAAACTACTATCGCCAGTCTCCACATGTGTTGATTTTTATAACATTTAAAGTCCTCAAACCCTCAGACAGAGTTGTGATTCACACTACCAAGGAACAGTGTCCATCATGTCAGACTAGAGGGTTCAGAAGAGCAGAAGAAAAAGCCGCCTCAAGCCGTGAAAAAAAGAGTCCACACAATAAGAAGAAATATCTGTTGCTGTTTGCTGTTCGATCTTCTTTTGGTTATCACTGCCTGGAGTCTCCCAGAACATCCATCTATGGTCTGCCTGTCCTGCTCGTTGTTGTAGTCACATCCCACAAACCGAGCCAGACTGACTGAAAGAAGAACACTGTTTTAAGGTTTGTCAGCTCCACCTGTATCTGAATCTGAATTCTTTTGTTGTTCAAATAGGCTTTCTTATTTTAAACATTCTTTACTTTTACCCTGTTCACTTCCGCACAGTCAGAGATTTCATGGACACAGCGTCCAGTGGCAATTAAAAAACATATCATTAAAGATCACAAAGACAGCGATGGGTCCGTTAGTACAGGCAAACTGTATTTGAAAGCTTAGAGTCTTCAATCATACATGTAGTCTTATTAGGGAGTACATGAAACCCCTGTAAAAGGATGATTTGTACAAAAGTGTCATCGCTCAGAGACACACCTTTCTGGATAACTTGCAGGATTAGGAGTCATTGTTTTAACCCTCTCTACAATTATTCACCATTTGACTACTTGCATCATGTTAATTCTGTTCAATTCAAGAAATGAAAACAGAATAACATTTAGATATAATTATAATAATCATTAAACCCGCAGTCCTGTTTAAAGTTCTTTTTGTTAAATACACAGATGCCTGTCTGTCAAATCTCCTGAAAAATGTACACAACGTCAAGAGTCTCTCATCTGGTCTCTCCATCCGATGAAATAAAAACTCTTTTGTCTTGTAAAAATTATTTACTGAGCTGGTTGTATTGAAGTTCTGTTGACAAACTTGTTCAATTCAGCCGTGTTTCTTTTTTTGTGCAGCGTTTTTAAAAGCACATTTTGTTCTTGTCAGGAAAAAATTTATGTCATTTTTTTTTTCTGCCATCAATCATTTTTAATTAGAAAAACTTTCCCATCTTCTCAGCATTTTTGTGAGAAAGGTTTAAACATGTTCCAGCACTCTGAAACCAGAAACAGGTTTTGCACCTACGATATGACACAGGTTTGACATATGGAACATGACTCAGATCAAGTAGTTGTCATTGCATAAAATCACTTTTACAACTATAACATGATATAAAGAACACATAACATAACATAACATTTTCAGATATTGAGACAGGAAACGTACAGGATTACACAGCAATGGAGAACATTATGTTCATCCATTATGAACAACACTGAGTTTGCCATTACAGTGGCTCCTGGCAGTGGTTGGGAAATGTTAAGTGAACATTTTGTCCTGGAAGCTGACGTGGAAGCAGAGAAAATGGGCAAGTGTAAGGATTTGAGCGACTTTGACAAGAGCCAAGTTGTGATGGCCAGACAACTGGGTCATCTCCAAAACTGTAGCTCTTGTGGGATGTTGGATGTTTGTTCATGAACTTTTTGAACTTTTTTAAGTTTGTTTTTGCTCTTGTGGAAATCACATTTTGTTGGCTATATTCCCATTAAGAGGATTTACTTGACACCTAGTTGGCAGTACTCATCAAGAATACACTATGTCCAGGGGCGCAGCTTATAAACAGGCAAGGCAGGCAACTGCTTGGGGCCCTGAGCCGCTAGGCTAGCCGCCCCCGAGACTTGGGGCCCGAGGGCTGTTTTCACCAAAATGTTATACATTATAACATATTGGTGATGAACAGTGGTCAGAACGGCCCCCTGGAAATTTTCGCTTCGGGCTTCAGTGCAATTTCTTCTTATTGTGTGGACTCTTTTTTCACGGCTTGAGGCGGCTTTTTCTTCTGCTCTCCTGAACCCTCTAGGCTGACATGATGGACACTGTTCCTTGGTAGTGTGAATCACAACTCTGTCTGAGGGTTTGAGGACTTTAAATGTTATAAAAATCAACACATGTGGAGACTGGCGATAGTAGTTTACTTTGCGCAGTCACTTTTTGCCTCCTTCCTTGTCAAGAAGTTTGGCTTTGTTCTTCTGCAAACCATTTTTTGCTCACTATATTCCCATAATCCACATTTTCTTGACAAAGCACAGACAATTGGTTGAAGATGCTGACTACTTGGCAGTACTCTTAAAGCTTATGTTATGTGCAATCCTGTATATTTCTTGTTTCAATCCTGAAAATGTTAATACATTTTGAATGTGTATCTGACCCTTCTGTCTCCACTGCGTTCCCTCTTTCATGTCATGCGTATTCCTTATATCATGTTATAGTTGTAATAGTGGGTTTACGTAATGACAACTACTTTGGTTCATTTTAAACTCCATGGCCTGATTCATGTTCTTTCTGTCAAACCTTATATCTCATATATAATCAGAACACTGGAACATGTTCAGACCTTTACCACAAAATGTTGAGATGATGGGAAAGTTGTTCTAATAAAGCTTCTTCATTTCTGCTGTGTGATGTAACCAGTATGATTTTCAACATACATGAAGCATTTAGGGCAAACAGGCAAGTTGGGGCCAAATAGTAGTTTCATAACTAAAGGTGTTTTGAAGGGAGGAGACAGTGGAAGAGAGTGTCTGACAGGATATAAATACTCTCACAGCATCAGGGATCATCACACTGGCAGCTCCAGCTGGAAGCCAAGAAGAAGAAGAAGGAGAAGAAGACTTGCACACAACTCAGCTCATCAGCTCACACCTTCACCAGGTGAGGACAAAGTGGGTGGACAGAAATGGAGGATGACAAAAATGCATTTATGTTTAGACTTTCACTGAACTCCAATTTGTGTAAAGCCATCACTGTCAGACTAATCTCTATAGAGGAAAATACTGCATGTGTAAGTACAGTGAACTGTCAGCCTTCCTGGTTTTTGTTTTTATCATCCTTCCTGTTGAGGAAACTTGATTCCCAGTGTTCGGGACGACAGTGTAAATGAAGCACTGAAGTCTGTGTGGTCACTTACAGGTTGGAGAAATGGCCTCTGATAACATGAAGGTTGTTGCCCTGGGTCAACCTTTCACCCTAGGAATGCTCTATGATGCTCGGAAAAATGAGCTTCTCCCAGGTAAGCATGATTTAAATTTAACAAAACTAAACAGCCTTTTCAAGTCCAGCCAGCCAGAAATCCTCTATTGGATTGAGGTCTGGGCTTTGACTTGGCCCCTCCACCTAGCATACCTAGACCTGTATGCTTCAGGTCTTTGTCTTGCTGGAAAATAAATTCTCTCATGGTTCTCTTGCAGACTGAATAAAAATATTGAATTGAATCATATTGTCCTCCAGGATTTTCATAGATTTCGCTGCATTCATTGTACCCTCTACCTTTACAAGCCTTGCCCAAGCTTGCTGCATCCCTACAGCACGATGCTGCCATAATTATAGCGAGGAATACTGAATAACCAGTGACTGGACCCTCCAGAAACATGTGTCTTTATACTACAGTCACTGGAGAGACATTCACTGTAGTCGGGTAATCTCAATTTCAATCATTCTGAAACTACCAGCACCAATTGGTTGGACCTGTGCTGAATTAGTTCAGTCAGTTTAAAGGGGATGAATATTTCACAGGAAACTGAGGTATAAAAATAAAAAACTACAGTAAACCAGCAAGATACTAAAAACCATCAAGTTCAGTTCCTTTCAATTCAATTCAGTTTATTTATATATTCACAACAAAAGTTATCTCATGACACTTTCCAATTAGAGCAGGTTGAGAAGAAACTCTTTCATTAAATTGTAAATAGAGAGAGCCCAACATTCCCCCTTGACCAAGCACTTGGCCACAGTGGCGAGAAAAAACTGCCTTTTAGAAGGCAGAAACCTCGGAGCAGACCCCGGGTCTAGGTGGGCGGACATCTGCCTTGACGAGAGAGAGAGAGAGAGAGAAAGATAGACAGACAAAGAGAGAGGGAGAGGGGGTGGGGCGTGAGAGAAGGAGCACACAAGCAGAGATGCATAGCAGCAGTAATAATACCAGAAGTACTGGAATTGTAGATAATGATAATGACAATGAAGTATACAGAAGGTACTATGGTGATTATGATAGCAATATTAGTAACAATAATAATGGTAGTAGCTACAGCAGAGTAGTAATGGTACTAAAAACAAGATTATTTTTTCAATAAGGAAAGATTGAAGATTATGACTGAACAGTAGTAATCACAGTAACTTTCGAGCAGGACTGCAGCAGAAGGTCCATCCACGATCCATGAGAACCTGAGAGAAAATAAAGAACAAGGACATCAGGTGATGTCAAGGGATGAATCAAACAAACAAGCAAATGTATTAGTTGCTGAAAAATTAAGAACCTGCAACATGCACAAACATAAAGGATTATGATTAGGTCCTTTGTAATGTTATGTTAACAAAAATATTTTTCTGCTATTTGGTGTTTTTCCATTTTCTATAGGTTTGAGACTGTGGGATGATGAAACTCTACAAGCAAAAATAACTGAAACCAGTAAGCCCTTCAGTGAATTTGAAATTACTGCATCTGACACCATTGAATCCAAGTCTTCCATGCTGAAAGTTGATGCTTCTCTCAAGGCCAGTTTCCTGAGTGGACTGGTTGAAGTTGGAGGATCTGCCAAGTATCTGAATGATAAGAAACAGTTCAAAAATCAGAGCAGAGTGACGTGTCAGTACAAAGCTACCACCAACTTCAAGGAGTTGTCAGTGATTGACCTTAAAGAAATGAACACCCAGCAGACAGGTATTATTGAGAAGGGTTTGGCAACTCATGTAGTCACAGGCATCCTGTATGGGGCAAATGCTTTCTTTGTGTTTGACAGTGAGAAGTTAGAAGACAGCAGCGTTCAGGACATCCAGGGCAGCATGGAAGCTGTGATAAGGAAGATCCCCTCATTTAGTATTGAGGGCAGAGTTGACATCAAGCTGACAGAAGAAGAAAAAGATCTGACCAACAAATTCTCCTGCAAATTCTATGGAGATTTCATTCTTGAAAGCAACCCTGCAACATTTACAGATGCAGTGAAGACCTACGTAGAACTTCCAAAGCTACTGGGAGGGAATGGAGACAACAGTGTTCCACTGGAGGTCTGGCTGATGCCACTGAACTTTTTTCACTCTAAAACTGCTGAGCTGGTGAGTGGGATCAGCGTTGGACTGGTGAGGAAGGCACAGGATGCTCTGCAGGAATTAAGAGAAATCAGAATGAGGTGCAATGATTCTCTGGATGACAAAATGGTGCAGAATTTTCCACAGATTCAAGCTGAGTTAACCAGATTCCAACAGTTGTGTGATTACTATGAGTCCAACCTCAAGCGGACCATGGCAGAGAAATTCCCCCTCATCCGTGAAGGTAAAGAAGATGAGAGCTCGGTAAACCAACTCCTTGAAGACAGACAGAAGTCACCATTCAGCTATAAAAATCTAGACAAGTGGCTGGATCAGGAAGAGAGAGAAATCAACATCATCAAGTCCTGTGTAGATACCATGGATGGAATGAAGATTGTCCGAAGTCAGTCAGAGCTGGACAGAGAGGTTCTTGCTCCAGGTGTAGAGGAGGCCCTGTGCTTTGTTTTCACTTCCCTGGAGACTCCTGACCCTGGTCTTGATGTGATGGCAGCCTTCTTGGAGTCACGTGAAGCAGAGAGTACCAGTGAAGACCTGTGGTACTACTCAGGTGAAGCAATAACCAAAACGAGAGAAGAAGCAGAACGAGTTGGCAGTCTTGCCAAAGCACTGAAGAGCAGCAGCCGATTTCTTTTCCTGATAGGAGCCATTGATAACAACAAACACAAAGGAGCAACCATCTACCATTACAGAAATGGCATCCTGGTCACTGATGACTTTTCAAACCCCGACCTTCCTCCTGTGAAGAGCATCACTGACAGTAAAGATTTGATGTGGTGTAAGTAATTGAAATGCTTTGAGTAAAAACTATCCTGTATAATTTCCTCTCCTCCAGAAACCTGTTTGACCATCACAATGATTAATAGCACATTTTGTTTTCTCTCTCCATCAGATGCCACTGATCTCACCCTGGATCCAGACACTGCATACAACAAACTCATTCTGTCTCAAGAAAACAAAAAGATATCCTTTGGAAACTGGCAGTCGTATCCTGATGTCCCAGAGAGGTTTAATGAACTTCCTCAAGTGTTGTGCAAAGAGGGGTTAACTGGGCGCCATTACTGGGAGGTGGAGTGGAGCAATACTTCTAATGATTCTGTGTATGTATTGTTAGGGTACAAGGGAGTTGATAGAAAAGGAAAAGGTAAAGGGGCCGAACTTGGAAATAATGATATATCGTGGGTTTTTGGCAAAAGATCTGATACAAACACACTTAAGACCTTTCATAATGATAAGGAAATAAAATTACCTATTCCCTCTGGAGGCCTCAATAGAGTTGGGGTGTTCCTGGACTGCCCTGATGGCACTATGTCCTTCTACAAAGTCACCTCTAACAGACTGAGTCACCTCCACACCTACAGCGCCACATTCACTGAGCCTGTTTACCCAGGCCTGTGGGCTGCACACGACAACAACTATGCATACTTTTGTTCATTTGCATAAGAACAATGACAAGGATTTGTTAGATCCTTGGTCTGCTAATAGGTTAATTTACTTACATTTAAAGTTTACAGAAAAACTTAACACCCCATTTTAGCCTCAACATGTACCACTTACTAATTAGTAAAAATGCATTCAAATCCAGAGGGAATGATAGGATAATTAATGGTGTCATAAAGTGACTATACATGTCATTATGTTTGAGTTTTAAGCCTTTTTCCCAAACTGACTTTTGCTTCACAACTTCACCGTCAGTTTGAATTTCTCTCAGCTATTTTTTATGGTAATTTTCTATCCTATTGATGATTAGCTTCAATCAATCACATCAGTATGCTGAAATAAAAAGTCATAGTTTAGCTGGTTGGGTTGAATTTATCAAGCCAGGCATAAGATTACCTTAAGTGCATATTGATGAAATTTGAATGTTTGCTCCTTTTCTTCTTTGTGCTTTGTGTATCTTCTTAAATGACAAGAGGAATCTTTCAGTTTTTCTCAGGTGTGTACCTTAAATCTGGCATCAGTTTATTAATTTAAACCACTGCTCACAGCATTTTGTCAGAATTTTAAACACACTGCTGATGCTTACTGACACTGAAACACCTGTTGGATATGTTCACTGTTCTCTTGAGCAGAATATTCAATAAAGTGGAGACCTCAGCTTACCACTGTGTGCTACGTCCTTATTTCCTGTTGATTTCAAAGTTGAGTGTCACAAAGGTTTAAAGCTCAATCCTTTCTGGAACTTGTAAATCATAAATCCAGGACATAAAGTGACTTTCTCTCTTCACTGTATCATATAATATCACAGAGGAAAGTAACATATGTTAAGCCTGTACACGATTTTTAACAGTATGTTTATTAGCTTTTCTGAATTCAGAAAGGGCTGCCAGATTTAGTAGAACTGATCTGATCTGAGTGATCTGAGCCTTCACTGGTCTGAAGTAGCAATTCTCAGCAGCAGATATCTTGGAGTGATCTATAAAGGTCATCCTGGTAATAGAATTCCTTATCAATAAGAAGCAAAATAAGCAAAAATCAAAACCTCAGGATCATTGACAGACTTACTACCAGCCTTCACATCACTGGTTGTTATCACATTGGCACAATTATCTCTTATGTTCTTATAATTATTAAAAAAGTACTTCTTACAAAATGTAGTGCGCTGTGAGATGCACAATCCAGTTTCAGTTTTCAGTAGAGGTCAAGTTTCAAACGTGTAAACCTCACCAGCAAATCATTTTGACTCGACTGATACAAGGACTTACAACAGAAAGTTACAACTGAAAACATATCTGTGATGTGCCAAACAGTGAAAACTGATTGAGAATCTGTGAATCACAAACTGGTTTGTGATGAAGGCTGCACATAGATCGAACATGAACCAATCAAGAACCCTGGTCCCTCTGGGATTTAAAGCTAAAATGGCTTAAATCTAAAGCCACATTCATCTCAACATTCTTCATCACTGCTCTTTACAGTTGAGGTCAAGTTTCAAGCATTTAAATCCCATCACCATTCTCAACAGTCTGCCCCACATCTTTCATGGTTTGGACTCACAGCTTGAAACAACTTTTCCTCTCCTTTAACATGATATTCATCTCTTAAAACACAGTCTACATAGTGGCTGCAGTTTCTTTTTTGCCTTTGAGGCAACTCCAAAGTTAAGATCATCAAAGTTCCATCCATTAAAGGCGCTGTTCAGACACTCAGACAGAATGGACATTTTTTGTTAAAGAGTCAAATCCTTTATGTTTTACTAATTCAATTCAGTTTTATTTATTTATCAGTTTATAGCACAAAATTGTCTCTGGGTGCTTTACAGAGACCCAAAGCCTGAACCCCCGAGCAATCAGACAGTGACAAGGAAAAACTCTCTTTTAACAGGAAGAAACCCTGAGCAGGACCCGACTCACAAGGGAGAACCATCCTGCTGATAGTCGGCTGGGTGAAGGAGGAGAAGAAGAGGTAGACAGGGCAGAGAGGACGAAAGAGAGACAGAAACATACATGCAATAAACATCATACAGTACAAAAGACAAACGACAGATTTTTTTAATTGGAATGCTGAAAGGCTATATATTGTATTTCTTTGTTTTTTAGCTGATATGTTGTTCAGGTTCAGACAGGCAGATGTGGTCTGTCAGAGGGCCGGATGCAGTTCAACATGTAGATCTGGATGGAGAGAAACCTGCAGAAAGATACAGAGAGAGAAAGAAAGGGAGGGAGAGACACAAAACTACGAGGAGAACTGGACACACAGTTAGTGACATAAAATAATGAATTGTATGTTGATCTGATGAGGGGAGAGGAAGAAGAGGAAAGGAGGTGGGGGAGTAGAGATGGTGGTGGTGTTGGGGAGGTGGGGGAACTGCTCGGTGGATCAGGTTTGTGTCCCCCAGCAGCATAGGCCTATAGCAGCATGGCTATGATAGAGATTAAAGATTAACAGTTAGTCACACCTGTTCTACCTGTGGCTGTCTGTCAAGAAGTGACTGTAACTATGCCTACCAGCCCTACACACTTTGTTTGGTGCTAACTATATGCTTTACTAAACAGAAACATTTTAAGTCTGGTCTTAAAAGTGGAGGTGGTGTCTGCCTGTCGAACCCAGATTGGCAACTGGTTCCACAGCAGGGCTGTCTGATAACTAAAGGCTCGTCTTCCCGTTCTACTTTTATGAATTCTGGGAACTGTGAGTAAACCTGCACTCTGTGATCTAAGTGATCTATTGGGAATATATGGGACTATTAGATCCTGCAGGTATGATGGGGCTAGTCCATTTAGGGCCTTATATGTAAGTAGGAGAATTTTAAAGTCTATTCTGAATTTTACCGGAAGCCAGTGAAGAGAAGCTAAGATGGGGGAGATATGATCCCTTTTACTGATTCCTGTTAAAACTCTAGCTGCTGCATTCTGGATCAGCTGCAGGCTATTAATAGAGTAATTTGGACATCCTGACAATAGTGAGTTGCAACAATCCAGCCTGGAAGTAACAAAAGTTTTTCAGCATCACTCTGAGAGAGGACACTCCTAATCTTAGCAATATTACGGAGGTGAAAGAAGGCGGTCTTAGAGATCTGTTTAATGTGATGAATAAATGACACGTCCTGATCGAAGATGATGCCGAGGTTCCTCGCAGTCGTACTGGAGGCCAAAGTAATGCCGTCCAGAGAGAGAATATTATCAGCTATTCTATTTCTAAGGTGTTTGGGGCCTAGAACAATGATCTCAGTTTTGTCTGAGTTTAATAATAAAATATTGGAGGTCATCCAGTCCTTTATGTCCTTAAGACATGCCTGGAGTCTGGCTAACGGCTCTGTTTCTTCAGACTTTATGGATAAGTACAGCTGAGTGTCATCAGCATAGCAATGAAAGTTTATGCCATGTTTCTGAATAATATTTCCTAGAGGGAGCATGTATAAGGTGAACAGGATCGGCCCGAGCACTGAACCTTGTGGAACACCGAGGCTAACCCTTAAATGTGAAGAGGAAACATCATTAATATGAACAAAGTGAAATCTATCTGATAAATATGATTTAAACCAGCCTAGTGCTGCCCCTGTGATCCTAGTCTCATGGTCTAATCTGTGTAATAAAATGCTGGCAAAGGCAGCACTGAGATCCAGTAAAACGAGTATGGAAACAAGCCCATGGTCTGATGCCATGAGGAGGTCATTTCTAACTTTAACCAGTGCTGTTTCTGTGCTGTGATGGGCTCTGAAACCAGACTGAAACACTTCAAACAGATTGTTCCTGTGTAGGTGATTAGTTGACTGACTTGCAACCACTCTTTCAAGTATCTTGAAACAAATGGGAGGTTGGATATCGGCCTATAGTTTGCCAAGATGTCTGTGTCAAGTTAAGGTTTCTTTAAGTAAAGGCAATACCAGTCACTGAGTGTGACAGCTCAAGACAGGAAGGACTTAGCCCGGGTGGTGAGGACAGCACGGGGGATTGTAGGCATGCCCCACCCCAGCCACACGCACACACAATCAAACACTCTCAGCACACCATAGACTGGCACTAGATGCACTTCATTCACTTCACTTTACTTTGTGTTTTATATTTTTGATATTTTTGCTGTTATTTATATGTGTACATTTGAGCCGAGAATCTTTACAAAATTTCGTTTTGCTTGCATAATGACAATAAAGACTCTTGATTCTTGATTCTTTACTTCCAACTGGAGTTTCCAATGTGAAGATCTTTCCTACTGATCTGACCTACTGACCACCCCAGGTTTTGCCCGCTGATGTGTTTCCTGCACACCTTTCGTTTACTTTGTCAGGTTTCGGTTTACACAGGACTCAGGCGCAGATATAGTGAGAGAATAAAGAGTTTATTTCTCTAAGCAAAACCCCAATCCAACCTCCCACAGAGCTTCAGAGAAAGCAAAAGGCTATGAAACTTTCCTAGGACTCAAGGATCTAACTAGGCTAGAGTACTACTATCTAGTAAAACAGAAAATCACTCCAGCAGGAGGAAAATCAAACAAACTAGGAAGAAAAAACAAAAACTTCAAAGAACAAAAAATCACTCTAAGCAGAGGATAACTATCTAGAGAAATACTACTAAGAACTAAAAATCACTCTTAATAGAGGAAATCTATCTGAAATAACAAACAGAATTAGAACTGAAAATCACTCCGATAGAGGAGGAAAAACCAAAGAACATAAACAAACAATTCAATATGGCTAAACCTGAACTATGAAATTTACAACAAAAATACACTCTGTTTCAGAGGCTAGAATATAACGAGACACGAGGAACATATACATACGAAGGCTGTGGCATGGAAGAGAGCTGGTGTGAACATGAGGAACGAAACACACTGGCACAAGACAAGGGAAACGCAGACTATTTGAACACATGAGGATGATGGGGACCAGGTGGAAACAATCAGGTGGTTGGGAAGACAATCAGACTGGAGACATGAGGAAGGGCAAGTGACCTGAAACGAGAGGAGAGTTACTTTTCAAAATAAAACAGGAAGTGACGAGACATAAACCCAAGACAAGACCTCACCGCGGTGTGACACACTTTATTGAATATTCTGCTGAGGAGGACAGTGAACATATCCAACAGGTGTTTCAGTCTGACAGGAGTCACATATTGAAACGATATGCACTTTATCAACAGAACTTCAGTACAAACGGCTGAGCAAATCAAGAATTACAACAGAAAGTTACAACTGAAAACATATCTGTGATGTGCCAAACAGTGAAAACTGATTGAGAATCTGTGAATCACAAACTGGTTTGTAATGAAGGCTGCGCATCAAATCAACACGAATTCTAATCAAGAATCCTGGTCCCCCTGGGATTTATTTAATACATTGTTTAATTGGTGAAGCATGTTAAAGCTACAGTGACTCTAAAGTTGCTGCTCTTATATGAATCCAGTCAGGACTAAGTAATTGCCACATTTTCCAACCCAGAAGCATGGGTACACAGGCTCAGTGAACTTGGCCTGAAAGGTGTAGAGGTGAGTCGGGTCACCAAAGGAGACATTGTAGAAGGACAGAGTGCCAGCATCATAGTTCAGTAACACCCCAACCCTTTCACAGCCACCACAGGGAAAAGGACCCTCCCACACCTTACCATTGTGCCATGCTCTGAGTACGGGTTGTGGTGAACCAGGTGCAGCATATTGGCCAAAGCACCACGACATGGAATTGTTTCCAAACTGGCTGTCTGAGCTTGTTGATTTTCTGTCAGTCTCACCGTATGCGACCCCTACATAAACAGATTCATCAGGACTGGTGCTCCATTCCACCTCCCAGTAAGAGCTCTCCTTCAGGCTGTCTCTAGAAAACACCTGAGGACGGGTGTTACGTGCAGGCAAGGGCTCTGTGTTTCAGTTTCAACATTGTTTGAATGTTGCCTGCTCTGGCCCCAGGAATGTAGACTACGGTTGCTGGTTTCGCTATCTTAATGTTTCGCAAAACAGAGTCTTCAATTATCAGAGCTGCTTCTTCGGTGGGTGTGTCGCCGAGTGGGGAATACCTACATATTCCCTCATTCCAAATCGCTAAGCTTCGCCTCCAACCTAACCAACAGGCTACAGTTTCTACAAATGCCATTATCACTGAAGGAGGCGGAAGAATAGCTAAAGATTTGACACACCGAGCAGGACAGAGCAGCAGAACGGGAGAAGGAAGGAGAGGCCATAGTCAAGCGTAACTTACGACTTAAGACTGATAAGATAGTGATAAGATAGAGGCGAGTGCTTAACAACAGTAATGTGAGTTTTTAGTGTGTAGATGAGCTCTAATATGGACAACAACGAAATAGCTTTAACTGAACAAGAATCTAGAGCAGAGCAGTGTAACAATGCAACGCTTAGCACAGCGCACGACAAACGGGAAATGACGGAGTACGTTCACCTGAACACGTCAGAGTCTCGACGTTCCCAGACGTTCAGTTACCACAGGTAGTGAATAGTTAGGTCCAGTTGTATTGTACTTTTTAAAATTATTTTAGCAGAACCACACAGTTTTCTCTTCACCCCACATTTTTAGGAAAAAAACTTGTTTAGTTTGGTATAACAATAAAAAAACTTTAAGTTCTCCACCACCTTGGCTTCCACCTCAGCAGGGACGTAAGAGTATGCAGCCAACCTCTCTGGGCGATCAGGATATGACTGCCATGCTCCATATGCTGCCTTTATGTTTCCCTCAGACAGAGTGAGGCGGTTGTTTGCAGTGTCTGGATCCAGCGTGAGATTAGAATCAGAATCAGAATCAGCTTTATTGGCCAAGTTTGCGTGTACAAACAAGGAATTTGACTCCAGTTAGTCTTTACTCTCAAGTACACAACCTAACATATTAACACCTAACATATTAGAGTAAAAACCACATGGGGGCAGCAAAAAACATAAAAGATACTGTATACAATAAGATAAAGATAAAAATAAAAAAATTCTATATACAGTAACAGTGAATCTGTGGAATAGTGCAATGACAGTGTAGGTACACACGCCTATAGTTTGGGATTTAAAAATAAATGAGCCTTTGATAACACATTAACAGAGTAGAATTGGCAAATAGACATCTGTGTTTTAAAGAAAAAGAACTTCACTATTATACACTTTACACTGATCATGAGAGGCTGACAAATGGCCTGTTTTGTCATTCTGGTATGAAATCTTGAATCTTGTCCATTTGTTGGACAATCAGTGTGGAGGCTTTCTGTCATTTTCTATTCTGTCTGTTGCTCCAGTGACCAACGTTCTCCATAGGAGGTCATCAGAGGATCATTAACCATCATTTCAACCTTCATCAAAAGATGAGCAGAGACCTCACGGCCCTTTAACTTGTGGAAAACTTTAAAAGAACAACCATTTTTATATCATATGGTTTGACTCAGCAGGAAAGAAGAAAACAGCACACACACTTCGACTCAGCTCTTCGCTTTATTGAATTTTTGTCTGGAGAAGAGAACAAACACGTCCAATCAGAGTTGTAGATAAATGTCATCATTACATGAACATACAGATCAAAGAAATCAGACACTGATGTTGTCTTCACATCAGGAAGGCTTCAGCTTTACAAACACCAGCTTTCTAACAGCGACTCTCCTCTCAACCAGCAGAGCCTTCCTGAGTCTGTTTTCCCCTTCAGCTTCCCAAAGATTAATGGAACCCATGATCACTTAAAACCACACCAAAAGAAACAGAACTCAATCCTGAATAAACACAAGCATGAATCAGGCTATAGGAAGCACAATAATCACAGTTTAAGTTATATTCTGTGACTGTATTTAGCTAACACAATATCATATTAATAATCTCTCAAGCATCAAAGTTTCAGCGATTACAGCAAAGCCACAAGAAAACAGAATATAAACTTAGCAAAGCCAACAATACGACCTTCTGACCTGCTGCTCGTCCACGCATGGTTTTCTATACTGAGATCCAAACAAGGTTATGTGAGAAAGAAAAGTCTTATCCTCCATGATTCCTCATCATATTGTACTGCAGGTGTGGCACATGGTGCACTGGTTAGCACCGTCACAGCATGGAGGACTAAGTAGCTCTACTCTGCAATACAAAAACAAAACTTCTCTATTCTTATTCATGGATGCAGCTGCTAAAATCTGCCTGTGACCGTCCTCATTACGGCTTAAAGCATCGAAACTGCCACAGTTTTCACTGTAGGTCTGCTTGAAAATGCAAAACTATGAGTAACTATGAGTGGTGGAGTGAAAGAAGAGGACAGAGTTGGTACAGGAGAAAGACACCTAAAATTGTCATGCAAGGCCTTCAGACTATTGATAACTGATGTATAACATAGTAATTTAAGAAACTGAGTACTTGTCAAAATAAAAGCTTGCTGTCAGATGATTGGAAAACCAATTGCCTCCTACAAGAAGTTTACTTGTCAATTAATCATCAATACCTTCACCATTTCCTACCACGGACTAAATTTGGTCTCAGCTACCTGTAAAACTCAGAATCCCAGAAGGAGGAATCAAATAAATCACTGACAAAATTCTGTATTCAGCATCTGACTACATTTTAGATCAGTTTGATCTGACCAGGTTCGGAATCTTTGAACCCAGCCAAGAATGCTGGGTAAACTGCCTCCCTGAATTTGGTTTTGAAGGTGTGAAGGTGAGTCACCAAGTTGGAGTCGACCATGTAGAAGGACAGAGTGCCAGCAGGCCAGTTCAGATACACTCCGAGTCGTTTAAAGCCAAGAGAGGAAACACTAATAGGTACGGCTTTACTGTTATGAAGATGGCCGTATTTAGTGTTCTGATGAGAGTAAAGAACCCAGGATAATTCATTGTATCCGAGTGCAACCTCTGAATCATATGATTTCCTCTTGATGCCTCTATATGTGACACCTGCACGGACACAACCACCCCACTCCACCTCCCAGTAATGGCGTCCATTCAGACCCTCTTTGCACAACACCTGCTTATATGAGTCAAACCGCTCTGGCAGACCTGGATAAGAGTTCCATTTTCCAAATTTCGCTTTTTTGTTGCCCTCAGAGAGAGTCAGGTGGCCCTGTGCCGTGTCTGGATCCAGGGTGAGGTCACAGTAATCTGATGGAGAAACCAATAAGTAATCTGTTATTACTCATCCACATCATCCAATGCATTGTTTATGTTATTATCAGGCTTCTGGAGGAGTACTATCTGTACAGGACATTTTTGACTTGATAAAGCATGAAAAATTACTTACACCAGATCAGATCTCTTCTGTCTGTGATCGTCTCCGCAGGAGGGGGTTCAGGCTTTGAAAAGTCATCAGTGACCAGGATGCCGTTTCTGTAATGGTAGATGGTTGCTCCTTTGTGTTTGTTGTTATCAATGGCTCCTATCAGGAAAAGGAATTGACTGCTGCCCTTCAGTCCTTTGGCAAGATCCCTGACATCTTTGGCTTTGTCCCTCAGTTTGGTTATCACTTCACCTGAGTAGTACCACAGGTCTTCACTGGTACTCTCTGCTTCACGTGACTCCAAGAAGGCTGCCATCACATCAAGACCAGGGTCAGGAGTCTCCATGGAAGTGAAAACAAAGCACAGGGCCTCCTCTACACCTGGAGAAAGAACCTCTCTGTCCAGCTCTGATTCACTTTTGACAATCTTCATTCCATCCATGGTATCTACACAGGACTTGATGATGTTGATTTCTCTCTCTTCCTGATCCAGCCACTTGTCTAGATTTTTATAGCTGAATGGTGACTTCTGTCTGTCGTCGAGGAGTTGGTTTACTGAGCTCTCATTTTCTTTACCTTCACGGATGAGGGGGAATTTCTCTGCCATGGTCCGCTTGAGGTTGGCCTCATAGTACTCGCACAACTGTTGGAATCTGGTTAACTCAGCTTGAATCTGTGGAAAATTCTGCACCACTTTGTCATCCAGAGAATCATTGCACCTCATTCTGATTTCTCTTAATTCCTGCAGAGCATCCTGTGCCTTCCTCACCAGTCCAACGCTGATCCCACTCACCAGCTCAGCAGTTTTAGAGTGAAAAAAGTTCAGTGGCATCAGCCAGACCTCCAGTGGAACACTGTTGTCTCCATTCCCTCCCAGTAGCTTTGGAAGTTCTGCACAGGTCTTCACTGCATCTGTAAATGTTGCAGGGTTGCTTTCAAGAATGAAATCTCCATAGAATTTGCAGGAGAATTTGTTGGTCAGAGATTTTTGTTCTTCTGTCAGCTTGGTTTCAACTCTGCTCTCAACACTAAATACGGGCATCATCCTTATCACAGCTTCAATTTTGACCTGGATGTCCCGAACGCTGCTGTCTTCTAACTTCTCACTGTCAAACACAAAGAAAGCATTTGCCCCATACAGGATGCCTGTGACTACATGAGTTGCTGAGCTCTTCTCAATCATATCTACCTGCTGGGTGTTCATTTCTTTAAGGTCAATTACTGACAACTCCTTGAAGTTGGTGGTAGCTTTGTACTGACACGTCACTCTGCTTTGATTCTTGAATTTCTTTGAATCATTCAGATACTTGGCAGATCCTCCAACTTCAACCAGTCCACTCAGGAAACTGGCCTTTAGAGAAGCATCAACTTGCAGCATAGAAGACTTGGATTCAATGGTGTCAGATGAAGAAATTTGAAATTCACTGAAAGGCTTATTGCTTTCAGTTATCTTTGCTTGTAGGGTTTCATCATCCCACAACCTCAAACCTAAACATGAGAAAATGTTGTAAAATCACGCTGTGGACATAATCACGGGCACAAATGCTGTGAAAATGGCAGTTAAGTTTCTTCATTCATAGCTGCATATGGTGGCCAACAATATATCCAGGATTTGGTTCAGATTCTGAAATGTAGTCAGTTATTGATCATAAATTACCTCTTAATTTTTGCACTTAGTAGTATAATCCATCAAATTAAAAAAAAATGTAACCTGAATACTTTCACTCACACTTACGCTGCTTATACTTCAAATTGAAACACTGAAATAATTAAAAATAATAATACAAACATCTGACTTGCATTAAATATGTTTTATATTATATATAAAGTATTATATTACATATTATTATATCTATTCTTTCACAAATATATTTTTCTCAGTGAAAATCTCAAAACATTGTCAGCATTCAGCACATTCAGCATTCACAGCAGGTCCAATCAAATCACTAATTTTTTGTTGCTGCTTTGACTTTGCTCTTATGACACAAGAGGGGCACTTTGTTAAACTGTTCATTGTCAAATTGTAATGTAAATTAAAATTCTGTTACCCATCAATCATCATTCAGAGAGCACTTTGATTGATTCGAGAAACCTCTTTCTGTTAAAATCTTGTCATCAAGAAAAAAGGTTCATTATTTTAAAATCACTAAGTTTAAAAGAGCTGATATGTAATCCAGCCTGAGTTGATGGTACTTGTTTTTGAAATGTGATTATGTGTTCCTGATTACATGTATTCATAACTGCTGCGTTGAATATTTTAGCATCCCTTAACTTGTGAACTAATAAATGGTTATAATTACATTATAGAATTGCAAAGCATTTGCTAATCCTTGTCATGTTGTGTATGAATGTTAAATAGGTGAGGTGAGACTTACCTGGGATCAGTTTATCTGCACGAGCATCATAGAGCATTCCCAGGGTGAAAGGTCGACCCAGAGCAACAATCTTCTTGGTATCAGAGGCCATTTCTCCAACCTGCTGAGAAATGTAAAGTAAGTGACCACACAGCCTTCAGTACTTCATGTACACTGTCTTCATCAGTAGGAGTTTCCTCACCTGGTGAAGCTGTGATGATCAGCTGAGTTTAGTGCGAGTCCTCTTGACTTGGAGCTTCCAGTCTGATGTTCTGTGATGCTGCGACATTATTTATATCGTATGAGATGCTTTCTTCTACCGACTCCTCCCATGGCACGCCTCAAGGCATCGAAATTTGAGTATAAAGGTGTTTCCGCAATCCTGGCATTTCTGTGGTATGAATATCTGAGCAGCTGGAATTACGTCTTATCAAAAATGAATGGGATGCCAGGACAAGTTTGTACAAATGCAAAGGTTTTATTGTGATTTGCTTTTCTTCAAATGTCATTCATGCAATATGTTTTTGAAAGCAGGGCAATGAGGGCAGTCACAACAAAGGTTGTTCTCAGTATTTCAACCAACATTTTACACAGAAATGTCAAGGTTTTGAAAACATCTTTATACTCAAATTTCAGTGGAGGAACTCTGAACTCCATTGAAATATTCACTTACTTTACAAAGTGGCTGTTGTCTTGAAGTGTGCCATGGGAGGAGTCAGTAAAACCTTCCACTGTCTGTTCAGTTTGTCCTCACCTGGTGAAGGTGAACAGATGTATGTTTACTCTTTTACTGAACTTCGGTGTAAAACTTCACAGGACTGTCTACAAGTACTGTCAGGTTCTCCCTTTGTTGTGTCGTCTCAGTGTTATCAGGGTTCAGCACATGTATTGCATAAGGCAGCCTAAATAAAACACTGAGTGGTCATATACTTGACATTTCTCAAGGTTGAAGACTCATTCTACATGAGTTGAGACAAGGAAATAAAAAGGCATCCTCTCCTGATGTCCCAGAGAGGTAAACATGCTCAGTTGTTGTCCAAAGAGGTGCTAACTGGCTACCATATCAGAACAATTTTGCAGGCTTTTGTTCATTTGAATAAGAGCAATAATGAGGATTTGTTAAGTCCTTGGTCTGTTCATGGGGTTATGCGCTTCCATTTAAAGTTTACAGAAAAACTTAACACCCCATTTTAGCCTGAACATGTACCACTTACTAATTAGTAAAAATGCATTCAAAGCCAGAGGGAGGGGAATAATTAATAATTAATAATTATAATTAATAATTTGAGCCTTCACAGTCAGTTTGAATTTCTCTCTTTTGGGACATCAGTTATTTTTGATGGTAATTTTCTATCGTAATGATGATGACTTTATATCAATACATCACTGCTATGTCAACACAAGTAGGGGCACAAGGTTTCCTTAAATGCATATTGTGTACCTTAAGTCTGACATCAGGTTATGAATTTACCGTTCTTAGCAGTGAACCACTGCTGAAGTTTACTGACACTGAAACACCTGTTGGATATAAGCTCATTTCGGCCACTTGTATCTGAGATCTCATTCTTTCGGTGATAACCCAAAGTTCATGACCATAGGTGAGGGTAGGAACGTAGATTGACTGGTAAATCAAGATCCCCGCCTTTCAGCTCAGCTCTGCCTTCACCATGACGGACCGGTACATCAACTGCATTACTGCTATCACTGCACCGATCCGACTGTCAATCTCACGCTCCCATCTCAACTCACTCGTGAACTAGACCCCGAGATATTTGTGTGGTATAATTTCTAAGTAAGTTGTGATGAGCTAAAGTTGTAGTATGCAATGCCATATGATAGCATGAAGTAGTCATATTGTGTTCTGATTATGACTGAAAGAAAAGCAAGATACAGCTGTATTAAAAAGGTGTTTTAAAGGCCTGTAAGCTATGGAAGGTAAAAACTGTGTAGTTGTGAACTGTTTATGATGGTGAAATACTGTCTATGGTAGAAAAACACTGTCTATGTAAACTCTTTATAATCACTGTAAGCCTTAAAAGAACATCTTATTGTAATCTTCCATAAAACAATTATTTTAAAAAAAATATACAAAGAAGCCTATAAATAATGCTGTCTGAGGCCAGCAGTAACTCAGGCTAAAACTGGAAGCAGGCCAGGGGGAGATAAATATTGGTGTAAACTGTGCTTAAAAAGTAATTAAAAAATAAATAAATAACTAAGTGGAAAACCTTGAAACAGCCAAAGAATAAACAAGCAGGTGCAAGATAAATCAAAATGAAGCCTGTGGAAAGTCCCCAACAGACCCAGGGCAAAAAGATGACTTTTGGTGTAAAAATAGGGATGGTAAAGGGATGGACATTCGGCATGGAAAGGTCCAGACCCTAAGGAATATAAGATGAAGCCTCCAGCCATTTTATTGAGAGCACTTCATGTGTACTCAGCTTGCATTGTGAACTGCTCTCCTTTTTTATCGACATTAAAGTCTTTGCTGCTCAGAATCCTGTCTCCTGCTGATGATTCTGCTGGACTTGGAGAGAAGAGGCAGAGGCAAGAGAGAGGCAGGAGTGTCAGCACAACTGATGGAGATTTGTGGAGGAAAAAAATAGAGTTAAGTCAACTACTGCAGAGGATGCAAACTTTTTTAAACACAAAGTTATGTCAATATTGCATTGATTGACTGTACAAAAAGTTTGTCTCTTTATTGAAGAATCACTCGATGGAGGTTTGTAGAGGAAAAAAAATACTTCTTCTGTGCACCGACTATCGGCGGGGTGGTTCTGCTTTGCGGGCCGGGTCCTGCTCGGGGTTTCCTCAGCATTTCAACATACAGCATTTCTTTATAATTTCAGTCTTTTGAAATGTTAAAATCATATTGAGGTGGTATGGAAAGTGAAACTGAAAGGATGAATGACATGAAAATTAAAAATTTTTATGAGTTGAGATTTTGTTTTATTTGTCTTTTTAGTAATGTTGTTCTCATGTTGTTAACTGCTTTCCTGCCTGTACAACATCCCCTGGACGTCCGCCCGTCCTGGGTGAGGGATCCCTCCTCTGCTGCTCACCCTGAGGCTTCTTCCAGTGTTTCCCTGTTAAAGGTTCTTCTGGGAGTTTCTCCTTAGTCGATGTGAGGGTCGAAGGGCAGAGGGTGTTGCTGATGTTATGTTAAGCCCTTTGAGACAAACTGCTTGTAAAAATGGGCTGTACAAATAAAGTTGTCTTGTCTTGTCTTGTCTTGTCTCGAGGCTGACGAAGATGATTCCCCAGAGTATGTCCCAGAAGAATCTGAAAAAGAAGGCGAAGGAAAATTTGCACCCTGATCGCAGTGGATGCATTGTGGAAATCCATAAACACAGAAGAATCCATCCCAGAGTTTCTCTGCCACTCTCTTTGCAGTCTGGTCCTGACACTGAAAAGCATGGACTAGTTTTGTGAAATGATTAGTGATCATACCCCCCAGACCTTAAAGAGTTAGGGACAGCAAACTGGAACCTCTTGCACTTGGTCAGCAGGTCCTTTCAGACCTGATAGAGAACTCTGCACATCTCCCTTCTTCTTGAAAATTGGCACCAAAACAATCCTGTCTCATTCCTCAGGCATCCTCTCACTCTCTAAGATCTTGTAAGGCCTTGTTTGTACAAACAAACCAGTTAAAACCAACTGCCTTCCCACTCTTCATCCTTTTCAATGCCAGCATGAACAAACGCACATGAACAAAGTGTGTGTTGAACTTATTAAGCCTGACAGCTCTGTCCTGCATTTCATCTGAGCCAACAATAACACATCTTGGGAGGCCAGAAGAAAAATGTGTAATTGACAGACATCTGTTTCCAAAATTTCGAAGGGTTATTTACATTCTATCTAACTGACTAAAAATTCAGATTTAGATTTTCTAATCATTAGAGTGGACTTTTTCCATGGCCCCATCAGGCCGAGCCCAAAGCAAGGACAAGGGTCTGTCCTAGACTAGGCCCACTACCCATAAGGGGTCTGGTGCAATGTGGGCAGCAAACAAAGGTGGGGACCTTGGTGGTCCGATCGTCGGTTGTTGAAGATAATTGTTGGGACGTGGAATGCCGCTTCTCTGGTGGGGAAGGAGCCTCACCGAGAGATACCAGCTAGATATAGTCGGGCTTACCTCTACACACAACATGGGCTCTGACAGAGATAGATAGATAGATAGATAGATAGATGCCTCATTGATCCCAAGGGAAATTTACTATGCAGTAGCATCAGCACAAACCAGCATGCATTAAAGCATGAAGTATAAAAATACAGAATAGGCTATATAACAAAAAAATTAAATACAATAATAGAATAAAAACATTCCAATAGTGTGCAAACAATTGTTGAGTGAGAAAGTGACAAAGAAAGTGTGCAATGTGAACCATCCAGAGACACAGTCCAAATGTTAAGGACTGTGATGAATGAATGTTAAGAGTTGATTTCTCCCATGACACACCTCCAGGCATAACAACAACGGTAATGCAACAATTTTTCCACTGAATGTGAGTATAAAGGTGTTTCCACAATCTTGTTATTTCTGTGGAACAAATATTGGAACAGCATTCAATGTTTCAAAAGAATTACATCTTGTCAAGTAGATTCCAGAACAGAATAGCATGTGAGGACAAGTTTGTACAAACCCAAAGGCTGTACTGTTATTTGCTTTTATTCACATGTCATGCAATGTGTTTTGGGGAGTAGAGTGATGAGGACATTCATTATTTCTACAGCCATGAGAAAACAAAGATTGTTCTCAGCATTTGAACCAACATTTTACTGAAGCATTTTTCCCACTGCTCCCTCCTGTCTTAAGCATACAGTAGTGCAACCACTTCTAAAGAATCAGGACCATTTTGTACAGTTGATTTCTTTGATGAATAATCCCAATATCACTGACAAATTTCAAACAGGTTTCTGTGCATGTCACAGCACCAATCCTGTCCTGAAGTGGTGAAATCGCCAAATCGCTATATTTCCTTGTTTGTACTGCAAGATGGAGTTTCTTTCCAGAGCTACAATAAGCGCTGAGCCAAAATGCAATATGTCTTCTCGACCAATCGGAATTCGGTCAGCAATCATATAACACAAGTGAAAAGGCAGCATCCGAAAGTCTCGAACTTAAATAAATGAAAAAGCCGGAACGTATCAGTCAAGTAGCCCAGTAGTGGGCAAGTTCCATGGAGAAGGTGCCCGTTTTCAAGGCAATCGTCATTAAATTGTTTGGGTAGTACAATTTTCGGACTGGCAGACCGGGGTGGTGGTCCCTCTTTTTAAGAAGGGGGACCGGAGGATGTGCTCCAATTACAGAGGGATCACACTCCTCAGCCTCCCCGGGAAAGTCTATGCCAGGGTACTGGAGAGGAGAATCCGGCCGATAGTCGAACCTCGGATCCAAGAGGAACAATGCGGTTTTCGTCCTGGTCGTGGAACACTGGACCAGCTCTACACCCTCCACAGGGTGCTTGAGGGTTCATGGGAGTTTGCCCAACCGGTCCACATGTGTTTTGTGGACTTGGAGAAGGCATTCGACCGTGTTCCCCGTGGCATCCTGTGGGAGGTGCTCTGGGAGTATGGGGTCCGGGGTCCTTTGCTAAGGGCTGTGCGGTCTCTGTACTCTCGGAGCAGGAGCTTGGTCCGCATTGCCGGCAGTAAGTCGGACCTGTTCCCAGTGCATGTTGGCCTCCGGCAGGGCTGCCCTTTGTCACCGGTCCTGTTCATTATTTTTATGGACAGGATTTCTGGGCGCAGCCAGGGGCCGGAGGGTGTCTGGTTTGGGAACCACGGGATTTCATCTCTGCTTTGTGCGGATGATGTTGTCCTGTTGGCTTCTTCAGGCCAGGACCTTCAGCGTGCGCTGGGGAGGCTCGCAGCCGAGTGTGAAGCAGCTGGGATGAGAATCAGCACCTCTAAATCCGAGGCCATGGTTCTTGACCGGAAAAAGGTGGTCTGTCCCCTTCAGGTTGGAGGAGAGTTCCTGCCTCAAGTGGAGGAGTTTAAGTATCTCGGGGTCTTGTTCACGAGTGAGGGAAGATGGGAGCGTGAGATTGACAGGCGGATTGGTGCAGCGACTGCAGTAATGCGGTCGTTGTACCAGCCCGTCATGGTGAAGCGAGAGCTGAGCCGCAAGGTGAAGCTCTCAATCATCATTTAGAGAGCACTTTTTCGAGAAACCTCTTTCTATTAAAATCATGTCATCAAGAAAAAAGGTTCATTATTTTAAAAGACCTGATATGTAATCCAGCCTGAGTTGATGGTACTTGTTTTTGAAATGTGATTATGTGTTCCTGATTACATGTATTCATAACTGCTGTGCTGAATATTTTAGCATCCCTTAACTTGTGAACTGATAAATGGTTATAATTACATTATAGAATTGCAAAGCATTTGCTAATCCTTGTCATGTTGTGTATGAATGTTAAATAGGTGAGGTGAGACTTACCTGGGATCAGTTTATCTGCACGAGCATCATAGAGCATTCCCAGGGTGAAAGGTCGACCCAGAGCAACAATCTTCTTGGTATCAGAGGCCATTTCTCCAACCTGCTGAGAAATGTAAAGTAAGTGACCACACAGCCTTCAGTACTTCATGTACACTGTCTTCATCAGTAGGAGTTTCCTCACCTGGTGAAGCTGTGATGATCAGCTGAGTTTAGTGCGAGTCCTCTTGACTTGGAGCTTCCAGTCTGATGTTCTGTGATGCTGCAACATTATTTATATCGTATGAGAGGCTATCTTCTACCGACTCCTCCCATGACGCACCAACAACAGTCAAATATTTCAATAGATTTCAGATTTTTTCCACTGAAATTTGAGTATAAAGGTATTTCTGCAGTCCTGGCATTTCTGTGGAACAAATATCTGAGCAGTTGTCAATGTTCCAAAGGAATTACGTCTTATCAAATAAGTGCCAAAACAGGATAGCATGCCAGGACAAGTTTGTACAAACCCAAAGGTTTTATTATGATTTGCTTTTATTCACATGTCATGCAATATGTTTTTGAAAGCAGGGCAATGAGGGCAGTCAGTCATTATTTCTACAACCATGAGAAAACAAAGATTGTTTTCAGTATTTGAACCAACATTTTACTGCAGTATTTTTATATTATATATATTTTATATATTATATATATTTGACAGTCTGGGTCATGACAGTATTCATATTACCTGATTAAACTGAAGTATTCTCTAGAATGTGGGGCTGCTATCGGCCTCTTCGGTCCCCATGTGTATTTTGATGCAGGCGGCAAAATTCAAAATATATTCACAGTTTGTAATTTTCGAAACAACAACTGTACAGGACCCTGGAACAGTACTGCCAACGAGCCAGCATCTTAAACCAGCATAAGAGGGTTTGCATTTGTTCGTGTGTAACACATCAGTATCTTTATACATTGTTTTACCTCAAGGACAGCAACATCTAAATGTCTCAATGAAGTCTTTAATTTAGCAGCTGTGTCCTATGAAGTGCACACTGGAAGGGCCTGGAAGTGTGATGTCTGACTCAACAGTGACATGAGGTCAGGGTTGGAGTTAGCACTAAAAATGTCATGTTCATGTACATAAATGCTGTACATAAAATGTTGTCAGTATTATTATTAAACTGATTTTTATTTCAGGACTGAAGAGACTGACAGCAGCCCCACATTCTGGAGAATATTTCAGTTGAATCATGTGATGTAAAAAGTGTCATGACCCAGACTGTCCTCAGTGGAAAAATGCTTCAGTAAAATGTCCTCATCACTCTGCTCTCAGAAACATATTGCATTACATGTGAATCAGAGCAAATCACAATACAGCCTTCGGCACGCTACTCTGTTTTACTGACGCCTGTCTGTCTCAAGATACAAGATACAAGATAGGTTTATTTGTCACATACACAATCATACAGGGTACAATGTGCAGTGAAATTCTTTGTGTCCCTGCTACCAAAAAAATAGGTAAATAAAAAATTTTTAATTTAAAGAAAAAAAATAAATAAATAAAATTAAAATTAAATTTTAAAGAAAGTGAAAATGTGCATTATTTACATCAGTGGTGTTTACAACTAGTGCATGTAGTGCAGGTGGGAGTGAGATTGTCCAGATTAACGCTCACTGTTGAGCAGACGGATGGTCTGGAGGAAGAAGCTTCTCCTCATCCTCTCAGTGTTGGTTCTCAGGCAGCAGAACCGACGGCCTGATGGCAACAGGGAGAAGAGTGAGTGTCCGGGGTGATGGGGCTGCCTGAGGATCTTCTCAGCTCTCGACCTGCATCGTTTGATGTAAATGTCCTGCAGGTCGGGTAGAGTTGTTCTGATCGTCCTCTCAGCTGAGCGGACTACCCTCCTGAGGGCCGAGAGGTCCTGCTTTGTGCAGCTGCCCATCCATGTGGTGATGCTCCCACTCAAGATGCTCTCAGTGGTGCAGGTGTAGAAGTTCCTGAGCACCTTGAGGGGGAGCCTGAAGTCTCTGAGGCGTCTGAGGTGGAACAGACACTGCCTGGCCTTCTTCACAGTCCTGTTAACGTGCAGTGACCAGGACAGGTCCCGTGTGATGGTCACACCGAGGTATTTAAAACTGTCCACCCTCTCCACCTCAGACCCGCCGATGCAGAGTGGACGGATGTCCTTCTGCTGCTTCTTCCTGTAGTCCACAATCAGCTCCTTAGTTTTGCTGACGTTCAGCAGGAGGTTATTCTCCTGGCACCAGCTCTCCAGGTGGGTGACCTCCTTCCTGTAGGCCTCCCCCTTGTTGTGGGAGATTAACCCCACGATGGCTGTGTCGTCAGCAAACTTTATGATGGTGTTACTGTCTGATGTGGACACACAGTCATGTGTGTACAGGGAGTACAGCAGGGGACTCAGCACGCAGCCTTGGGGGGATCCAGTGTTGAGGGTGAGAGGGGATGAGCTATGGGGGCCCACGCGTACCACCTGTTGTCTGCCAGTAAGGAAGCTGTGGATCCACCTGCACAGGGAGGAGTTCAGTCCAAGATCACACAGCTTGGTTACCAGTCTGGAGGGGACTATGGTATTGAATGCTGAGCTGTAGTCTACAAACAGCACTCTCACATAGTTCCCCATCCTAGTGTCTACGTGGGAAAGTGTCTTGTGCAGCAGGAAGGTTATGGCGTCGTCTGTGGATCTGTCTGGGCGGTATGCAAACTGTAGGGGGTCCAGGGTGGGGGGCAGAGAGGAGGTGATGAATGTTTTGACCAGCTTCTCAAAACATTTCATCACCACAGATGTGAGGGCAATGGGGCGATAGTCATTGGGGTTACTGGGCTTGGCTGTCTTTGGGACGGGGACTACAACAGACTTCTTAAAGCAGGTGGGAATCACACACTGTGAGAGGGAGAGGTTGAATATCGTTGTAAACACCGGTGCGAGCTGTTCTGCGCAGGCTTTGAGGACTCGACCGCTAATGCCGTCAGGCCCTGCTGCTTTCCTGGTGTTTACACTTTTAAACATCCTCCTCACCTCCAGCTCCGTCACAGTGAGCGTCACCTCTCCGCCGGCTGGGAGCGCAGCTTCTTGCCTGCTGTCCGACTCGAAGCGAGCAAAGAAGTTGTTGAGCTCATCAGCCAGAGAAGCGTCGACTCTCATCTCGGGTGGATGTGTAGCTTTGTAGTCCGTGATGGTGCGTAGTCCCTGCCACGGCGTCCTGGAGTTGCTCCCCTCCATCTGCAGCTCCAGTCTTGCGGCGTAGCGGCGTTTAGCCTCCTTCACCGTCCTACGGACAGCGTAGGTGGCTGCCCTGTACAGCGTCATGTCTCCGGTGGCGAGTCCTGAGTTGTAGGCGGCGGTGCGGGTCCTCAGCGCGTCGCGGACAGTTTTGTCCACCCACGGCTTCTGGTTGGGAAAAGTTCTGGTGGTGGCTGTTGGTGTTACGTCTTCCACCATTTTCCCGATAAATCCCACAACCGCTTCCGTGAACTCGTTGAGGTCACCGTCCGAGCTGCACCGAATCATGTCCCAGTCCGCTGAATCCAGTGCGCCCCGCAGAGCGGCCTCTGATTGGTCAGTCCACCGTGTTACTTCTCTGACTGCAGGAGATTCCTGCTTCAGCCGTTGTTTGTATTTCGGCATGAGAAGGACTGCACTGTGGTCCGAAAGGCCAAACGGAGGCAGAGACTTGGCCCTGTAACCATCCTTGAAAGGAGAGTAACAGTGGTCCAGAGTCCTCTCTCCTCTGGTGGGGCAGTCGATGTGTTGTTTAAACTCTGGTATCACCTTCCTCAGGTTAGCACGGTTGAAGTCCCCGGTCACGATGAGGGCTGCGTCAGGCTGGTTAGCTTGATAGGTGGATATAGCCTCATGTAGCTCGGTGAGAGCAGTGTCCGTGTTCGCCTGAGGTGGGATGTAAACAGCACTGATGATGACCGAAGTAAACTCGCGGGGCAGGTAGAAAGGATGGCACTGGATGGTTAGGAGCTCCAGGTCAGGGGAACATGAGTGTCTGAGAGACAAAACGTTCCTGTTGTCACACCAGTTGGTGTTCACCATCAGACACACACCACCTCCCCTTGATTTACCAGACTCGCCCGTCCTGTCCTTGCGGTGAACTGAGAAGAACTCTGCTGGTTGAACAGCGTGGTCCGGAGTCAGGGGAGTCAGCCATGTCTCAGTGAGGCAGATGACATTACAGTCTCGTATATCCCTCTGGAACTTTATTCTGGCCCTGAGTTCATCAAGCTTGTTTTCCAGTGACTGGACATTGGCGAGTAGGATGCTGGGCAGAGGTGAATGATGTTCTCTACGTCTCAGTCTGTTCCTAACGCCGGCTCGTTTCCCTCGGGGCCTTCTCCGTGACCTGCGGCCTGAGCGTCCATTGTTGTTGTTGTTGTTGGGCCAGGTCGGGTCCGGGATTAAGTTGATAGGAGCCCAGTTTGAGTACTGTGCTCCAAGGTTGATTAATGTCTGTCTGTCGTATGTGTTACGACCTACAACAGGATGGCTTAACAAGTTGAAAATTACGCTAAAAACGACTATATACAAACAAATTCCGGGAGCAGGTACGACAGCGTCCGACCTCACCAGCGCCATCTTGATATGTGTGTCATGTCATGTTATGGTAGCATCTTGTTGACCATACATAACTCTTTTGAAACATTGAAAGCTGTTCAAATATTATAAATTTATATTTTATATTTTATAAATATTATAAAATATAAATTTGAAAACATCTTTATACTCAAATTTCAGTGGAGGAACTCCATTGAAATATTTACCTGTTACATTACAAAATGGTTGTTGTCTTGAGGTGTGCCATGGGAGGAGTCAGTAGAAGAAAACATCTGATAGGATATGAATAATGTTGCAGCATCACAGAACATCAGACTGGAAGCTCCAGTTGGAAGTCAAGAAGACTCGCACACAATTCAGCTGATCATCACATCTTCACCAGGTGAGGAAAGTCCTCCTGATGAAGACAGTGTAAATGAAGTGCTGAAGGCTGTGTGTTCACTTACCTTACATTTCTGAACAGGTTGGAGAAATGGCCTCAAAGACCAAAGCACCTGCTGATGTTCAGAAAAGTGATCTGATGGCATGTAAGTCTTGACTCCACTACTCTCTTGTTTCAAAGATATTTCTAAATATATGTGCCTGTCACAGCTCTGCTAGCAGGAACTTCATTTCATAAATCTGTAACACTATTTCAACCTATTTAACATTGATACACATGATAAGAAGATAAGAAAACGTGTCCATGCTTTTTGAGTCATAAGACAGCTTATTAATGACTAATGGCCAGCAGAATGAGTACTAACACATTTTGTTCTCTCCATCAGATGCCCGTGATCTCACGCTGGATCCAGACACTGCAAACAACCGCCTCACTCTGTCTGAGGGAAACAGAAAGGCAACATATGGAGCATGGCAGTCATATCCTGATCGCCCAGAGAGGTTTGCTGCACATCCTCAGGTGTTTTCTAGAGACAGCCTGAAGGAGAGCTCTTACTGGGAGGTAGAATGGAGCACCAGTCCTGATGAATCTGTTTATGTAGGGGTCGCATACGGTGAGATTGACAGAAAATCAACAAGCTCAGACAGCCAGTTTGGAAACAATCCCATGTCTTGGTGCTTTGGCCAATATGCTTCACCTGGTTCACCACAACCTGTACTCAGAGCATGGCACAATGGTCAGGTGTGGCAGGGTCCTTTTCCCTGTGGTGGCTGTAAAAGGGTTGGGGTGTTACTGAACTATGATGCTGGCACTCTGTCCTTCTACAATGTCTCCTTTGGTGACCCGACTCACCTCTACACCTTTCAGACCAAGTTCACTGAGTCTGTGTACCCATGCTTCTGGGTTGGAAAATGTGGCAATTACTTAGTTCTGACAGGATTCATGTAGGAGCAGCTATGAAGAATGTTGAGATGAATGTGGCTTTAGATTTAAGCCATTTTAGCTTTAAATCCCAGAGGGACCAGGGTTCTTGATTGGTTCATGTTCGTTCTATGTGCAGCCTTCATCACAAACCAGTTTGTGATTCACAGATTCTCAATCAGTTTTCACTGTTTGGCTCATCACAGATATGTTTTCAGTTGTAACTTTCTGTTGTAAGTCCTTATATCAGTCGAGTCAAAATGATTTGCTGGTGAGATTTACACGTTTGAAACTTGACCTCTACTGAAAACTGAAACTGGATTGTGCACCTCACAGCACACTACATTTTGTAAGAAGTACTTTTTTAATAATTATAAGAACATAAGAGATAATTGTGCCAATGTGATAACAACCAGTGATGTGAAGGCTGGTAGTAAGTCTGTCAATGATCCTGAGGTTTTGATTTTTACTTATTTTGCTTCTTATTGATAAGGAATTCTATTACCAGGATGACCTTTATAGATCACTCCAAGATATCTGCTGCTGAGAATTGCTACTTCAGACCAGTGAAGGCTCAGATCACTCAGATCAGATCAGTTCTACTAAATCTGGCAGCCCTTTCTGAATTCAGAGAAGCTAATAAACATACTGTTAAAAATCGTGTACAGGCTTAACATATGTTACTTTCCTCTGTGATATTATATGATACAGTGAAGAGAGAAAGTCACTTTATGTCCTGGATTTATGATTTACAAGTTCCAGAAAGGATTGAGCTTTAAACCTTTGTGACACTCAACTTTGAAATCAACAGGAAATAAGGACGTAGCACACAGTGGTAAGCTGAGGTCTCCACTTTATTGAATATTCTGCTCAAGAGAACAGTGAACATATCCAACATTTGTTTCAGTGTCAGTAAACATCAGCAGTGTGTTTAAAATTCTGACAAAATGCTGTGAGCAGTGGTTTAAATTAATAAACTGATGCCAGATTTAAGGTACACACCTGAGAAAAACTGAAAGATTCCTCTTGTCATTTAAGAAGATACACAAAGCACAAAGAAGAAAAGGAGCAAACACTCAAATTTCATCAATATGCACTTAAGGTAATCTTATGCCTGGCTTAATAAATTCAACCCAACCAGCTAAGCTATGACTTTTTATTTCAGCATACTGATGTGATTGATTGAAGCTAATCATCAATAGGATAGAAAATTACCATAAAAAATAGCTGAGAGAAATTCAAACTGACTGTGAAGTTGTGAAGCAAAAGTCAGTTTGGGAAAAAGGCTTAAAAGTCAAACTCAAACATAACGACATGTATAGTCACTTTATGACACCATTAATTATCCTATCATTCCCTCTGGATTTGAATGCATTTTTACTAATTAGTAGGTGGTACATGTTGAGGCTAAAATGGGGTGATACGTTTTTCTTTAACTTTAAATGTAAGCGCATATAACAGACCAAGGATCTAACAAATCCTTGTCATTGTTCTTATGCAAATGAACAAAAGCCTGCATAGTTGTTGTCGCGTGCAGCCCACAGGCCTGGGTAAACAGGCTCAGTGAATGTGGCGCTGTAGGTGTGGAGGTGACTCAGTCTGTTAGAGGTGACTTTGTAGAAGGACATAGTGCCACCAGGGCAGTCCAGGAACACCCCAACTCTATTGAGGCCTCCAGAGGGAATAGGTAATTTTATTTCCTTATCATTATGAAAGGTCTTAAGTGTGTTTTCATCTGATCTTTTGCCAAAAACCCACGACATATCATTATTTCCAAGTTCGGCCCCTTTACCTTTTCCTTTTCTCTCAACTCCCTTGTACCCTAACAATACATACACAGAATCATTAGAAGTATTGCTCCACTCCACCTCCCAGTAATGGCGCCCAGTTAACCCCTCTTTGCACAACACTTGAGGAAGTTCATTAAACCTCTCTGGGACATCAGGATACGACTGCCAGTTTCCAAAGGATATCTTTTTGTTTTCTTGAGACAGAATGAGTTTGTTGTATGCAGTGTCTGGATCCAGGGTGAGATCAGTGGCATCTGATGGAGAGAGAAAACAAAATGTGCTATCAATCGTTGTGATGGTCAAACAGGTTTCTGGAGGAGAGGAAATTATACAGGATAGTTTTTACTCAAAGCATTTCAATTACTTACACCAAATCAAATCTTTACTGTCGGTGATGCTCTTCACAGGAGGAAGGTCGGGCTTTGAGAAGTCATCAGTGACCAGGATGCCATTTCTGTAATGGTAGATGGTTGCTCCTTTGTGTTTGTTGTTATCAATGGCTCCTATCAGGAAAAGAAATCGGCTGCTGCCCTTCAGTCCTTTGGCAAGACTGCCAACTCGTTCTGCTTCTTCTCTCGTTTTGGTTATTGCTTCACCTGAGTAGTACCACAGGTCTTCACTGGTGCTCTCTGCTTCACGTGACTCCAAGAAGGCTGCCATCACATCAAGACCAGGGTCAGGAGTCTCCAGGGAAGTGAAAACAAAGCACAGGGCCTCCTCTACACCTGGAGCAAGAACCTCTCTGTCCAGCTCTGACTGACTTTGGACAATCTTCATTCCATCCATGGTATCTACACAGGACTTGATGATGTTGATTTCTCTCTCTTCCTGATCCAGCCACTTGTCTAGATTTTTATAGCTGAATGGTGACTTCTGTCTGTCTTCAAGGAGTTGGTTTACCGAGCTCTCATCTTCTTTACCTTCACGGATGAGGGGGAATTTCTCTGCCATGGTCTGCTTGAGGTTGGACTCATAGTACTCACACAACTGTTGGAATCTGGTTAACTCAGCTTGAATCTGTGGAAAATTCTGCACCACTTTGTCAACCAGAGAATCATTGCACCTCATTCTGATTTCTCTTAATTCCTGCAGAGCATCCTGTGCCTTCCTCACCAGTCCAACGCTGATCCCACTCACCAGCTCAGCAGTTTTAGAGTGAAAAAAGTTCAGTGGCATCAGCCAGACCTCCAGTGGAACACTGTTGTCTCCATTCCCTCCCAGTAGCTTTGGAAGTTCTACGTAGGTCTTCACTGCATCTGTAAATGTTGCAGGGTTGCTTTCAAGAATGAAATCTCCATAGAATTTGCAGGAGAATTTGTTGGTCAGATCTTTTTCTTCTTCTGTCAGCTTGATGTCAACTCTGCCCTCAATACTAAATGAGGGGATCTTCTTTATCACAGCTTCCATGCTGCCCTGGATGTCCTGAACGCTGCTGTCTTCTAACTTCTCACTGTCAAACACAAAGAAAGCATTTGCCCCATACAGGATGCCTGTGACTACATGAGTTGCCAAACCCTTCTCAATAATACCTGTCTGCTGGGTGTTCATTTCTTTAAGGTCAATCACTGACAACTCCTTGAAGTTGGTGGTAGCTTTGTACTGACACGTCACTCTGCTCTGATTTTTGAACTGTTTCTTATCATTCAGATACTTGGCAGATCCTCCAACTTCAACCAGTCCACTCAGGAAACTGGCCTTGAGAGAAGCATCAACTTTCAGCATCGAAGACCTGGATTCAATGGTGTCAGATGCGGTAATTTCAAATTCACTGAAGGGCTTACTGGTTTCAGTTATATTTGCTTGTAGAGTTTCATCATCCCACAGTCTCAAACCTATAGAAAATGGAAAAACACCAAATAGCAGAAAAATATTTTTGTTAACATAACATTACAAAGGACCTAATCATAATCCTTTATGCTTGTGCATGTTGCAGGTTCTTAATTTGTCAGCAACTAATACATTTGCTTGTTTGTTTGATTCATCCCTTGACATCACCTGATGTCCTTGTGCTTTATTTTCTCTCAGGTTCTCATGGATCGTGGATGGACCTCCTGCTGCAGTCCTGCTCGAAAGTTACTGTGATTACTACTGTTCAGTCATAATCTTTAATCTTTCCTTATTGAAAAAATAATCTTTTTTTTAGTACCATTACTACTCTGCTGTAGCTACTGCCATTATTATTGTTACTAATATTGCTATCATAATCACCATAGTACCTTCTGTATACTTCATTGTCATTATCATTATCTACAATTCCAGTACTTCTGGTATTATTACTGCTGCTATGCATCTCTGCTTGTGTGCTCCTTCTCTCACGCCCCACCCCCTCTCCCTCTCTCTTTGTCTGTCTATCTTTCTCTCTCTCTCTCTCTCGTCAAGGCAGATGTCCGCCCATCTTGAGTCGGGGTCTGCCCCGAGGTTTCTGCCTTCTACAAGGCAGTTTTTTCTCGCCACTGTTGCCAAGTGCTTGGTCAAGGGGGGATGTTGGGCTCTCTCTATTTACAATTTAATGAAAGAGTTTCTTCTCAACCTGCTCTAACTGGAAAGTGTCATGAGATAACTTTTGTTGTGAATATATAAATAAACTGAATTGAATTGAAAGGAACTGAACTTGATGGTTTTTAGTATCTTGCTGGTTTACTGTAGTTTTTTATTTTTATACCTCGGTTTCCTGTGAAATATTCATCCCCTTTAAACGGACTGAACTAATTCAGCACAGGTCCAAGCAATTGGTGCTGGTAGTTTCAGAATTATTGAAATTGAGATTACCCGACTACAGTGAATGTCTCTCCAGTGACTGTAGTATAAAGACACATGTTTCTGGAGGGTCCAGTCACTGGTTATTCAGTATTCCTCGCTATAATTATGGCAGCATCGTGCTGTAGGGATGCTTCTTAGCAGCAGGCTGGGCAAGGCTTGTAAAGGTAGAGGGTACAATGAATGCAGCGAAATCTATGAAAATCCTGGAGGACAATGTGATTCAATTCAATTTTTTTATTCAGTCTGCAAGAGAACCATGAGTTGAGAGAGAAGTTATTTTCCAGCAAGACAAAGACCTGAAGCATACAGGTCTAGGTATGCTAGGTGGAGGGGCCAAGTCAAAGCCCAGACCTCAATCCAATAGAGGATTTCTGGCTGGCTGGACTTGAAAAGCCTGTTTAGTTTTATTAAGTTTAAGTCAAGGCTTACCTGGGAGAAGCTCATTTTTCCGAGCATCATAGAGCATTCCTAGGGTGAAAGGTTGACCCAGGGCAACAACCTTCATGTTATCAGAGGCCATTTCTCCAACCTGTAAGTGACCACACAGACTTCAGTGCTTCATTTACACTGTCGTCCCTAACACTGGGAATCAAGTTTCCTCAACAGGAAGGATGATAAAAACAAAAACCAGGAAGGCTGACAGTTCACTGTACTTACACATGCAGTATTTTCCTCTATAGAGATTAGTCTGACAGTGATGGCTTTACACAAATTGGAGTTCAGTGAAAGTCTAAACATAAATGCATTTTTGTCATCCTCCATTTCTGTCCACCCATTTTGTCCTCACCTGGTGAAGGTGTGAGCTGATGAGCTGAGTTGTGTGCGAGTCTTCTTCTCCTTCTTCTTCTTCTTCTTCTTGGCTTCCAGCTGGAGCTGCCAGTGTGATGATCCCTGATGCTGTGAGAGTATTTATATCCTGTCAGACACTCTCTTCCACTGTCTCCTCCCTTGAAAACACCTTTAGTTATGAAACTACTATTTGGCCCCAACTTGCCTGTTTGCCCTAAATGCTTCATGTATGTTGAAAATCATACTGGTTACATCACACAGCAGAAATGAAGAAGCTTTATTAGAACAACTTTCCCATCATCTCAACTTGTGGTAAAGGTCTGAACATGTTCCAGTGTTCTGATTAGATATGAGATATAAGGTTTGACAGAAAGAACATGACACAGGCCATGGAGTTTAAAATGAACCAAAGTAGTTGTCATTACGTAAACCCACTATTACAACTATAACATGATATAAGGAATACGCATGACATGAAAGAGGGAACGCAGTGGAGACAGAAGGGTCAGATACACATTCAAAATGTATTAACATTTTCAGGATTGAAACAAGAAATATACAGGATTGCACATAACATAAGCTTTAAGAGTACTGCCAAGTAGTCAGCATCTTCAACCAATTGTCAGTGCTTTGTCAAGAAAATGTGGATTATGGGAATATAGTGAGCAAAAAATGGTTTGCAGAAGAACAAAGCCAAACTTCTTGACAAGGAAGGAGGCAAAAAGTGACTGCGCAAAATGAGCAACTACTATCGCCGGTCTCCACATGTGTTGATTTTTATAACATTTAAAGTCCTCAAACCCTCAGACAGAGTTGTGATTCACACTACCAAGGAACAGTGTCCATCATGTCAGCCTAGAGGGTTCAGGAGAGCAGAAGAAAAAGCCTCAAGCTGTGAAAAAAAGAGTCCACACAATAAGAAGAAATTGCACTGAAGCCCAAAGCGAAAATTTCCAGGGGGCCATTCTGACCACTGTTCATCACCAATATGTTATAATGTATAACATTTTGGTGAAAACAGCCCTCGGGCCCCAAGTCTCAGGGGCGGCTAGCCTAGCGGCTCAGGGCCCCAAGTAGTTGCCTGCCTTGCCTGTTGATAAGCTGCACCCCTGGACATAGTGTATTCTTGATGAGTACTGCCAACTAAGTGTCAAGTAAATCCTCTTAATGGGAATATAGCCAACAAAATGTGATTTCCACAAGGGCAAAAACAAACTTAAAAAAGTTCAAAAAAGTTCATGAACAAACATCCAACATCCCACAAGAGCTACAGTTTTGGAGATGACCCAGTTGTCTGGCCATCACAACTTGGCTCTTGTCAAAGTCGCTCAAATCCTTACACTTGCCCATTTTCTCTGCTTTCACGTCAGCTTCCAGGACAAAATGTTCACTGAACATTTCCCAGGAGCCACTGTAATGACAAACTCAATGTTGTTCATAATGGATGAACATAATGTTCATAATGTTCTCCATTGCTGTGAAATCCTGTACGTTTCCTGTCTCAATATCTGAAAATGTTATGTTATGTTATGTCATGTTATGTGTTCTTTATATCATGTTATAGTTGTAAAAGTGAGTTTATGCAATGACAACTACTTGATCTGAGTCATGTTCCATATGTCAAACCTGTGTCATATCGTAGGTGCAAAACCTGTTTCTGGTTTCAGAGTGCTGGAACATGTTTAAACCTTTCTCACATAAATGCTGAGAAGATGGGAAAGTTTTTCTAATTAAAAATGATTGATGGCAGATGACAGCAATTTTTTCCTGACAAGAACAAAATGTGTTTTTAAAAATGCTGCACAAAAAAAGAAACACGGAGAGATTTGACAGACAGGCATCTGTGTATTTAACAAAAAGAACTTTAAACAGGACTGCAGGTTTAATGATTATTATAATTATATCTAAATGTTATTCTGTCTTCATTTCTTGAATTGAACAGAATTAACATGATTCAAGTAGTCAAATGGTGAATAATTGTAATCATGGTTAAAACAATGACTCCTAATCCTGCAAGTTATCCAGAAAGGTGTGACTCTGAGTGATGACACTTTTGTACAAATCATCCTTTTACAGGGGTTTCATGTACTCCCTAATAAGACTACATGCATGATTGAAGACTCTAAGCTTTCAAATACAGTTTGCCTGTACTAACGGACCCATCGCTGTCTTTGTGATCTTTAATGATATGTTTTTTAATTGCCACTGGACGCTGTGTCCGTGAAATCTCTGACTGTGCGGAAGTGAACAGGGTAAAAGTAAAGAATGTTTAAAATAAGAAAGCCTATTTCAACAACAAAAGAATTCAGATTCAGATACAGGTGGAGCTGACAAACCTTAAAACAGTGTTCTTCTTTCAGTCCATCTGGCTCGGCTTGTGGGATGTGACTACAACAACGAGCAGGACAGGCAGACCATAGATGGATGTTCTGGGAGACTCCAGGCAGTGATAACCAAACAGCAAACAGCAACAGATATTTCTTCTTATTGTGTGGACTCTTTTTTTCACAGCTTGAGGCTTTTTCTTCTGCTCTCCTGAACCCTCTAGGCTGACATGATGGACACTGTTCCTTGGTAGTGTGAATCACAACTCTGAGGGTTTGAGGACTTTAAATGTTATAAAAATCAACACATGTGGAGACCGGCGATAGTAGTTGCTCACTTTGCGCAGTCACTTTTTGCCTCCTTCCTTGTCAAGAAGTTTGGCTTTGTTCTTCTGCAAACCATTTTTTGCTCACTATATTCCCATAATCACATTTTCTTGACAAAGCACTGACAATTGGTTGAAGATGCTGACTACTTGGCAGTACTCTTAAAGCTTATGTTATGTACAATCCTGTATATTTCTTGTTTCAATCCTGAAAATGTTAATACATTTTGAATGTGTATCTGACCCTTCTGTCTCCACTGCGTTCCCTCTTTCATGTCATGCGTATTCCTTATATCATGTTATAGTTGTAATAGTGGGTTTACGTAATGACAGCTACTTTGGTTCATTTTAAACTCCATGGCCTGTGTCATGTTCTTTCTGTCAAACCTTATATCTCATATCTAATCAGAACACTGGAACATGTTCAGACCTTTACCACAAGTTGAGATGATGGGAAAGTTGTTCTAATAAAGCTTCTTCATTTCTGCTGTGTGATGTAACCAGTATGATTTTCAACATACATGAAGCATTTAGGGCAAACAGGCAAGTTGGGGCCAAATAGTAGTTTCATAACTAAAGGTGTTTTCAAGGGAGGAGACAGTGGAAGAGAGTGTCTGACAGGATATAAATACTCTCACAGCATCAGGGATCATCACACTGGCAGCTCCAGCTGGAAGCCAAGAAGAAGAAGAAGAAGGAGAAGAAGACTCGCACACAACTCAGCTCATCAGCTCACACCTTCACCAGGTGAGGACAAAGTGGGTGGACAGAAATGGAGGATGACAAAAATGCATTTATGTTTAGACTTTCACTGAACTCCAATTTGTGTAAAGCCATCACTGTCAGACTAATCTCTATAGAGGAAAATACTGCATGTGTAAGTACAGTGAACTGTCAGCCTTCCTGGTTTTTGTTTTTATCATCCTTCCTGTTGAGGAAACTTGATTCCCAGTGTTAGGGACGACAGTGTAAATGAAGCACTGAAGTCTGTGTGGTCACTTACAGGTTGGAGAAATGGCCTCTGATAACATGAAGGTTGTTGCCCTGGGTCAACCTTTCACCCTAGGAATGCTCTATGATGCTCGGAAAAATGAGCTTCTCCCAGGTAAGCCTTGACTTAAACTTAATAAAACTAAACAGGCTTTTCAAGTCCAGCCAGCCAGAAATCCTCTATTGGATTGAGGTCTGGGCTTTGACTTGGCCCCTCCACCTAGCATACCTAGACCTGTATGCTTCAGGTCTTTGTCTTGCTGGAAAATAACTTCTCTCTCAACTCATGGTTCTCTTGCAGACTGAATAAAAAAATTGAATTGAATCACATTGTCCTCCAGGATTTTCATAGATTTCGCTGCATTCATTGTACCCTCTACCTTTACAAGCCTTGCCCAGCCTGCTGCTAAGAAGCATCCCTACAGCACGATGCTGCCATAATTATAGCGAGGAATACTGAATAACCAGTGACTGGACCCTCCAGAAACATGTGTCTTTATACTACAGTCACTGGAGAGACATTCACTGTAGTCGGGTAATCTCAATTTCAATAATTCTGAAACTACCAGCACCAATTGCTTGGACCTGTGCTGAATTAGTTCAGTCCGTTTAAAGGGGATGAATATTTCACAGGAAACCGAGGTATAAAAATAAAAGCTACAGTAAACCAGCAAGATTCTAAAAACCATCAAGTTCAGTTCCTTTCAATTCAATTCAGTTTATTTATATATTCACAACAAAAGTTATCTCATGACACTTTCCAGTTAGAGCAGGTTGAGAAGAAACTCTTTCATTAAATTGTAAATAGAGAGAGCCCAACATCCCCCCTTGACCAAGCACTTGGCAACAGTGGCGAGAAAAAACTGCCTTGTAGAAGGCAGAAACCTCGGGGCAGACCCCGACTCAAGATGGGCGGCCATCTGCCTTGACGAGAGAGAGAGAGAGAGAGAGAGAGAGAGAAAGATAGACAGACAAAGAGAGAGGGAGAGGGGGTGGGGCGTGAGAGAAGGAGCACACAAGCAGAGATGCATAGCAGCAGTAATAATACCAGAAGTACTGGAATTGTAGATAATGATAATGACAATGAAGTATACGGAAGGTACTATGGTGATTATGATAGCAATATTAGTAACAATAATAATGGCAGTAGCTACAGCAGAGTAGTAATGGTACTAAAAAAAAAGATTATTTTTTCAATAAGGAAAGATTAAAGATTATGACTGAACAGTAGTAATCACAGTAACTTTCGAGCAGGACTGCAGCAGGAGGTCCATCCACGATCCATGAGAACCTGAGAGAAAATAAAGCACAAGGACATCAGGTGATGTCAAGGGATGAATCAAACAAACAAGCAAATGTATTAGTTGCTGACAAATTAAGAACCTGCAACATGCACAAACATAAAGGATTATGATTAGGTCCTTTGTAATGTTATGTTAACAAAAATATTTTTCTGCTATTTGGTGTTTTTCCATTTTCTATAGGTTTGAGACTGTGGGATGATGAAACTCTACAAGCAAATATAACTGAAACCAGTAAGCCCTTCAGTGAATTTGAAATTACCGCATCTGACACCATTGAATCCAGGTCTTCGATGCTGAATGTTGATGCTTCTCTCAAGGCCAGTTTCCTTGGGGGACTGATTCAAGTTGGAGGATCTGCCAAGTATCTGAATGACAAGAAACAATTCAAAAATCAGAGCAGAGTGACGTGTCAGTACAAAGCTACCACCAACTTCAAGGAGTTGTCAGTGTTAGACCTTGAAAACCTGAACACCCAGCAGGTAGATGTTATTGAGAAGGGCTCAGCAACTCATGTAGTCACAGGCATCCTGTATGGGGCAAATGCTTTCTTTGTGTTTGACAGTGAGAAGTTAGAAGACAGCAGCGTTCAGGACATCCAGGGCAGCATGGAAGCTGTGATAAAGAAGATGCCCTCATTTAGTATTGAGGGCAGAGTTGACATCAAGCTGACAGAAGAAGAAAAAGCTCTGACCAACAAATTCTCCTGCAAATTTTATGGAGATTTCATTCTTGAAAGCAACCCTGCAACATTTACAGATGCAGTGAAGACCTACGTAGAACTTCCAAAGCTACTGGGAGGGAATGGAGACAACAGTGTTCCACTGGAGGTCTGGCTGATGCCACTGAACGTTTTTCACTCTAAAGCAGCTGGGCTGGTGAGTGGGATCAGCGTTGGACTGGTGAGGAAGGCACAGGATGCTCTGCAGGAATTAAGAGAAATCAGAATGAGGTGCAATGATTCTCTGGTTGACAAAGTGGTGCAGAATTTTCCACAGATTCAAGCTGAGTTAACCAGATTCCAACAGTTGTGTGAGTACTATGAGTCCAACCTCAAGCGGACCATGGCAGAGAAATTCCCCCTCATCCGTGAAGGTAAAGAAGATGAGAGCTCAGTAAACCAACTCCTTGAAGACAGACAGAAGTCACCATTCAGCTATAAAAATCTAGACAAGTGGCTGGATCAGGAAGAGAGACAAATCAACATCATCAAGTCCTGTGTAGATACCTTGGATGGAATGAAGATTGTCCAAAGTCAGTCAGAGCTGGACAGAGAGGTTCTTGCTCCAGGTGTAGAGGAGGCCCTGTGCTTTGTTTTCACTTCCCTGGAGACTCCTGACCCTGGTCTTGATGTGATGGCAGCCTTCTTGGAGTCACGTGAAGCAGAGAGTACCAGTGAAGACCTGTGGTACTACTCAGATGAAGTGATAACCAAACTGAGGGGAAAAGCCAAAGATGTCAGGGATCTTGCCAAAGGACTGAAGGGCAGCAGCCGATTTCTTTTCCTGATAGGAGCCATTGATAACAACAAACACAAAGGAGCAACCATCTACCATTACAGAAATGGCATCCTGGTCACTGATGACTTTTCAAAGTCCGACCTTCCTCCTGTGAAGAGCATCACAGACAGTAAAGATTTGATTTGGTGTAAGTAATTGAAATGCTTTGAGTAAAAACTATCCTGTATAATTTCCTCTCCTCCAGAAACCTGTTTGACCATCACAACGATTGATAGCACATTTTGTTTCCTCTCTCCATCAGATGCCACTGATCTCACCCTGGATCCAGACACTGCATACAACAAACTCATTCTGTCTCAAGAAAACAAAAAGATATCCTTTGGAAACTGGCAGTCGTATCCTGATGTCCCAGAGAGGTTTAATGAACTTCCTCAAGTGTTGTGCAAAGAGGGGTTAACTGGGCGCCATTACTGGGAGGTGGAGTGGAGCGATACTTCAAATGATTCTGTGTATGTATTGTTAGGGTACAAGGGAGTTGAGAGAAAAGGAAAAGGTAAAGGGGCCGAACTTGGAAATAATGATATGTCGTGGGTTTTTGGCAAAAGATCAGATGAAAACACACTTAAGACCTTTCATAATGATAAGGAAATAAAATTACCTATTCCCTCTGGAGGCCTCAATAGAGTTGGGGTGTTCCTGGACTGCCCTGGTGGCACTATGTCCTTCTACAAAGTCACCTCTAACAGACTGAGTCACCTCCACACCTACAGCGCCACATTCACTGAGCCTGTTTACCCAGGCCTGTGGGCTGCACGCGACAACAACTATGCAGGCTTTTGTTTATTTGCATAAGAACAATGACAAGGATTTGTTAGATCCTTGGTCTGTTATATGCGCTTACATTTAAAGTTAAAGAAAAACGTATCACCCCATTTTAGCCTCAACATGTACCACCTACTAATTAGTAAAAATGCATTCAAATCCAGAGGGAATGATAGGATAATTAATGGTGTCATAAAGTGACTATACATGTCGTTATGTTTGAGTTTGACTTTTAAGCCTTTTTCCCAAACTGACTTTTGCTTCACAACTTCATAGTCAGTTTGAATTTCTCTCAGCTATTTTTTATGGTAATTTTCTATCCTATTGATGATTAGCTTCAATCAATCACATCAGTATGCTGAAATAAAAAGTCATAGCTTAGCTGGTTGGGTTGAATTTATTAAGCCAGGCATAAGATTACCTTAAGTGCATATTGATGAAATTTGAGTGTTTGCTCCTTTTCTTCTTTGTGCTTTGTGTATCTTCTTAAATGACAAGAGGAATCTTTCAGTTTTTCTCAGGTGTGTACCTTAAATCTGGCATCAGTTTATTAATTTAAACCACTGCTCACAGCATTTTGTCAGAATTTTAAACACACTGCTGATGTTTACTGACACTGAAACACCTGTTGGATATGTTCACTGTTCTCTTGAGCAGAATATTCAATAAAGTGGAGACCTCAGCTTACCACTGTGTGCTACGTCCTTATTTCCTGTTGATTTCAAAGTTGAGTGTCACAAAGGTTTAAAGCTCAATCCTTTCTGGAACTTGTAAATCATAAATCCAGGACATAAAGTGACTTTCTCTCTTCACTGTATCATATAATATCACAGAGGAAAGTAACATATGTTAAGCCTGTACACGATTTTTAACAGTATGTTTATTAGCTTTTCTGAATTCAGAAAGGGCTGCCAGATTTAGTAGAACTGATCTGATCTGAGTGATCTGAGCCTTCACTGGTCTGAAGTAGCAATTCTCAGCAGCAGATATCTTGGAGTGATCTATAAAGGTCATCCTGGTAATAGAATTCCTTATCAATAAGAAGCAAAATAAGTAAAAATCAAAACCTCAGGATCATTGACAGACTTACTACCAGCCTTCACATCACTGGTTGTTATCACATTGGCACAATTATCTCTTATGTTCTTATTATTAAAAAAGTACTTCTTACAAAATGTAGTGTGCTGTGAGGTGCACAATCCAGTTTCAGTTTTCAGTAGAGGTCAAGTTTCAAACGTGTAAATCTCACCAGCAAATCATTTTGACTCGACTGATATAAGGACTTACAACAGAAAGTTACAACTGAAAACATATCTGTGATGTGCCAAACAGTGAAAACTGATTGAGAATCTGTGAATCACAAACTGGTTTGTGATGAAGGCTGCACATAGAACGAACATGAACCAATCAAGAACCCTGGTCCCTCTGGGATTTAAAGCTAAAATGGCTTAAATCTAAAGCCACATTCATCTCAACATTCTTCATCACTGCTCTTTACAGTTGAGGTCAAGTTTCAAGCATTTAAATCCCATCACCATTCTCAACAGTCTGCCCCACATCTTTCATGGTTTGGACTCACAGCTTGAAACAATTTTTCCTCTCCTTTAACATGATATTCATCTCTTAAAACACAGTCTACATAGTGGCTGCAGTTTCTTTTTTACCTTTGAGGCAACTCCAAAGTTAAGATCATCAAAGTTCCATCCATTAAAGGCGCTGTTCAGCCACTCAGACAGAATGGACATTTTTTGTTAAAGAGTCAAATCCTTTATGTTTTACTAATTCAATTCAGTTTTATTTATTTATCAGTTTATAGCACAAAATTGTCTCTGGGTGCTTTACAGAGACCCAAAGCCTGAACCCCCGAGCAATCAGACAGTGACAAGGAAAAACTCTCTTTTAACAGGAAGAAACCCTGAGCAGGACCCGACTCACAAGGGAGAACCATCCTGCTGATAGTCGGCTGGGTGAAGGAGGAGAAGAAGAGGTAGACAGGACAGAGAGGACGAAAGAGAGACAGAAACATACATGCAATAAACATCATACAGTACAAAAGACAAACGACAGATTTTTTTAATTGGAATGCTGAAAGGCTATATATTGTATTTCTTTGTTTTTTAGCTGATATGTTGTTCAGGTTCAGACAGGCAGATGTGGTCTGTCAGAGGGCCGGATGCAGTTCAACATGTAGATCTGGATGGAGAGAAACCTGCAGAAAGATACAGAGAGAGAAAGAAAGGGAGGGAGAGACACAAAACTACGAGGAGAACTGGACACACAGTTAGTGACATAAAATAATGAATTATATGTTGATCTGATGAGGGGAGAGGAAGAAGAGGAGAGGAGGTGGGGGAGTAGAGAGGGTGGTGGTGTTGTGGAGGTGGGGGTGTAGAGATGGTGGTGGTGTTGGGGAGGTGGGGGAACTGCTCGGTGGATCAGGTTTGTGTCCCCCAGCAGCATAGGCCTACAGCAGCATGGCTATGATAGAGATTAAAGATTAACAGTTAGTCACACCTGTTCTACCTGTGGCTGTCTGTCAAGAAGTGACTGTAACTATGCCTACCAGCCCTACACACTTTGTTTGGTGCTAACTATATGCTTTACTAAACAGAAACATTTTAAGTCTGGTCTTAAAAGTGGAGGTGGTGTCTGCCTGTTGAACCCAGATTGGCAGCTGGTTCCACAGCAGGGGTGCCTGATAGCTAAAAGCTCGTCTTCCCAGTGTTCTATTGGGAATATATGGGACTATTAGATCCTGCAGGTATGATGGGGCGAGTCCATTTAGGGCCTTATATGTAAGTAGGAGAATTTTAAAGTCTATTTTGAATTTTACCGGAAGCCAGTGAAGAGAAGCTAAGATGGGGGAGATATGATCCCTTTTACTGATTCCTGTTAAAACTCTAGCTGCTGCATTCTGGATCAGCTGCAGGTTATTAATAGAGTAATTTGGACATCCTGACAATAGTGAGTTGCAACAGTCCAGCCTAGAAGTAACAAAAGCATGGACAAGTTTTTCAGCATCACTGAGAGAGGACACCCCTAATCTTAGCAATATTACGAAGATGAAAGAAGGCAGTCTGTTTAATGTGATGAATAAATGACACGTCCTGATCGAAGATAACGCCAAGGTTCCTCGCAGTCGTACTGGGGGCCAAAGTAATGCCGTCCAAAGAGAGAATATTATCAGCTATTCTGGTTCTAAAATGTTTGGGGCCTAGAACAATGATCTCAGTTTTGTCTGAGTTTAATAATAAAATATTGGAGGTCATCCAGTCCTTTATGTCCTTAAGATATGCCTGGAGTCTGGCTAACGGCTCTGTTTCTTCAGACTTTATGGATAAGTACAGCTGAGTGTCATCAGCATAGCAATGAAAGTTTATGCCGTGTTTCTGAATAATATTTCCTAGAGGGAGCATGTATAAGGTGAACAGGATTGGCCCGAGCACTGAATCCTGTGGAACACCAAGGTTAACCCTTAACTGTGAAGAGGAAACATCATTAATATGAACAAAGTGAAATCGATGTCTGGGTCAAGTTAAGGTTTCTTTAGGTAAAGGCAATACCAGTCACTGAGTGTGACAGCTCAGGACAGGAAGGACTTAGCCCAGGTGGTTAGATTAGATTAGATTAGATTCAACTTTATTGTCATTACACATGTACAAGTACAATGCACCGAAACGCAGTTTGGCATCTAACCAGAAGTGCAATAAGCAGTAAGTGCCAGATATACAATAATTTACAGTATGTACAGGGTATGTACAGGTGTCTATGCTACAGATATAATATAAACATGATACACAGGTAGTTGTCATAATATACAGGGATTCTAAGTACTATGAACATACTATACAGATGGATATGTGCTTAAATGTGCATCCAGTGTAGGCGGAAACTATAACACAATTTACAAATGATATTTACAGATGTTAAATTAACTATAAATCACTAGTGCAATGGACCGTATGGTGTGTACAGCGATAGGCAGTAGGCTAACTATATTAACAGTGAGGTAGAGGAACTAGTGCAACACTCAGTACGTAGTACTCAGTTAGGATAGGGTGGTGTAGTGGAGTGTGGTGTAGGGTGAGGGTGTTAGTGGGGGGCTGAGTTCAGTCAGGAGACAGCCCTGGGGAAAAAGCTGTTCCTCAGCCTGCTGGTCCTGGTCTTGAGGCTCCTGAAGCGCCTGTAAATAGACCACGAGCAGGGTGGAAGGAGTCCTTGAGGATGCTGCGAGCTCGACGCAGACAGCGTTTCCTCTGGATGTCTTCAAGGGCTGGAAGTGGAGTCCCTGTGATGCGCTGGGCGGTTTTCACCACTCGCTGTAGCGCCTTGCGGTCTGCAACCGAGCAGTTCCCATACCATACTGTGACACAGCTGGTCAGGATACTTTCAATTGCACAGAGGTAAAAGTTCACCAGGATGGCTGAAGACAGATGGTGTTTCTTCAGTGTCCTCAGGACAAAGAGGCGCTGGTGAGCCTTCTTCACAAGGCTGGAGGTGTTGGTGGTCAAGGTCAGGTCCTCTGAGATGCAGGTCCCCAGGAACTTGAAGCTGGAGACACGTTCAACCGTCATCCCATTGATGTGTATGGGGGCATGCGTGCCTCCTCTCTCCCTCCTGAAGTCCACAATAAGCTCCTTTGTCTTGCTGGTGTTAAGGAGCAGGTTGTTGTCTGCACACCATGTGGCCAGGTGCTGTACCTTCTCCCTGTAGGCTGTCTCATCGTCGTTGCTGATGAGGCCAATAACTGTGGTGTCATCAGCAAATTTGATGATGGAATTGGATCCATGTGCAGGCCTACAGTCATGGGTGAAGAGGGAGTAGAGGAATGGGCTCAGCACACGCCTGTGTTGAGTGTGATGGTGGAGGAACAGATGTTGCCTGACCTAACATGCTGAGGTCTGTTGGTCAGGAGGTCTCTGATCCAGTAGCAGAGGGAGGTGTTGATGCCCAGATCTCCAGGTTTGGTGATTAACTTGGAGGGTCTGACGGTGTTGAATGCTGAGATGAAGTCAACAAACAGCATCCGTGCTTATGTGTTGTTATTGTCCAGGTGTGTGAGCACAGAGTGCAGTGCTGTGGAAATTGCATCCTCTGTACTCCTATTGCTGCGGTAGGCAAACTGATGTGGGTCCAGTGTGGGTGGGAGGTAGCTCTTAAGGTGTGACAGAACTAGCCGCTCGAAGCACTTCATGACAATGGGTGTGAGTGCAACTGGGCGGTAGTCATTCAGGCATGTTGGGCTGGAGTGTTTTGGGACTGCTACAATGGAGTTGAAATGTTTTTGAGGCATGTTGGTACAGCTGCTTGGGCAAGGGACAGGTTGAAGATGTCCGTAAAGACCCCGGCGAGCTGCTTCGCGCATGCTTTTAGCACGCGACCAGCGATGCCATCCGGGCCAGCAGCCTTGTGTGCGAGCATAAAAGTCATTTAACTCATTCAGAACTCATTCAGAAAGGAAACATCTGTGGCTGTCATGGACGAGTTACCTGTTTTGTAGTGACTGATGACCTGGATGCCCTGCCACATGCGTCTTGGATCGGATTGGCTGGTGAGGGCAGCACAGGGGATTGTGGGCATGCCCCACCCCAGCCACACGCACACACAATCAAACACTCTCAGCACACCATAGACTGGCACTAGATGCACTTCATTCACTTCACTTTACTTTGTGTTTTATATTTTTATATTTTTGCTGTTATTTATATGTGTACATTTGAGCCAAGAATCTTTACAAAATTTCGTTTTGCTTGCATAATGACAATAAAGACTCTTGATTCTTGATTCTTTACTTCCAACTGGAGTTTCCAATGTGAAGCATAAACATTATTTGTTTATTTTAGGCAGGTAACAAGAATACTAAATGGCAAATCAATAATGCCTTTTATTGACCACTTGAAAGGTTGATCACCACACATGGAACTTTATTAGTTGGAATCAACTTTTTCATATGTTTTATGCTTTTTCTTTTTCTAGGTTTCAGACATTTTTTCAGATGACATGATGATGTTGTTCATGCAAAAAGCCTTCAGCAGAAAGATGAAGTCAGTCTTTTCACAAAGTGACTGACTGATCATGTAAGAGTTCACAGCATATCAGTTTCATTTATTGGTATTATACTGTGAAGAAAACTGATAACTTTGGCACAGTCAACATTTGAAACTACAGTAAAAGAAAGCATACAGTGTTGAACTCAGGTCTCCACTTTATTGAATATTCTGCTGAGGAGGACAGTGAACATATCCAACAGGTGTTTCAGTGTGACAGGAGTCACATATTGAAAGGATATGCACTTTATCCACAGAATTTCAGTACAAACAGCTGAGCAAATCAAGAATTACAACAGAAAGTTACAACTGAAAACATATCTGTGATGTGCCAAACAGTGAAAACTGATTGAGAAGCTGTGAATCACAAACTGGTTTGTAATGAAGGCTGCGCATCAAATCAACATGAATTCTAATCAAAAATCCTGGTCCCTCTGGGATTTATTTAATACATTGTTTAATTGGTAAAGCATATTAAAGCTACAATGACTCTAAAGTTGCTGCTCTTATATGAATCCAGTCAGGACTAAGTAATTGCCACATTTTCCAACCCAGAAGCATGGGTACACAGACTCAGTGAACTTGGCCTGAAAGGTGTAGAGGTGAGTCGGGTCACCAAAGGAGACATTGTAGAAGGACAGAGTGCCAGCATCATAGTTCAGTAACACCCCAACCCTTTCACAGCCACCACAGGGAAAAGGACCCTCCCACACCTGACCATTGTGCCATGCTCTGAGTACGGGTTGTGGTGAACCAGGTGCAGCATATTGGCCAAAGCACCACGACATGGAATTGTTTCCAAACTGGCTGTCTGAGCTTGTTGATTTTCTGTCAATCTCACCGTATGCGACCCCTACATAAACAGATTCATCAGGACTGGTGCTCCATTCTACCTCCCAGTAAGAGCTCTCCTTCAGGCTGTCTCTAGAAAACACCTGAGGATTTGCAGCAAACCTCTCTGGGCGATCAGGATATGACTGCCATGCTCCATATGTTGCCTTTCTGTTTCCCTCAGACAGAGTGAGGCGGTTGTTTGCAGTGTCTGGATCCAGCGTGAGATCACAGGCATCTGATGGAGAGAGCAAAACAAAATGTGTTAGTACTCATTCTGCTGGCCATTAGTCATTAATAAGCTGTATTATGACTCAAAAAGCATGGACACGTTTTCTTGTCTTCGTATCATGTGTATCAATGTTAAATAGGTTGAAATAGTGTTACAGCTTTATGAAATGGTTTTTAAAGTTCCTGTTAGCAGAGCTGTGACAGGCACATATATATAGAAATATCTTTTAAACAAGAGAGTAGTGGAGTCAAGACTTACATGCCATCAGATCACTTTTCTGAACATCAGCAGGTGCTTTGGTCTTTGAGGCCATTTCTCCAACCTGTTCAGAAATGTAAGGTAAGTGAACACACAGCCTTCAGTACTTCATACAAAAATCTTTCACACAACAGCCAAGAGGTACAAAAACTGCAGCTTCCTGTGGTAAACATTAAACATTAAGGTGTTTTGTGTTTTTGTCACCCTCCGTCTCTGTCCACCCAGTCCTCACCTGGTGAATGTGGTGGTGTGTTGGTCAGCTGAACTGAGTGCGAGTCTTCTTGACTTCCAACTAGATCTTCCAGTGTGATGATCTCTGATGCTATGACATTATTTATATGCTGTCACATAGTCTCTTCTGCTGACTCCTCCCATAACACGCCTCTAAACATGACAACATGCATTTAAATTTTTCTGCAAAAGTACACTTCACTGCTTTTATGAATTCCTATTAAAAGTCTTCACTGCAGTATGGGCAGATATGGATGTATAGTAATTCTAGTTGTGAGTAAGTTCTGTAAATCAAAATCAATCAAATAACCAACGACAAAAGACATATTAGCTGCTGTACACGAGATGTCCAAAAGAATCAGGCCACCATAACCAAAGAAATTGTTTTATTAGACATTAATGAAAACGTTGAGATTCTGTTTAAAATAAGCCCATGAATGTGGCTGGGATCTCAGGGTTTGAACAGAGCTTGTTTGCACTGACTGATCCATCACAGTGTGGCTGAAGAGGACAAACTTTTCAAACTCTTTTCTTGAGGAGCTTGTTCTGCTTTTTTACAGAAAATGACACCGAACAGGAATTGAAATTGGGTTCATGTTTTGCCACTTAGGAATTTAAAGGACCTTAACTGTTGTTCAGAGCTAAAGTCTGAGGCTTGACACACAAATCTGGCACGTTTTCAGAAAGTTAGCCACAAAGAGGAAGTGACAGGGAGTTCAGCTTCTGCTGATGACTGAGTCAGCAGACACGGAGGTGAATAAAGAGTCTGACACAAAGATTTTAACTTCTGCAATATCTGGTGTCTACTGTTCCACAATACTGTCTCCTCATGCTGTGTCTCAGATTCAGTTAGGTCTGCAGAACATAATCTGAGCTGGTTATTATTTTGATGATTTCCACAGCATTAGTTTCTTATGGCCTTAAATTAGCAGTAGTTGCTGTTTTCTTGTATTTGCAGCACATGTTGTAAAATTGGTGAAAATGTTTTCTTAATTTCTTCATCTTCTTTAGGTGTCAATTTAGATGTCAGTTTTGTCTGTTTCTATGTGTTTTCTGAAGCTGCACTGCTTTTACTCTCACTGGCCAACACAGTATTTCCAGACCTTATTTGTTACAAATACATTTTATTCAAGTACGAGCAACAAAAAGTTTTCAACTTAAAATGTCAATTTAAAAAAAATAAAAAATATCTGGAAACATGAAACAGGGCACTTTTTGCCACTACTAATATTTTTCTTTATGCAGGACTAATCATGTAAATTGTTTGTTGTTATGAATTTCTCTGTGTTTGTGTTTGTCATAAAAAGGAGAGCTTCATCTCAGTGAGATCATCAATATTTTTTTACACAACACATTCAACCACAGACCTCATTGTGAAAAGTTTTCAAAAGAACCATTTTTTTCCATAAAAATAGTTCCAGTTAAAGCTCTGTATCAGTATATTACCACTACAGCTCGTCTTGAATATGAAGAAAGCATCAAAGACTGTGAGTGTAATTCAAATAATTCCCAACACTTTCCCAAATGCCATATCAGCTCAGCACTGAACACCATCATCCCACAGCATTTGGTGAGCAGTTTGGGTCCCCTGGTTTCAGCACACCTCTGTTTAACTGGCTGCTTGACTTCTTTACCAACAGACCCCAACCTGTGCAGGTGGAAAACAATGTGTCCAATGTGCTCCAGTGTCAGTATCTCCCTGAGCACCCCCCCCCAGGCTGCAGCCTCAGTCTGCTGCTGTTCACTATGATGACCCATGAGTGCAGCGCCAGGTCCGCTACTGATCACATTGTGAAGTATGCAGATGACACAACAGTTGTGGGCCTCATCTGGGATGACTACGACCTGACCTCCAGAGAGGAGGTGAACCAACTGGTGGCCCTGAACGATCATCATCGACCTCAGGCACACCCACACACTACTCCTCATCAACAACACCGCAGTGGGTGTAGTCAGCAGCACCGAATTCCTGAGGGTGCAGATAACAGACACTCTGACCTGGTCTCTTCACACCAAAGCTCTTGTAAAGAGAGCTCAGTAGCACCTGCACTGTCTGTGCCAGGTGAGGAGAGCACACCTTCCTCCTCCCATCCTCACCACTTTCTGCAGGGGCACGACAGAGAGCATCTTGACCAGCTGCATGTCGTCTGGTCAGCAGCCCACAGTGCCTCAGACTGGAAGTCCCTGCAGAGGGTGGTGGGGACAGTGGAGAGGATCACTGGGGCTTCACTTCCTGCTGGTCTCTGGAAAGAGGATCTACAGCGTTCGAAGCATGACAGCCAGATTTGGCAACAGCTTCTTCCCGCAGGCCATCAGACTGTCGAACTCCCAGTAATCCCCCGAAGCATTTGCATACATACACACACTCATATTGGACTGTTCCCTGCTCTACATACTGGAGTACAAGTTTACATGCTACTGCTGTGCAATATATGTCATGCAGTTTTTTTTTAATTAATCTACAGTACTTGCAGCTGTTCTGCATTTTTGAGCCAGTTCATCAAAATTTTGTCTGAATGACAAAGTCTACCTAATCTAATCATACAACTGAGTATGTCACTGACCTGTCGCTCTTTACAGGTCATGATTGTGAAATTTCAGTGAAGTGGACGTCTCTGCACTGACTGGAAATCATGAAACTTTCGCACCAACTTATCAGTCAGTGCATCTTTAACCTTTTCTCCCCCACTGACACATCAACAGCTAAGAAGTCATGTGGTGCAAGTTGTCTGTGAACAATGAAGTAATCTGCCCTGATAAACAATGTGCTTCCTAACTGTGTCTTAAAGGCACCATTTAACCTGCTGCAGATCTGCAGAAACTGAAATCTCTTATATTTACAACAAAATTAGCACATAAATGTGTGTTTTTCTTTTTGAATTAAACCCTCTAGAAACAGGTGATTGAATGGTTCCACATGTCCAGGAGATGAAACGCAATCATAACAATATTTAAGTTGGTAAACAGGCAAAAATGATAGTGTTCAACAGGGTGTCATGTCTCCATCACAGCTGATTGGAGTTGTCCATAAATGTTGTTGGACTAGAGACACCACCTAAAGCATCGTTATTTGAAGGCAACAAATACACAATATTCAGATCTCCAGTTTATGTTGTTTTATTTCATTTAATCAGACAACAAACATTAATCAGATGTTACAACAGATTTAGAGAGTCACGTCAACACGATAACATTTTGATCAAAGCAAGCTGAGGCTGATGTCATCTCGTCTTCCGGTCAGGAGGACAACTTTAAAAAGTCCTCTGAACAACAACACTCTCTTCTGAACATCAAGGTTGCGGTCACTGTGTATGTAATGCACGTCTCAAAAGCTGAAAATCCACCAACACATATGCTAATGTAGTCAACTATTTCTAATAATTTCTAATAGTTCTATTAATTTTGAAAAGAAAATAAATTTGGCAAAACACAGCATCAGATTAGGAAGCTTACAAGTGAAGATAAAAACTGTTATAACTTGTTATACCTTTATATGCAAATAAAGACAGATGGCACCACATGATCAAATATGACAATATTAACGTATGTTGCATTCAGTACATTTTATATCAGTTATTTAATAGTTTGTATTATGTTCATATTTGCATTCTTTCTCAGTGTGGGTATTTCCTGTTCATTACAACTTGGCTTTTATTTTTGGATCTTAAACTTAATCACAAACTCAATCTCAAACTTAAAGATTATAACAAAGCCGTCTTTCTGACTTCCTGGACAACTTTCACATCATATTTGAGCTTCATTTTACTTCACTGTTCCCCAGTAACTGTTTTATAATATAAAATGAAAACACATCATTCTGTTGTAGTGACAAACTGTTTAACCGACTCCCGAAGAGAAAATCATTACAACTTAGGTTTTAATTTTTATGCAGCTATGTGATGTGACCATCAGGCTATTAGCTCCACACCCATCATGCAAAGCTTTCAGACTATTGATCACCAGTTTATAGTGGCTATTATATTGTGTACTTGCTTGTCATGCAATGAAGCTATAGCATGCAAAGTTACTAAGTTAAAGTTAAATCTTTGACTCAAAACTAAGGGTCAAAATGTGTTAAAGGTCCCCTTGCGAAACTCATGTACTGCAACTTTTAACAGAATCAGCCCCATATTCTACCATACACGAGATTTGGTCTCAGCCTCCTGTAAAACACATCTCTGGAAGATTAACTAAATAAATCACTACCGAAGAGTCAGCATCTTATATCTGACTAGATTTTAGAGGAGTTTGATCTCACCATATCGAGTTGGGTTTGAAAACCCAACCAAGAACGCAGGATAAACAGTTTCATGGAATTTGGTGTGAAAGGTGTGGAGGTGAGTCACAAAGTTAGAGCCAACCATGTAGAAGGACAGAGTGCCAGCAGGCCAGTCCAGATACACTCCTAGTCGTTTAAAGCCAGGAGAGGACACACTGACACGTTCCTTTTTACCATTATAAATTTGGTGATATCCACTTGTTACATAATAATCAAAAACCCAGGACTTTTCACTGTGTCCAAGTGAGCTTTCTAATGCCCACGTTCTCCTTGTGATGCCTCTATATGTGACACCTGCACGGACGTAACCACCCCACTCTACCTCCCAGTAATGGCGTCCACTCAGTCCCTCTTTGCACAACACCTGCTGATACGAGTCAAACCTCTCTGGTAGATCTGGATAAGACTGCCGTTTTCCAGATTCTGCTGCTTTCTTGTCTTCAGAAAGAGTCAGGAGCGGGTGTGCTGTGTCTGGATCCAGGGTGAGCTCACAGTCATCTGATGAGAGACCGATAAGTAATCTATTAAAATCATCCTTAATAATCATCCATAATAAATAGAAAGAAATAATTTATAATTTAATATGAATGGTATTATGTTTTCTCAATGACAGGGAACTGAATTTAAACCTATAATGCAAAATAATTAAGGGCAGTACAAAGAAAAGCCTTCAAACTTACTATGATGTTTAAGCCTAACCCAAAAAGTCTGAAAAGGAATGATAAATGGCAATATCTAAAAAGGAGGAAAAACAAATCAAAACACAGATTTAAAGTAAGCTGCCTGAGCTGTGCCTGAGGTTTGAATTCAGTTTGTCTCAGGAACAGCGAAGCAAGAAAAACCCTCCAAAAGAATTAGGGTTACATGTAAGCAGCAGAATAAGACTAAGGCATGAAGAGAACATGAGCACACTCGTGACTTACACCAGCGTAGCTCTCTTCTGTCTTGTATGGTCTCCACACGAGGCATATAAGGACGTGTAAAATCATCAATGATCTTGATGCCCTCCCTGTAATAGTGGATGCCTGCACCTTCTTGCTTCACATTTTCTATTGCTGCCACCAGGAAACGGACAGTGCGGTTCTTCATGTCTTTGGCAAGTTGGCAGAAAAGGTGGGCTTTTTCTCTCATCATCTCTGGTATGTCATCTGAGGTGTACCAGTAGCTTTTGGTTGGTGGTCTGAGTTTAGTAGGATTTCCAATTCGTTTAGGTGAATCCAAGAAGTCAGTTAACACCTTCAGGAAGGGGTCGTGGTCTACCACATAGGTGAAGACATAGCACACAGCATGCTGTACTTCTGAATCAATCAGCTCCATGTCCATCTCACTCTGACTTGAAACAACCTTGACCTTTGCTCCCTCCATAATGTCCATGCAGGACCGAATGACGTTGATCTCTCTTTCTTCACATTGCAGCCACATGTTGAGACTATTGATGTTAAATGGTGATCTGAGGTTTTCCTCAAAAACTTTGAGGAATGAAGCCTGATCTTCCTCTCCCCTTCGGAGGGACAGAAGTTTCTTTGCAATGGTCTGTCGGAGGTTTAACATATAATTGTTACGCAGGTTTTGGAAATCGCTCAACTTCTTTCTAATCTGTGGAAACATTTTCACTATTTTGTCCTCCAGTGAATCATTGCATCTCATTTCCAGTTCTCTTATGGCTTCTAGAAGGTTCCGAGCCTGCCTAAGTATTGGAATGCTGCTATCAGCAAGCAGCTGAGGTGCTTCAGAGTAATAATTTGTCAGTGGCATAAGCCATACGGTCAGTGGAACGGCCTTATCTTTTCCCATCATTTGTGGAAGTTGCTGGTAAGTTTGAACTGCATCTTCAAAAGTTGTAGGGTTGCTTTTAAGAATAATGTCTCCATGGTATTTACAGGAGAAGTTGTTGGTGATGGCACTTTCATCATTTGTTAGCTGGACCGCACCTTGCCCTGAAATTTCAACTGAAGGAATCTTCTTTATCATAGCCTCCATGTTGCCCTGGATATCCTGAACATTGCTAGATTCTGCTTTGTCACTGTCAAAGACAAAGAAAGCATTCGCCCCATAAAGAATCCCTATCACTACATGAGTAGCCTGGATGTTTTCAAATAATTCTGAATTTTCTATTTGGGTTCCAAGAAGAGTTATCAACTGTTTGAAATTAGTGGTCACTTTATACTGAAGTGTCACTCGACTCTGATTCTTGTGTTTCTTAGTATCATTCAGATACTTGGCAGAACCTCCAACTTCA